>NC_135535.1:112492751-112834621 GCF_045843805.1 Urocitellus parryii | reverse complement strand
TCCATCTTGTCTACATTAAAAAGAGAGAGGCTCATACAGACACGCCCCTTCATCCTGACCAGGTTGTTTGCCATGGAAGTTGACTTTTGTTCTCTCATGTCCTTCAGAGCTGCCTACATCTTCTCCAGGGTTCATTTCTCCATGGACCTTTGAGTTCTCAGCAGGTGGAAGATCCCCTACATTCCTCTATTGTAAGACCAACTCTGTCCCTGCTCTTCTGTAAAGTTGGATTGAGGGAAAAGTGTATGGTTAGGGGTAAGAACATGTTTGATTTGGGTTAGGAATCATTCTACTGGATGAAGAATGGTATTGGGAACCTGTGATATTTATAATAATATATACGTGAAGTATATGTATGAAAACAGAAATCTAAGTAAGCTTTGAAGCCCAGAAGAGCATTGGGCCCTTGACGGGGATACTTAGCTTTGAAAATCATTCTGCACAGATGTCTCAGATTAATTGATATACAATGGCATAAGACCTTGTAACTTGGATGATTGAATGTGGAAGAGAACATCCAGTCAAAAAGGGATAGTAGGTAGGATTAGGAAGATAGTCAGTAGGTTTAGGAAGAAGAGTGAGTATAACATTTGGACCAAAAGTTCTTTAGCAGTGTGGTGTCAGTTAGAGAGTAGATGTAAATGTCAGCACATGTGAAGAGTCAGTCAGAAGAATGAATATGGGAAATTATGTAGGAAAGCAGATATCAATAGAGACATTGGGAAATCAGTCAAAGTATAAAGTGAGTGATAGGATTAGATATTTTCAACAGGGTTGAGGTTGAATATGTAATCTTAGGATGAAGCAACTATGAAGTCAACAATAGCATTGATATTTGAGAGCATTAAGCACCTGGACAAGGATGTTTTTAGTAATCCATACTCAATTTCCATTTAGACTTTTGTACAATCATAAGTGTGAACTTTGCATTATGTGTCCCGAATATCACTGGTATCAAATGTATATGTAGATCAGGTGACATGAGTATTTCTTCCAACATTTCTGGGAGCAATATCTTCAAGACGTATTGATTAGTATTTGGGGGCACCCATAGGTGTACCCTGTGTCTATGAATATAGAGATAATGCATGAATAGACCATACTGTGAATAAAGAATATAACTGGTTCCAATTGACATAATGGATTGAACTGATACCTGAAAATATATAGGAAATTAAATTTGATACACAATCATTCATTCCAACCAGTTATATATCTAATGGTAATATTAGGGTTATGGTTTACCATGAAGGCTGTGTGAGATTTGCTTGAAAAGTGATTATGGAAATCGAAAATAATGTGTTTGGAAAGAAGTCTCATGAAAAGACCAGTCCAGAAATATACAGGAGTACATGTGTTCTGAAGCAGGTAGTGATTGAAAGTGAACCAAATACCTGGAAATTTGTGAACTTGTGGATGAAATATATATCCTATGATGCGCATCAACTGAAGAAATAGTGATGTACCAGTGTCGAAAAAAAAGAAACATCAAAATACACATCATGAATCAGGAATCTACTTGCATTGATGCTAAACTCGGTCAGTTACTGTAGAAATATTAGGATTTCTAAGCACCAATCACTAGGAAACAAATGTGTATTTCAGGGGGATGAATATTTCTGAGAATAATCTTTTGAAAAAATGATTATAAATCCACATACATTAACATGAATGAATTTAGGGAGTGTATAATAACACACATATATTTAATACTTTGAAAAAACTGGAGAGAGTGTGTGTGTGTGTGAGTGTGTGTGTGTATATATATTCAAACAATACAAACACACCGAGACTTTCAAAAGTAGAAATATATATGCCAATCAAAATTCATCATGAAATATATATCATCCACAGGTCCAAAAATATTTAATTTACTGAGCATGGATTTATGTATCATGTTGTTCAAGTAGAAACCTCACCCATAGGTTGAATTTTCTGTTCCAACAGCATTTAGGAGGAGTGATCTCTTCTCACAATTTGTATCTGCCATGTCAGCCACCTCACAAGAATGTACGTGGGATACCAGGTAGGATTCTATATGTGCATGTAAAAATACATGTGCTAAATAGGCTACAGAGAAAGGGAGACAGGAATTCACATATTTGTGAACTTTCCAAACACATGGAGAACTCCTTCTCTTAAATTGGACTAGATTTATAACACCTAGCCTTTATAATGCCAAAGGAAAGTCCAATTATACACCATGCCTCTTCTGAACTGCATGTATTACTATTCTGTTTGGGTTATTTTCCTCCATCATATCAGGATTGGTAATCACAGTCTAGGAGGGTATGGGTTATTGTCAGGGATTCAGTATTTTAAATGGAAAATAGGAAAATGAATCCAATGTGTATGCAATTATGTGCTACACAAACATCTTCCCACTCTCATCAACAACAATGCCTTGACATTACCTTTGGCCCAAGTAAGACACAATTCGAAGAGAAGAGTTAGAAAATCTGTGAATACGTATATACAATGGAAAATGCTCAGGAGTTCACAACCTTGGAGGTGGTAGAGGACTTTCCATAAGTTAAGGACAGGGTAAACACTCCACAAACATGGAGCTCTGCTGGCATAAAGACTTCTTGGGAAACTGCCTCTGAGGTTGGACCCTTGAAATATATGTTGTTGTCAGGAGCTTTATTTTCCTTTGTAGTGAGACCATCAAAGCTTGGTCTGCATCTATGTGGCCTGGAGGACATGGTTTCTGATTTTCCAATGAACATGAGGCAGCAGTGCTGAATTCTCTCTTTGTAGGTCAACTGTGGCCACTGGGGTCTAAGTGTTTGCCTGTGTGGACTGTGAGGCCATTTGGTCATCCTCCACTTTTCCTGGTGTTTCTTGCTGCTTCATTGGGAGTTTCCTATTTGCTTCATGAAATACAAGGAGTTCAACTGGGACACAGTGCTGGAGGGAGTTCTGTCACGTGTGCTGACTCAGGGTCCTAGGAGAATGCACCAACCAGGCTTCTATCCCACAGAGCTTGCCCCCTTGACCATAGCAACCTGATTCTGAACATTGCCCGGAAACCTCTCCATATAACAAGATGCCTTTACATATAAGGGTCTGCAGGCTGCACCGTGTCAGTCACAAGCCATGTGGAAGCGAATGGCAGATCCACATGGCCCCACCACAGATGTTTTTCACACACCTGCACTCCACTGCTCTAGGCCCACTAATCAGGAGGCTCCAACTTACTGGCATCTCTGTTCTACACCGTTTTCATGAAACCCAGTCAATCAAGGCACTGTCTGGTACACTCATGATCAGCAACAGGACATCCAAAGGTTCTCCAGTGCCACCTGGTCATGGGAATTTCAAAAATTTCATGGTATTTATAAAGCCATTTTTCAAGGATGAGTTTGGAGGCACTGTGGGATTCGATTCATTCAGGAAAGACTAAATGGTGAGGAAGCTCATTTCAATGAAAGCTCTGGAGAAACACACAGAGGCAAGGCTTCCCAAGAGTGGCCAAAGGGTCACATCAAGCCAGGCCCATTGAGGTTTAAAATGTGAGGTCCATGTGTGTTTTGACTCTCAATTATGGCTGCCAGGTCTTTAAGAATAAAATCATGTGATATCCTGGCTGAGATTCCCAGTGCTCTGTGGAAAGCCACCCTGGGCCTAGATCTCAGTTTCCAAGGGCAACTCTCATGCGTGGCCTCCTAAAATCCCAACACAATTCATGGCAATACTTCTCTGAGTTCAGTTCCAGAACTCAGTCTCTAAGGGGAATCACGCCAGAGTTCAAGACCAGGTGGACCAAGTCATCCCTTCCAACCGCCACAGAAATGACCACAATTCAAACCAAAACACTGCCACATGGCCCTCATCTTCTTCCATATAGACACTCATCATAACCTCTGGCTGGAGGTTTCCATGAGGGGTGCAGCCCAAGACAGTGTCTAGAATAAGCTTCCTTGCCCCTCATTTGCCTAATGCCAGGGTGGCCTGGACACCCTTCCTGTGAACCAGGAGTGATCAAATACGCCTGCCATTAATACTGCTCTGCTTCTCCAATTTGAGGCCTACTGACTTTTGGGTATAGATTCTTTGTGTGAAATGGAGACATGAGAAAACCCAAGAACCTATGGGCTTGCCTCTGCAGGGCTTTGAAGAACTCATTTGACCCAAAGGATCCCTATTCTAACTTGATGGAGGTCAGGAACTTTCCAGAGGAAAGTGAGAGACTTCATCCACAATGACTGCACTTTTTGCCATTTTGGCTTTGGATGCACACATGGGATCTTTCTTTAATCCATCAGGTGCTGAGAATCTAAGCCACAGCCTCACACAGGGCCAAGAGGCTGATTCACACACATCCCTTTGCACAGGAATTCAGCAAAAAGCCACAGGTGATGCCCATTAATTTCCATTTGAAACCTGTTTACTTCAGGCTTCACAGAGGGTAGCCTGAGGCAAAGACCTTCCTGACATTCAGGGCAACAGAACGAGAGGTAAGCCAAAGGCCCAAAGCAGGGTTTCTCCACTGACACTTTACTGGTCACACTGATATCTGAGTTTTCTGAGATGCTTGCCATTCCCTTCAGTTATCCAGTACATGGCCACGTCAAAGAGCTGGGAGGTGGTACATATCTTGGACACAAAACCATGAGCCTATTCTGGAGAGTGGCCAGAATTCAGGAAGAAAACAGGAACTAAGCAAGATAGTAGGTGTTGCCCATAGATAAGGCAAGCCCCAGTCCATTCATAAATTGGAAAGGATGAATGCTGGAAAGTTTTCTACTAGACAGGACACATCCATTGATTCATTCTCTTTTCCAATGTCTACAACCAGGGATAAAGTGGGATACACAGACATATAAACACTCGCCTTGTCAAACGACTTACTGGAAACAGTCCACTTCAAACCAAACAAACTGCCTTTCCTACCTATTCTCAGAACATGAGATAAAACCATAAACTCACAACCACACCCACTGAGGCACCTCCTTGCCCAAAGTAGGTCTGTGACTATCCGGAGTGTCTTCTCACTGGTGGTCCATACAGATCCCCCAAAATGGCCTGTCCTCTCTCAGATCTGGCCTCCTTGGCCTACTCAATGAAGTTGTCAGGATTCACCAGTGAGCCACTCACTAACTGCTTTCTCAGAAAAGTCCCCTCTTCAGAGCTTCCCTGGCTTTTGGTCATCCTCACATCAGTAGGTACCAAGAAAGACTGACTCTGTCCTTGGTAAATGCAAACAAGTCAGCCCACTGGGACTGGGACTGAAACTGGCTCTGGGTGCCTGGCTTCCTGGTTGCGAAGTTCAGAGAGTTCCATCACCAAGGAAGTGATGTGAGGTCACTTCCTTCAGGAACTGAATGAGGTCACTGCCTTGGCAACCAAATTGTCCTAACAGTTGTTCCAAGGATCCTATGAGATGGAGGCTGCCCCTGCTTCCTGTGACACTTTCAAAAGTTAGAATGGTATATCCTCCATAGGCACCCAGGAGCAGCTTTCCACACAGGCCTGGTTTGGTCCATCTTGTCTACATTAAGAAGAGTGCGGCTCATTCAGACACAACCCTTCATCCTGACCAGGTTGCTTGCCATGGAAGATGACGTTTGCTCTCTCATGTCCTTCAGATCTGCCTACATCTTCTCCAGGGATCATTTCTGCATGGACCTTTGAGTTCTCAGCAGGTGGAAGATCCCCTACATTCCTCTATTGTAAGACCAACTCTGTCCCTGCTCTTCTGTAAAGTTGGATTGAGGGAAGAGTGTATGGTTAGGGGTAAGAACATGTTTGATTTGGGTTAGGAATCATTCTACTGGATGAAGAATGGTATTGGGAACCTGTGATATTTATAATAATATATAGGTGAAGTATATGTATGAAAACAGAAATCTAAGTAAGCTTTGAAGCCCAGAAGGGCATTGGGCCCTTGACTGGGATACTTAGCTTTGAATTACATTCTGCACAGATGTCTCAGATAAATTGATATACAATGACATAAGACCTTGTACCTTGGATGATTGAATGTGGAAGAGAATATCCAGTCAAAAAGGGATAGTAGGTAGGATTAGGAAGATAGTCAGTAGGTTTAGGAAGAAGAGTGAGTATAACATTTGGACCAAAATTTCTTTAGCAGTAGGGTGTCAGTTAGAGAGTAGATGTAAATGTCAGCACATGTGAAGAGTCAGTCACAAGAATGAATATGGGAAATTATGTAGGAAAGCAGATATCAATAGAGACATTGGGAAATCAGTCAAAGTATCAAGTGAGTGATAGGATTAGATATTTTCAACAGGGTTGAGGTTGAATATGTAATCTTAGGACGAAGCAACTGTGTAGTCACCAATAGGATTGACATTTGAGAGCATTAGGCACCTGGACAAGGATGTTTTTAGTAATCCATGCTCACTTTCCATTTAGACTTTGGTACAATCATAAGTGTGAACTTTGCATTATGTGTCCAGAATATCACTGTGATCAAATGTATATGTAGATCAGGTGACATCAGTATTTCTTCCACCATTTCTGGGAGCAATATCTTGCAGACGTATTGATTAGTATTTGGGGGCACCCATAGGTGTACCCTGTGTCTATGAATATAGAGACAATGAATGGATAGACCATACTGTGAATAAATAATATATCTGGTTCCAATTTACATAATGGATTGAACTGATACCTGAAAATATATAGGAAATCTAATATTGATACACAATCATTCATTCCAACCAGTTATATATCTAATGGTAATATTAGGTTTATGGTTTACCATGAAGGCTGTGTGAGATTTCCTTGAAAAGTGATTATGGAAATCGAAAATAATGTGTTTGGAAAGAAGTCTCATGAAAAGACCAGTCCAGAAACATACAGGAGTACATGTGTTCTGAAGCAGGAAGTGATTGAAAGTGAACCAAATGCCTGGGAATTTGTGAACTTGTGGATGAAATATATATCCTATGATGTGCATCAACTGAAGAAATAGTGATGTACCAGTGTCGAAAAAAAAGAAACGTCAAAATACGCATCATGTATCATAGGAATCTACTTGCATTGATGCTAAACTCGGTCATTGACTGTAGAAATATTAGGATTTCTAAGCCCCATTCACTAGGAAACAAATGTGTATTTCAGGTGGATGAATATTTCTGAGAATAATCTTTTGAAAAGATGATTATAAATCCACATACATGAACTTGAATGAATTTAGGGAGTGTATAATAAGACACATATATTTCATACTTTGAAAAATCTGGAGAGTGTGTGTGTGTGTGTATATATATACACACACACACATTCAAACAAAACAAACACAGAGAGACTTTAAAAAGAAGAAATATATATGTCAATCAAAATTCATCACGAAATATATATCATCCAAAGATCCAAAAATATTTAATGTACTGAACATGGATATATGTATCATGTTGTTCAAGTAGAAAGCTCACCCATAGGTTGAATTTTCTGTTCCGACTGCATTTAGGAGGAGTCATCTCTTCTCACAATTTGTATCTGCCATGTCAGGCACCTCACAAGAATGTACGTGGTATACCAGGTAGGATTCTATATGTGTATGTAAAAATACATGTGCTGAATAGTCTACAGAGAAAGGGAGACAGGAATTCACATATTTTTTAACTTTACAAACACATGGAGAACTACTTCTCTTAAATTGGACTAGATTTATAACACCTAGCCTTTATAATGCCAAAGGAAAGTCCAATTATACACCATTCCTCCTCTGAACTGCATGCATTGCTATTCTGTTTGGGTTATTTTCCTCCATCATATCAGGATTGGTAATCAGAGTCTAGGAGGGTATGGGTTAGTGTCAGGGATTCAGTATTTTGAATGGAAAATAGGAAAATGAATCCAATGTGTATGCAATTATATGCTACACAAAAATCTTCCCACTCTCATCAAGAACAATGCCTTGACATTCCCTTTGCCCCAAGTAAGACACAATTCGAAGAGAAGAGTTAGAAAATCTGTGAATACGTATCTGCCATGGAAAATGCTCAGGAGTTCACAACCTTGGAGGTGGTAGAGGAGTTTCCATAAGTAAGGGACAGGGTAAACAATCCACAAACGTGGAGCTCTGCTGGCCGAAAGACCTCTTGGGAAACTGCCTCTGAGGTTGGACACTTGAAATATATGTTGTTGTCAGGAGCTTTATCTTCCTTTGTAGTGAGACCATCAAAGCTTTGTCTGCATCTATGTGGCCTGGAGGACATGGTTTCTGATTTTCCAATGAACATGAGGCAGCAGTGCTGAATTCTCTCTTTGTAGGTAAACTGTGGCCACTGGGGTCTAAGTGTTTCCCCGTGTGGACTGTGAGGCCATTTGGTCATCCTCCTCTTTTCCTGGTGTTTCTGGCTGCTTCACTGGGAGTTTCCTATTTGCTTAATGAAATACAAGGAGTTCAACTGGGACAGAGTGCTAGAGGGAGTTATGTCACGTGTGCTGACTCAGGGTCCGAGGAGAAAGCACCAACCAGGCTTCTATCCCACAGAGCTTGCCCCCTTGACCATAGCAACCTGATTCTGAACATTGCCCGGAAACCTCTCCATATAACAAGATGCTGGCTGCACCGTGTCAGTCACAAGCCATGTGGAAGCCAATGGCAGATCCACATGGCCCCACCACAGATGTTTTATCACACACCTGCACACCACTGCTCTAGGCCCACTAATCAGCAGGCTCCAACTTACTGGCATCTCTGTTGTACACCATTTTCATGGAACCCAGTCAATCAAGGCACTGTCTGGTACACTCATGATCAGCAACAGGACATCCAAAGGTTCTCCATTGCCACCTGGTCATGGGAATTTCAAAAATTTCATGGTATTTATCAAGCCATTTTTCAAGGATGAACTTGGAGGCACTGTGGGTTTCTATTCATTCAGGAACCACTAAATGGTGAGGAAGCTCATTTCAATGAAAGCTCTGGAGAAACACTCAGAGGTAAGTCTTCCCAAGAGTGGCCAAAAGGTCACATCAAGCCAGTCCCATTGAGGTCTATAATGTGAGGTCCCTGTGTGTTTTGACTCTCAATTATGGCTGCCAGGTCTTTAAGAATAAAATCATGTGATATCCTGGCTGAGATTCCCAGTGCTCTGTGGAAGCCACCCTGGGCCTAGATCTCAGTTTCCAAGGGCAACTCTCATGCGTGGCCTCCTAAAATCCCAACACAATTCATGGCAATACTTCTCTGAGTTCAGTTCCATAATTCCGTCTCTAAGGGGAATCATGCCAGAGTTCAAGACCAGGTGAACCAAGTCATCCCTTCCAACCGCCACAGAAATGACCACAATTCAAACCAAAGCACTGCCACATGGCCCTCATCTTCTTCCATATAGACACTCATCATAACCTCTGGCTGGAGGTTTCCATGAAGGGGGCAGCCCAAGACAGTGTCTACAATAAGCTCCCTTGCCCGTCATTTGCCTAATGTCAGGGTGGCCTGGACACCCTTCTTGTGAACCAGGAGTGATCAAATAGGCCTGCCATTAACACTGCTCTGCATCTATAATTTGAGGCCTACTGACTTTCGGGTATAGATTCTTTGTGTGAATTGGAGACATGAGAAAACCCAAGAACCTATGGCCTAGCCGCTGCAGGGCTTTGAAGAAATCATTTGAGCCAAAGGATCCCTATTCTCACTTGATGGAGGTCAGGAAATATCCAGAGGAAAGCTAGAGACTTCATCCACAATGACTGCTCTTTTTGCCATTTTGGCTTTGGATGCACACATGGGTTCTTTCTTTAATCCATCAGGTGCTGAGAATCAAAGCCACAGCCTCAAACAGGGCCAAGAGGCTGACTCACACACATCCCTTTGCACAGGAATTCAGCAAAAAGCCACAGGTGATGCACATTCATTTCCATTTGAAAACTGTTTACTTCAGGCTTCACGAAGGGGTAGCCTGAGGCAAAGACCTTCCTGATATTCAGGGCAACAGAACAATAGGTAAGCAAAAGGCCCAAAGCAGGGTTTCTCCACTGACACTTTACTGGTCACACTGATATCTGAGTTTTCTGAGATGCTTGCCATTCCCTTCAGTTATCCAGTACATGGCCATGTCACAGAGCTGGGAGGTGGTACATATCTTGGACACAAAACCATGAGCCTATTCTGGAGAGTGGCCAGAATTCAGGAAGAAAACAGGAACTTCGCAAGATAGTAGTTGTTGCCCATAGATAAGGCAATCCCCAGTACATTCATAAATCGGAAAGGATGAATGCTGGAAAGTTTTCTACTAGACAGGACACATCCATTTATTTATTCTCTTTTTCCAATGTCTACAACCAGGGATACAGTGGGATAAACAGACATAGAAACACTCGCCTTGTCAAACGACTTACTGGAAACATTCCACTCCAAACCAAACAAACTGCCTTTTCTACCTATTCTCAGAACATGAGACAAAACCATAAACACACAACCATACCCACTAAGGCACCTCCTTCCCCCAAGTAGGTCTCTGACTATCCGGAGTGTCTTCTGATTGGTGGGCCATACAATGTTCCACCAAAATGGCCCAACCTCTCTCAGATCTGGCCTCCTTGGCCTACTCAATGAAGTTGTCAGGAGCCACCCGTGAGCCACTCACTACCTGCTTTCTCAGAAAAGTCCCCTCTTCAGAGCTTTCCTGGCATTTGGTCATCCTCACATCAGTAGGTACCAAGAAAGACTGACTCTGTCCTTGGTAAATGCAAACAAGTCAGCCCACTGGGACTGGGACAGAAACTGGCTCTGGGTGCCTGGCTTCCTGGTTGCCAAGTTCAGAGAGTTCCATCACCAAGGAAATGAGGTGAGGTCACTTCCTTCAGGAACTGAATGAGGTCACTGCCTTGGCAACCAAATTGTCCTAACAGTTGCTTCCAAAGGGTCCCATGAGATGGAGGCTGCCCCTGCTTCCTGTGACACTTTCACAAGTTAGAATGGTATATCCTCCATAGGCACCCAGGAACAGCTTTCCACACAGGCCTGGTTTGATCCATCTTGTCTACATTAAAAAGAGAGAGGCTCATACAGACACGCCCCTTCATCCTGACCAGGTTGTTTGCCATGGAAGTTGACTTTTGTTCTCTCATGTCCTTCAGAGCTGCCTACATCTTCTCCAGGGTTCATTTCTCCATGGACCTTTGAGTTCTCAGCAGGTGGAAGATCCCCTACATTCCTCTATTGTAAGACCAACTCTGTCCCTGCTCTTCTGTAAAGTTGGATTGAGGGAAAAGTGTATGGTTAGGGGTAAGAACATGTTTGATTTGGGTTAGGAATCATTCTACTGGATGAAGAATGGTATTGGGAACCTGTGATATTTATAATAATATATACGTGAAGTATATGTATGAAAACAGAAATCTAAGTAAGCTTTGAAGCCCAGAAGAGCATTGGGCCCTTGACGGGGATACTTAGCTTTGAAAATCATTCTGCACAGATGTCTCAGATTAATTGATATACAATGGCATAAGACCTTGTAACTTGGATGATTGAATGTGGAAGAGAACATCCAGTCAAAAAGGGATAGTAGGTAGGATTAGGAAGATAGTCAGTAGGTTTAGGAAGAAGAGTGAGTATAACATTTGGACCAAAAGTTCTTTAGCAGTGTGGTGTCAGTTAGAGAGTAGATGTAAATGTCAGCACATGTGAAGAGTCAGTCAGAAGAATGAATATGGGAAATTATGTAGGAAAGCAGATATCAATAGAGACATTGGGAAATCAGTCAAAGTATAAAGTGAGTGATAGGATTAGATATTTTCAACAGGGTTGAGGTTGAATATGTAATCTTAGGATGAAGCAACTATGAAGTCAACAATAGCATTGATATTTGAGAGCATTAAGCACCTGGACAAGGATGTTTTTAGTAATCCATACTCAATTTCCATTTAGACTTTTGTACAATCATAAGTGTGAACTTTGCATTATGTGTCCCGAATATCACTGGTATCAAATGTATATGTAGATCAGGTGACATGAGTATTTCTTCCAACATTTCTGGGAGCAATATCTTCAAGACGTATTGATTAGTATTTGGGGGCACCCATAGGTGTACCCTGTGTCTATGAATATAGAGATAATGCATGAATAGACCATACTGTGAATAAAGAATATAACTGGTTCCAATTGACATAATGGATTGAACTGATACCTGAAAATATATAGGAAATTAAATTTGATACACAATCATTCATTCCAACCAGTTATATATCTAATGGTAATATTAGGGTTATGGTTTACCATGAAGGCTGTGTGAGATTTGCTTGAAAAGTGATTATGGAAATCGAAAATAATGTGTTTGGAAAGAAGTCTCATGAAAAGACCAGTCCAGAAATATACAGGAGTACATGTGTTCTGAAGCAGGTAGTGATTGAAAGTGAACCAAATACCTGGAAATTTGTGAACTTGTGGATGAAATATATATCCTATGATGCGCATCAACTGAAGAAATAGTGATGTACCAGTGTCGAAAAAAAAGAAACATCAAAATACACATCATGAATCAGGAATCTACTTGCATTGATGCTAAACTCGGTCAGTTACTGTAGAAATATTAGGATTTCTAAGCACCAATCACTAGGAAACAAATGTGTATTTCAGGGGGATGAATATTTCTGAGAATAATCTTTTGAAAAAATGATTATAAATCCACATACATTAACATGAATGAATTTAGGGAGTGTATAATAACACACATATATTTAATACTTTGAAAAAACTGGAGAGAGTGTGTGTGTGTGTGAGTGTGTGTGTGTATATATATTCAAACAATACAAACACACCGAGACTTTCAAAAGTAGAAATATATATGCCAATCAAAATTCATCATGAAATATATATCATCCACAGATCCAAAAATATTTAATTTACTGAGCATGGATTTATGTATCATGTTGTTCAAGTAGAAACCTCACCCATAGGTTGAATTTTCTGTTCCAACAGCATTTAGGAGGAGTGATCTCTTCTCACAATTTGTATCTGCCATGTCAGCCACCTCACAAGAATGTACGTGGGATACCAGGTAGGATTCTATATGTGCATGTAAAAATACATGTGCTAAATAGGCTACAGAGAAAGGGAGACAGGAATTCACATATTTGTGAACTTTCCAAACACATGGAGAACTCCTTCTCTTAAATTGGACTAGATTTATAACACCTAGCCTTTATAATGCCAAAGGAAAGTCCAATTATACACCATGCCTCTTCTGAACTGCATGTATTACTATTCTGTTTGGGTTATTTTCCTCCATCATATCAGGATTGGTAATCACAGTCTAGGAGGGTATGGGTTATTGTCAGGGATTCAGTATTTTAAATGGAAAATAGGAAAATGAATCCAATGTGTATGCAATTATGTGCTACACAAACATCTTCCCACTCTCATCAACAACAATGCCTTGACATTACCTTTGGCCCAAGTAAGACACAATTCGAAGAGAAGAGTTAGAAAATCTGTGAATACGTATATACAATGGAAAATGCTCAGGAGTTCACAACCTTGGAGGTGGTAGAGGACTTTCCATAAGTTAAGGACAGGGTAAACACTCCACAAACATGGAGCTCTGCTGGCATAAAGACTTCTTGGGAAACTGCCTCTGAGGTTGGACCCTTGAAATATATGTTGTTGTCAGGAGCTTTATTTTCCTTTGTAGTGAGACCATCAAAGCTTGGTCTGCATCTATGTGGCCTGGAGGACATGGTTTCTGATTTTCCAATGAACATGAGGCAGCAGTGCTGAATTCTCTCTTTGTAGGTCAACTGTGGCCACTGGGGTCTAAGTGTTTGCCTGTGTGGACTGTGAGGCCATTTGGTCATCCTCCACTTTTCCTGGTGTTTCTTGCTGCTTCATTGGGAGTTTCCTATTTCCTTTATGAAATACAAGGAGTTCAACTGGGACACAGTGCTGGAGGGAGTTCTGTCACGTGTGCTGACTCAGGGTCCTAGGAGAATGCACCAACCAGGCTTCTATCCCACAGAGCTTGCCCCCTTGACCATAGCAACCTGATTCTGAACATTGCCCGGAAACCTCTCCATATAACAAGATGCCTTTACATATAAGGGTCTGCAGGCTGCACCGTGTCAGTCACAAGCCATGTGGAAGCGAATGGCAGATCCACATGGCCCCACCACAGATGTTTTTCACACACCTGCACTCCACTGCTCTAGGCCCACTAATCAGGAGGCTCCAACTTACTGGCATCTCTGTTCTACACCGTTTTCATGAAACCCAGTCAATCAAGGCACTGTCTGGTACACTCATGATCAGCAACAGGACATCCAAAGGTTCTCCAGTGCCACCTGGTCATGGGAATTTCAAAAATTTCATGGTATTTATCAAGCCATTTTTCAAGGATGAGTTTGGAGGCACTGTGGGATTCGATTCATTCAGGAAAGACTAAATGGTGAGGAAGCTCATTTCAATGAAAGCTCTGGAGAAACACACAGAGGCAAGGCTTCCCAAGAGTGGCCAAAGGGTCACATCAAGCCAGGCCCATTGAGGTTTAAAATGTGAGGTCCATGTGTGTTTTGACTCTCAATTATGGCTGCCAGGTCTTTAAGAATAAAATCATGTGATATCCTGGCTGAGATTCCCAGTGCTCTGTGGAAAGCCACCCTGGGCCTAGATCTCAGTTTCCAAGGGCAACTCTCATGCGTGGCCTCCTAAAATCCCAACACAATTCATGGCAATACTTCTCTGAGTTCAGTTCCAGAACTCAGTCTCTAAGGGGAATCACGCCAGAGTTCAAGACCAGGTGGACCAAGTCATCCCTTCCAACCGCCACAGAAATGACCACAATTCAAACCAAAACACTGCCACATGGCCCTCATCTTCTTCCATATAGACACTCATCATAACCTCTGGCTGGAGGTTTCCATGAGGGGTGCAGCCCAAGACAGTGTCTAGAATAAGCTTCCTTGCCCCTCATTTGCCTAATGCCAGGGTGGCCTGGACACCCTTCCTGTGAACCAGGAGTGATCAAATACGCCTGCCATTAATACTGCTCTGCTTCTCCAATTTGAGGCCTACTGACTTTTGGGTATAGATTCTTTGTGTGAAATGGAGACATGAGAAAACCCAAGAACCTATGGGCTTGCCTCTGCAGGGCTTTGAAGAACTCATTTGACCCAAAGGATCCCTATTCTAACTTGATGGAGGTCAGGAACTTTCCAGAGGAAAGTGAGAGACTTCATCCACAATGACTGCACTTTTTGCCATTTTGGCTTTGGATGCACACATGGGATCTTTCTTTAATCCATCAGGTGCTGAGAATCTAAGCCACAGCCTCACACAGGGCCAAGAGGCTGATTCACACACATCCCTTTGCACAGGAATTCAGCAAAAAGCCACAGGTGATGCCCATTAATTTCCATTTGAAACCTGTTTACTTCAGGCTTCACAGAGGGTAGCCTGAGGCAAAGACCTTCCTGACATTCAGGGCAACAGAACAAGAGGTAAGCCAAAGGCCCAAAGCAGGGTTTCTCCACTGACACTTTACTGGTCACACTGATATCTGAGTTTTCTGAGATGCTTGCCATTCCCTTCAGTTATCCAGTACATGGCCACGTCAAAGAGCTGGGAGGTGGTACATATCTTGGACACAAAACCATGAGCCTATTCTGGAGAGTGGCCAGAATTCAGGAAGAAAACAGGAACTAAGCAAGATAGTAGGTGTTGCCCATAGATAAGGCAAGCCCCAGTCCATTCATAAATTGGAAAGGATGAATGCTGGAAAGTTTTCTACTAGACAGGACACATCCATTGATTCATTCTCTTTTCCAATGTCTACAACCAGGGATAAAGTGGGATACACAGACATATAAACACTCGCCTTGTCAAACGACTTACTGGAAACAGTCCACTTCAAACCAAACAAACTGCCTTTCCTACCTATTCTCAGAACATGAGATAAAACCATAAACTCACAACCACACCCACTGAGGCACCTCCTTGCCCAAAGTAGGTCTGTGACTATCCGGAGTGTCTTCTCACTGGTGGTCCATACAGATCCCCCAAAATGGCCTGTCCTCTCTCAGATCTGGCCTCCTTGGCCTACTCAATGAAGTTGTCAGGATTCACCAGTGAGCCACTCACTAACTGCTTTCTCAGAAAAGTCCCCTCTTCAGAGCTTCCCTGGCTTTTGGTCATCCTCACATCAGTAGGTACCAAGAAAGACTGACTCTGTCCTTGGTAAATGCAAACAAGTCAGCCCACTGGGACTGGGACTGAAACTGGCTCTGGGTGCCTGGCTTCCTGGTTGCGAAGTTCAGAGAGTTCCATCACCAAGGAAGTGATGTGAGGTCACTTCCTTCAGGAACTGAATGAGGTCACTGCCTTGGCAACCAAATTGTCCTAACAGTTGTTCCAAGGATCCTATGAGATGGAGGCTGCCCCTGCTTCCTGTGACACTTTCAAAAGTTAGAATGGTATATCCTCCATAGGCACCCAGGAGCAGCTTTCCACACAGGCCTGGTTTGGTCCATCTTGTCTACATTAAGAAGAGTGCGGCTCATTCAGACACAACCCTTCATCCTGACCAGGTTGCTTGCCATGGAAGATGACGTTTGCTCTCTCATGTCCTTCAGATCTGCCTACATCTTCTCCAGGGATCATTTCTGCATGGACCTTTGAGTTCTCAGCAGGTGGAAGATCCCCTACATTCCTCTATTGTAAGACCAACTCTGTCCCTGCTCTTCTGTAAAGTTGGATTGAGGGAAGAGTGTATGGTTAGGGGTAAGAACATGTTTGATTTGGGTTAGGAATCATTCTACTGGATGAAGAATGGTATTGGGAACCTGTGATATTTATAATAATATATAGGTGAAGTATATGTATGAAAACAGAAATCTAAGTAAGCTTTGAAGCCCAGAAGGGCATTGGGCCCTTGACTGGGATACTTAGCTTTGAATTACATTCTGCACAGATGTCTCAGATAAATTGATATACAATGACATAAGACCTTGTACCTTGGATGATTGAATGTGGAAGAGAATATCCAGTCAAAAAGGGATAGTAGGTAGGATTAGGAAGATAGTCAGTAGGTTTAGGAAGAAGAGTGAGTATAACATTTGGACCAAAATTTCTTTAGCAGTAGGGTGTCAGTTAGAGAGTAGATGTAAATGTCAGCACATGTGAAGAGTCAGTCACAAGAATGAATATGGGAAATTATGTAGGAAAGCAGATATCAATAGAGACATTGGGAAATCAGTCAAAGTATCAAGTGAGTGATAGGATTAGATATTTTCAACAGGGTTGAGGTTGAATATGTAATCTTAGGACGAAGCAACTGTGTAGTCACCAATAGGATTGACATTTGAGAGCATTAGGCACCTGGACAAGGATGTTTTTAGTAATCCATGCTCACTTTCCATTTAGACTTTGGTACAATCATAAGTGTGAACTTTGCATTATGTGTCCAGAATATCACTGTGATCAAATGTATATGTAGATCAGGTGACATCAGTATTTCTTCCACCATTTCTGGGAGCAATATCTTGCAGACGTATTGATTAGTATTTGGGGGCACCAATAGGTGTACCCTGTGTCTATGAATATAGAGACAATGAATGGATAGACCATACTGTGAATAAATAATATATCTGGTTCCAATTTACATAATGGATTGAACTGATACCTGAAAATATATAGGAAATCTAATATTGATACACAATCATTCATTCCAACCAGTTATATATCTAATGGTAATATTAGGTTTATGGTTTACCATGAAGGCTGTGTGAGATTTCCTTGAAAAGTGATTATGGAAATCGAAAATAATGTGTTTGGAAAGAAGTCTCATGAAAAGACCAGTCCAGAAACATACAGGAGTACATGTGTTCTGAAGCAGGAAGTGATTGAAAGTGAACCAAATGCCTGGGAATTTGTGAACTTGTGGATGAAATATATATCCTATGATGTGCATCAACTGAAGAAATAGTGATGTACCAGTGTCGAAAAAAAAGAAACGTCAAAATACGCATCATGTATCATAGGAATCTACTTGCATTGATGCTAAACTCGGTCATTGACTGTAGAAATATTAGGATTTCTAAGCCCCATTCACTAGGAAACAAATGTGTATTTCAGGTGGATGAATATTTCTGAGAATAATCTTTTGAAAAGATGATTATAAATCCACATACATGAACTTGAATGAATTTAGGGAGTGTATAATAAGACACATATATTTCATACTTTGAAAAATCTGGAGAGTGTGTGTGTGTGTGTATATATATACACACACACACATTCAAACAAAACAAACACAGAGAGACTTTAAAAAGAAGAAATATATATGTCAATCAAAATTCATCACGAAATATATATCATCCAAAGATCCAAAAATATTTAATGTACTGAACATGGATATATGTATCATGTTGTTCAAGTAGAAAGCTCACCCATAGGTTGAATTTTCTGTTCCGACAGCATTTAGGAGGAGTCATCTCTTCTCACAATTTGTATCTGCCATGTCAGGCACCTCACAAGAATGTACGTGGTATACCAGGTAGGATTCTATATGTGTATGTAAAAATACATGTGCTGAATAGTCTACAGAGAAAGGGAGACAGGAATTCACATATTTTTTAACTTTACAAACACATGGAGAACTACTTCTCTTAAATTGGACTAGATTTATAACACCTAGCCTTTATAATGCCAAAGGAAAGTCCAATTATACACCATTCCTCCTCTGAACTGCATGCATTGCTATTCTGTTTGGGTTATTTTCCTCCATCATATCAGGATTGGTAATCAGAGTCTAGGAGGGTATGGGTTAGTGTCAGGGATTCAGTATTTTGAATGGAAAATAGGAAAATGAATCCAATGTGTATGCAATTATGTGCTACACAAAAATATTCCCACTCTCATCAACAACAATGCCTTGACATTACCTTTGCCCCAAGTAAGACACAATTCGAAGAGAAGAGTTAGAAAATCTGTGAATAAGTATCTGCAATGGAAAATGCTCAGGAGTTCACAACCTTGGAGGTGGTAGAGGAGTTTCCATAAGTAAGGGACAGGGTAAACACTCCACAAACATTTAGCTCTCCTGGACTAAAGACTTCTTGGGAAACTGCCTCTGAGGTTGGACCCTTGAAATATATGTTGTTGTCAGGAGCTGTATCTTCCTTTGTAGTGAGAGCATCAAAGCTTGGTCTGCATCTATGTGGCCTGGAGGACATGGTTTCTGATTTTCCAATGAACATGAGGCAACAGTGCTGAATTCTCTCTTTGTAGGTAAACAGTGGCCACTGGGGTCTAAGTGTTTCCCCTTGTGGACTTTGAGGCCATTTGGTCATCCTCCACTTTTCCTGGTGTTTCTGGCTGCTTCCCTGGGAGTTTCCTATTTGCTTCATGAAATACAAGGAGTTCAACTGGGACACAATGCTGGAGGGAGTTCTGTCACGTGTGCTGACTCAGGGTCCTAGGAGAATGCACCAACCAGGCTTCTATACCACAGAGCTTGCCCCCTTGACCATAGCAACCTGATTCTGAACATTGCCCGGAAACCTCTGCATATAACAAGATGCCTTTACATATAAGGGTCTGCTGCCTGCAACGTGTCAGTCACAAGCCGTGTGGAAGCCAATGGCAGATCCACATGGCCCCACCACAGATGTTTTATCACACAACTGCACACCACTGCTCTATGCCCACTAATCAGCAGGCTCCAACTTACTGGCATCTCTGTTCTACACCATTTTCATGAAACCCAGTCAATCAAGGCACTGTCTGGTACACCCATGATCAGCAACAGGTCATCCAAAGGTTCTCCATTGCCACCTGGTCATGGGAATTTCAAAAATTTCATGGCATTTATCAAGCCATTTTTCAAGGATGAACTTGGAGGCACTGTGGGTTTCTACTCATTCAGGAACCACTAAATGGTGAGGAAGGCTCATTTCAATGAAAGTTCTGGAGAAACACTCAGAGGCAAGGCTTCCCAAGAGTGGCCAAAGGGTCACATCAAGCCAGGCCCATTGAGGTCTACAATGTGAGGTCCCTGTGTGTTTTGACTCTCAATTATGGCTGCCAGGTCTTTAAGAATAAAATCATGTGATATCCTGGCTGAGATTCCCAGTGTCTGTGGAAAGCCACCCAGGGCTTAGATCTCATTTCCAAGGGTAACTCTCATGGGTGGCCTCCTAAAATCCCAACACAATTCATGGCAATACTTCTCTGAGTTCAGTTCCAGAACTCAGTCTCTAAGGGGAATCACGCCAGAGTTCAATACCAGGTGGACCAAGTCATCCCTTCCAACCGCCACAGAAATGACCACAATTCAAACCAAAACACTGCCACATGGCCCTCATCTTCTTCCATATAGACACTCTTCATAACCTCTGGCTGGAGGGTTCCATGAGGGGGGCAGCCCAAGACAGTGTCTAGAATAATCTCCCTTGCCCCTCATTTGCCTAATGTCAGGTGGCTTGGACACCCTTCCTGTGAACCAGGAGTGATCAAATAGGCCTGCCATTAATACTGCTCTGCTTCTCCAATTTGAGGCCTACTGACTTTCGGGTATAGATTCTTTGTGTGAATTGGAGACATGAGAAAGCCCAAGAACCTATGGGCTAGCCTCTGCAGGGCTTTGAAGAACTCATTTGACCGAAAGGATCCCTATTCTCACTTGATCAGGACTTTCCAGAGGAAAGCGAGAGACTTCATCCACAATGACTGCTCTTTTTGCCATTTTGGCTTTGGATGCACACATGGGATCTTTCTTTAATCCATCATGGGCTGAGAATCTAAGCCACAGCCTCACACAGGGCCAAGATTCTGATTCACACATATCCCTTTGCACAGGAATTAAGCAAAAAGGCACAGGTGATGCCCATTCATTTCCATTTGAAAACTGTTTACTTCAGGCTTCACAAACGGGTGGCCTTCCTGACAGTCACGGCAACAGAACAATGGTAAGCAAAAGGCCCAAAGCAGGGTTTCGCCACTGACACTTTACTGGTCACACTGATATCTGAGTTTTCTGAGATGCTTGCCATTCCCTTCAGTTATCCAGTACATGGCCATGTCAGAGAGCTGGGAGGTGGTACATATCTTGGACACAAAACCATGAGCCTATTCTGGAGAGTGGCCAGAATTCAGGAAGAAAACAGGAACTTAGCAAGATAGTAGTTGTTGCCCATAGATAAGGCAAACCCAGTCCATTCATAAATTGGAAAGGATGAATCCTGGAAAGTTTTCTACTAGACAGGACACATCCATTGATTCATTCTCTTTTCCAATGTCTACAACCAGGGATAAAGTGGGATACACAGACATAGAAACACTCGCCTTGTGAAACGACTTACTAGAAACAGTCCACTCCAAACCAAACAAACTGACTTTCCTACCTATATTCAGAACATGAGACAAAACCATAAACTCACAACCACACCCACTAAGGCACCTCCTTCCCCCAAGTAGGTCTGTGACAATCCGGAGTGTCTTCTGATTGGTGGGCCATACAATGTTCCCCCAAAATGGCCAGTCCTGTCTCAGATCTGGCCTCTTTGGCCTACTCAATGAAGTTGTCAGGAGCCACCCGTGAGCCACTCACTACCTGCTTTCTCAGAAAAGTCCCCTCTTCAGAGCTTTCCTTGCATTCGGTCATCATCACATCAGTAGGTACCAAGAAAGACTGACTCTGTCCTTGGTAAATGCAAACAAGTGAGCCCACTTGGACTGGGACTGAAACTGGCTCTGGGTGCCTGGCTTCCTGGTTGCCAAGTTCAGAGAGTTCCATCACAAAAGAAGTGAGGTGAGGTCACTTCCTTCAGGAACTGAATGAGGTCACTGCCTTGGCAACCAAATTGTCCTAACAGTTGCTTCCAAGGGTCCTATGAGATGGAGGCTGCCTGTGCTTCCTGTGACACTTTCACAAGTTAGAATGGTATATCCTCCATAGTCTCCCAAGAACAGCTTTCTACACAGGCCTGGTTTGGTCCATCTTGTCTACATTAAGAAGACTGTGGCTCATTCAGACACAACCCTTCATCCTGACCAGGTTGTTTGCCATGGAAGATGACTTTTGCTCTCTCATGTCCTTCAGAGCTGCCTACATCTTCTCCAGGGATCATTTCTGCATGGATCTTTGAGTTCTCAGCAGGTGGAAGATCCCCTACATTCCTCTATTGTAAAACCAACTCTGTCCCTGTTCTTCTGTAAAGTTGGATTGAGGGAACAGTGTATGGTTAGGGGTAAGAACATGTTTGATTTGGGTTAGGAATCATTCTACTGGATGAAGAATGGTATTGGGAACCTGCGATATTTATAATAATATATAGGTGAAGTATATGTATGAAAACAGAAATCTAAGTAAGCTTTGAAGCCCAGAAGGGCATTGGGCCCTTGACTGGGATACTTAGCTTTGAATTACATTCTGCACAGATGTCTCAGATAAATTGATATACAATGGCATAAGACCTTGTACCTTGGATGATTGAATGTGGAAGAGAACATCCAGTCAAAAAGGGATAGTAGGTAGGATTAGGAAGATAGTCAGTAGGTTTAGGAAGAAGAGTGAGTATAACATTTGGACCAAAGGTTCTTTAAGTAGGGTGTCAGTTAGAGAGTAGATGTAAATGTCAGCACATGTGAAGAGTCAGTCACAAGAATGAATATGGGAAATTATGTAGGAAAGCAGATATCCATAGAGACATTGGGAAATCACTCAAAGTATAAAGTGAGTGATAGGATTAGATATTTTCAACAGGGTTGAGGTTGAATATGTAATCTTAGCACGAAGCAACTGTGTAGTCACCAATAGGATTGACATTTGAGAGCATTAGGCCCCTGGACAAGGATGTTTTTAGCAATCCATGATCACTTTCCATTCAGACTTTGGTACAATCATAAGTGTGAACTTTGCATTATGTGTCCAGAATATCACGGTGATAAAATGTATATGTAGATCAGGTGACATGAGTATTTCTTCCACCATTTCTGGGAGCAATATCTTGAAGACGTATTGATTAGTATTTGGTGGCACCAATAGGTGTACCCTGTGTCTATGAATATAGAGATAATGCATGAATAGACCATACTGTGAATAAATAATATAACTGGTTCCAATTGACATAATGGATTGAACTGATACCTGAAAATATATAGGAAATCTAATATTGATACACAATCATTCATTCCAACCAGTTATATGTCTTATGGTAATATTAGGGTAATGGTTTACCATGAAGGATGTGTGAGATTTGCTTGAAAAGTGATTATGGAAATAGAAAATAATGTGTTTGGAAAGAAGTCTCATGAAAAGACCAGTCCAGAAGTACACAGGAGTACATGTGTTCTGAAGCAGGAAGTGATTGAAAGTGAACCAAATGCCTGGAAATTTGTGAACTTGTGGATGAAATATATATCCTATGATGTGCATCAACTGAAGAAATAGTGATGTACCAGTGTCGAAAAAAAAGAAACGTCAAAATACACATCATGTATCATAGGAATCTACTTGCATTGATGCTAAACTCGGTCAGTTACTGTAGAAATATTAGGATTTCTAAGCACCATTCACTAGGAAACAAATGTGTATTTCAGGTGGATGAATATTTCTGAGAATAATCTTTTGAAAAGATGATTATAAATCCACATACATGAACATGAATGAATTTAGGGAGTGTATAATAAGACATATATTTCATACTTTGAGAACTCAGGATAGAGTGTGTGTGTGTGTGTGTGTGTGTATATATATATATATATATATATATATATATATATATGTATATATATATATATATATAAATACACACACAAACACACATTCAAACAAAACAAACACAGAGAGACTTTAAAAAGAAGAAATATATATGCCAATCAAAATTCCTCTTGATATATATATATATCATCCACAGATCCAAAAATATTTAATTTACTGAACATGGATTTATGTATCATGTTGTTCAAGTAGAAAGCTCACCCATAGTTTGAATTTTCTGTTCCAACAGCATTTAGGAGGAGTGATCTCTTCTCACAATTTGTATCTGCCATGTCAGCCACCTCACAAGAATGTACGTGAGATACCAGGTAGGATTCTGTATGTGCATGTAAAAACATATGTGCTGAATAGGCTACAGAGAAAGGGAAAAAGGAATTCATATATTTGTTAACTTTAACAACACATGGAGAACTACTTCTCTTAAATTGTACTAGATTTATAACACCTAGCCTTTATAATGCAAAAGGAAAGTCCAATTATACACCATGCCTCCTCTGAACTGCATGCATTGCTATTCTGTTTGGGTTATTTTCCTCCATCATATCAGGATTGGTAATCAGAGTCTAGGAGGGTATGTGCTAGGAGCCACAGCAAAAGTACTGATACAGGCACCTTTGGGTTTAGTGACTGCCAGCCAGCCATTGAGATTATGATTATGTTAAGTTACATTCATATGGTAATTGCACTCCTGCTGATTACCTGGGCCCGTTACGGGTCTCAGGTTACTCATGTCACTCTTGTAATGGGAGAGTTCCCATTGGTTGGGAAAGGATGGTAGGAGTGTGTTCCGGGGGAATTGGGGGACCCGTCTCAGGTAGAACACACGTGGGTGCACCCACTTGTTAGGGGACGCACACGGCCTCTCACAAAATAAAACTTTGTTTCAGTTTGACTGGCTTGTGTTTTTGTGCCCAGCCGGGTTGCAAGATTGCAAGCTGGCGTACACTGACAGCGCAGCAGGGAGGCGCCCAGCAAGAAGGCAGCAGGCGGTGCTCGTCGACTGCAGCGGCAGGAGCGAGCTCCGAAAAGACCGCATGGCCCGGGCCGAGCAGCCTGCAGCATTTTGGTGGCCCTGTATGGGGAACGCCCAAAATTTAAAGGTGAGTAATATCGCTGGCCCCTAAGGAAAGGCGACAGAATGGGTATTCCTGTTTTGATTTATTCTGCTTTTATTTCAGGCTCTCTAGCCTTACAATTTTTTCAGGCGAATTGAGAAAAATGGTTGGCTCAAGAGTTGAAGTTATTCGGCCCTGAGAGAGAGAAAATTGATATAATCATTTTCCTCCTCTCCGTTTCTCTTTCATTCTGTTTTGGCTTTCTTCTACCCTATCTTATTGGGTTATGTTACCTTTATAGTAGATTAGAATCTAGTAAAAAACAAACCGAAAAACTGTTAAGTAAATTGTTAGAGGTCCAGGCCATGGCAGAAAACATATTAGGTCAAGCAAAACAAAAGGTCTCTCAAGCTAGTCAGACAGAATAATATTTGACGAAGGCAAGCTCAAGGAAAAAACGGTCGTCAGATAGGGAGGCTGCTACTAACTCTGTTCCACCACCAGAGGGCGTAATTCCACCAACAGCTTTACCTGCCTCCATAGATGATGAACGGAATCCTGAGGCAGGACCCCAAAAGTTAGCATGCCCTGTAGTTGAGCGGGGAGAAGAAAGACAACGAGCTTACCGTGCCTTAGATTTCAAAATAGTAAAGCAATTAAAGGAAGCTGTAGCAACCTACGGCCCGGCCGCTCCCTTCACAGTCAGTATGGTCGAATCTATTACCAGCTGGGACTTAACACCAGCAGATTGGGCTAACGTGTGTCAGTCTGTGCTAAATGGAGGACAATATTTATTATGGAAATTTGCCAATGAGGAATTTTGCAAGGAGACAGCTAGGCGAAATGCAGCAGCAGGTTACCCTGAAAGAGATTTACAAATGTTATTAGGGAGAGGAGCCTATGAAGGTCAGAGGCAACAGATCGGATATGATCCTGGCGTATATGCTCAGATTGCTATAGATGCAATTAGGGCATGGAAAACTTTGAAGGGACAAGGGGATTTACAAGGTCAACTATCTAAGATAATACAAGGAGTTAATGAGCCCTACGCTGACTTTGTAGCTAGACTTATTGAAACAGCCTCTGAGACATTTGAAAATACAGAACAGGCAATGCCATTTATAAAACAACTGGCTTACGATCAAGCAAATCGTTGCTGCAAAGAGGTCATTAGACCATGGAAACATGAAGATTTAAACACATATATTAAATTATGTAGAGACATTAATGAACAAGGACAAGTCATGGCAGCTGAAGTAAAACAGGCTTTAGATACCAAGCCAAAAACATGCTATAATTGCAATCAAAAAGGACATTTTAAAAGAAATTGCCCCATAGGAGGAGGGTTTAACAAAGCTAGGTATCAAAGGAGTAGAATCCCGGGTATTTGCCCACGATGCCATAGAGGGAGACATTGGGCTAATGAATGCCGTTCTCAAACCACCATAGAGGGTATTCCGTTATCAAAAAATGGACAAAGACCAAGTGTCTACCCATGATATGGTGGAGAAAGGTATCAGGCCCCGTTGCCAAAAAATGAATTGGAGGGCCCAATGCCCGGGGCCCAAAACCACAAATATACGGGGCAATGGAGGAACCCAACAGCACCATCAAGGTGGTGCCCAGGATGCATTATCCATTGGATCCCTCATCAGACAGACTAGAGGGAGCGCAGGGTTGGACATCTGTGCCTTCGCCAGAGCAGTATTAACTCCAGAGATGGGAGTTCAAATCATTCCCACAGGAATAAAAGGACCTCTTCCCCAGGGAACAGTAGGCTTATTATTAGGACGCAGTTCTTCTACACTTAAAGGACTTATGATAAGTCCTGGGGTAATTGATCCCGATTATGAGGGAGAAATAAAAATCATAGCTAGTTCTCCAAGAGGTATATCAGTAATTTCATCAGGAGATAGAATAGCACAGTTATTAATAATACCAAGCCTACATGATACATTTTCCAGTTGTAATGTAGAAAGAGGTTCCAAGGGATTAGGCTCCACAGGTGTAGATTGGGCTATGCTTTCTTTAAATTTAGATTATCGCCCTATGCTAAAATTAAATATTCAAGGACATGACTTTAATGGACTGCTGGACACAGGCGCTGACCTCAGCATCATATCTCGCCAGGAATGGCCTAAGCACTGGCCATTGCAACAAGCCACCCAAACGCTTAGAGGCCTAGGGGTGGCGACTAATCCCCATAGAAGTGCAATGGTATTAGATTGGAAGGATCCTGAAGGATGTGAAGGAACTATACAGCCCTATGTATTGGACCATCTCCCCATAAATTTATGGGGACGAGACGTCCTAGATCAATTAGGATTGACATTAACAAATAACGTCAATCCTAACGCGCCCACTACTAGGGCAAAACAAGGCTTTAGAAAAGAAAAGAGATTAAGAGATCAAGAACAAGATATAACAGCACCAATTCAAATAGATCAAGAAATAAATAAACATGGATTGGGTTTTCAAAAAGGGCCACTGAGACAATCAAAATTACTTGGAAATCAGAAAGACCAGTGTGGGTTCCTCAGTGGCCCCTAACTAAAGAAAAGATACAAGTAGCCCATGATCTGGTCAAACAGCAATTAGCGGAAGGACATATACAACCTTCCGTATCTCCCCATAATACTCGCATTTTTGTCATTAAAAAGAAATCTGGTAAATGGAGATTATTACAAGATTTAAGAGCCATTAATAATGAGATGGTTATTATGGGACCTGCTCAATCAGGGATTCCCCAATTGTCTGCTCTACCAAAAACCTGGCATGTTCTAGCTATAGATATTAAAGATTGTTTCTTCTCAATTCCAATTCATCCCGAGGATAGTCCACATTTTGCATTTACTATCCCTGCACTGAATCATGAAGGTCCTGATCAGAGATATGAACGGAAAGTACTCCCTCAAGGGATGGCTAACAGCCCAACTTTGTGCCAAATTTATGTTGATAAAGCAATCCAGCCACTTAGAAATCAAAATCCTGAACTACAGATATTTCACTACATGGATGATGTGTTAATGGCACATAAAGATAAAAACACATTGCTAGAATGTTATGCCACACTTACAAACTTATTAAAAAATTATAATCTAGAGATAGCAATAGATAAAGTACAATTAAATCTTCCAATTAATTATTTAGGAGTTCTATTATCCTAAACCACGGTCCGTCCACCAAAAATTCAAATACGAGTAGATCAACTCAAATCGCTTAATGACTTTCAAAAGTTATTGGGAGATATAAATTGGATAAGGCCTTATCTAGGCATACCAACAGGAGAATTAGGACCTTTATTTGATATTCTAAAAGGTCCATCAGATACAAATTCACCCCGCATGTTAACGCCTGAAGTTAGAAAGACATTAAAAATCATTGAGGCATATATAGAAAATATGCATTTGGATAGATTGATATAAGTTTGCCTTTATTATTTATTGTACTACCGACAAAAAATATTCCTACAGGAGTATTTTGGCAAGAAGGTCCATTATTATGGATACATTTATCTTATTCTCCTAATACTATTCTTACTAGATATCCTGAGGCTGTAGGGCAATTAATACTCAAAGGAATAAAAGCAGCAAAAGGAGTGTTTGGGATTTCTCCCAATAAAATTATTACTCCATATACTATGCATCAAATTGATGAGTTAGCTAATGAGTTAAATACTTGGGCAATAATCATGTGTAAATCTAGTGTTGCATTTGATAATCACTTGCCATCTAATCCTTTGTTGTCTTTTTGGTCTAAGCATCCTGTAGTTTTTCCAAAAATGACAAGAAAAACCCCTATCATAAATGCTCCAAATATATTCACTGATGGGTCAAACAATGGTACAGCAGCAGTAGTTACTCCTGATCAAACTTTCACATTTTTAGTACCCAAACAATCAGCTCAAAAGGTAGAGCTCAATGCAGTATTGCAAGCTTTTATGATGTTCAAAGATTCTACATTTAATTTATTTTCTGATAGTCAGTATGTAGTTAATGCTATTGTATCTCTTGAAGATGCTGGTAGGATTTCTCCTTCCTCTACTGTTTTCTCTTTGTTTTCTGCTATACAAAGTCTAATCTGGAATAGAAAGGATCCATTCTTTATAGGACATATCAGAGCACATACAGGATTGCCTGGAGCCCTTAGTTTGGGTAATGAACTAGCAGATAAATCTACACATGACATACATATCTTCACCACAATAGGAGAAGCTATAAATTTTCATAAAAGGTTCCATGTCAATGCTAATACTTTACAAAAACGTTTTAAAATAACCAAAGAACAAGCCAGACACATAATAAAACAATGTCAAAATTGTGTGACATTTTTGCCACAAGTTAATCTTGGAGTCAATCCTAGAGGACTGATACCTAACCATATTTGGCAGATGGACGTCACACACTTGCCAGAATTTGGAAAATTAAAATATTTACATGTTACAGTTGATACTTCTTCTGGATTTTTGATGGGCTCCCTTCATCCTGGAGAAAAACCTAAAGATGTTATAGCTCATTGCTTACAAAATTTTGCCACTGTGGGTGTTCCTAAACAGTTAAAAACTGATAACGGTCCTGGTTACACCTCCAAGTCTTTTAAACAATTTTGCTCATCATTTGGCATTACTCATATAACAGGAATCCCATACAACCCACAGGGACAAGGCATAGTTGAAAGAGCTCATCAAACTATTAAAATGTACTTATTAAAACAAAAGGAGGGAATTAGTAAGGGGTATATATCCCCCAAAGATAAACTTAAAATAACCCTTTTTACTCTAAACTTTCTAAATTTGGATTCATCAGGACTTAGTGCTGCGGAAAGACATATATATCCGAAAAATGTACATAAGCCTAAGGTACTTTGGAAAGATATTCTAACAGGACAATGGAAAGGTCCGGACCCAGTAATACTCTGGAGTCGGGGCTCCGTCTGTGTTTTTCCACAGGAGGAACAGCAAACAATTTGGATTCCAGAGAGATTAACTAAAACAATTTCTACAGAAAAAGAAGATGATTTGACTCAAATCCATAACAACTGATATCCAGAGTTCCAGCCTGGCTATTCTTACATCTGCGACAGTGATTTACCACGGTGCCTTTTTCAATATCTATTTCATTATTTGCATTTTTCCCACATCATAAAGTTCTATTTTATTTTATTTTATTTTATTCTACCTTACTTTTTGAGCTCATACAAACCTAGGTTAATGTTTTTCTGATCAGTTTTATTTTTTGACTGTGTTTTATTTTTTTTTAACTGTAAAGATTTTAAACATTGCAATGGAGATTTCACCTAGCTATAGCTACAAGGCCTTTATTTACTATTGTCTTATATGTTCTATGTTATGTATGCACTGTTTTGTGTTGTATGTCTGTATGTGTGTATGTCCATATTTCATTTATAAGGAGCGCTCATGTATAAATAGATACAAGAATCCAAAAACAAATTTTAAGTCACGTGACATATATGGTTTAATTTACATTAGGTAAACAGCTGTTATAAATTTTGATTTTTTTTTTAAAGAGAGAGTGATAGAGGAGAGAGAGAGAGAGAGAGAGAATTTTTAATATTTTTTTATTTTTTAGTTCTCGGTGGACACAACATCTTTGTTGGTATGTGGTGGTGAGGATCGAACCTGGGCCGCACGCATGCCAGGCGAGCGTGCTACCGCTTGAGCCACATCCCCAGCCCCATAAATTTTGCTTTTAAAGGTGGTTAACAGATCTGTTTGTTTACTTTCACCTTTCCTTTTCATTATATTTAATAATTCTGTTCAGGATAATGTCTCTTTAGCAACATGGCCATAATTCCCATCTCCATCCCAGTGCCGGTGAAGACTAAGATAAAACCAAACTACAACTTTTATGTTAGCTATCACAGTAAACTGTATAAACTGATACATCAATCAATATAACTCAATAAGACTGCTCAATCAAGGACTTAATTTACTTTGGGTGGAAATGGACATATTGATAGACTCCTCCACTTTGAACTGCTCATTCAAGGACTTAATTTACTTTGTGAGGAAATGGACATATTGATAGACTCCTCCACTTTGAAGTGCTTACACAACTTGCCTGGACTATGTATCACCTGTATGCATTGTGCTCTATTTGTTGATACAGCCAACTGGTAGTGCTAAATATCTTAGCCGATGTGTCACCAGTGGTGAGGCAAGAACCTCACCCCCCCACTGGTGCTTAGGCCTATCCACAAGCATGGCTATGCTGGACCAGTAGTCAGTTACGGGTTGATCTGGTTACAGTGGATTCAACCTAAGACAGGAAACTGACGTGTAAAGGTCAGTTCTCCCATGACGGGTAAGAACCACATGTTAAATTGGACAACCTAACAGGCACGGTCCCTAGCCACATTGCCTGTTGTTTAATTAAACAGAAGGGTGCAGGATAGAGTGCCAGGGATCCCAACAGCCTGCAGCAGGACCCGGGAGATCCAGGCCAACTGATTCGCGCAGCCTGCCCTGCTGCTACAGAAGGCGTGGCGCCTCAGTGAAGCCATTAATTAGCAAGCAGGGAGGTTAGGGACTGCCATTAGGTGGAATCCCCCCAGCCAAGCCCACACGAACCCTTGGGCCGAGCATGGGATCTCAGAAGGGGAAGGAAGCGGTACAGTCCCATCCCCCACAGCGGACACTCCACCGAGGCAGTCATCAGCCACCATCCGGTAAAGCTGAAGGATACACTGCCACTCTCCTTCAGAGTGCAACATGTAAACAGGTTGGTGTCATTCAGCTCACCCCCCAGACAGCGGGAATTCGCATAAAATCTCTCCTAGGCTTGCCAGGAGAGGGAGTATCAAGCTGAGCCTCCATAAAGACTAGGGGGAAACTAGAGACACCTGACCTCCAACCCCTCCTCCCAGTAGCAGCCAAAAGGAAACCTGGCTAGCCAGCGCTGGGGGAGGGGCAAGCAGAAAAAATCAAAGTGATAGAGTGCCAGGGATCCCAACAGCCTGCAGCAGGACCCGGGAGATCCAGGCCAACTGATTCGCGCGGCCTGCCCTGCGGCTACAGAAGGCGTGGCGCCTCAGAGAAGCCATTAATTAGCAAGCAGGGAGGTTAGGGACTGCCATTAGGTGGAAACCCGCCAGCCAAGCCCACCGCCCATGCCCGGAACAGGCCTAGCGACCTGCCAGCATGGTAGTCACGACACCCCAATTGGAATAGGGACAGAGCAGAGCATCCTTCCACTCCCGGAACAGGCCCAGAGAGACGCCAGCGTGGTAGACACGTCACCCCAATTGGAGTAGGGGCACAGCCACCGCCCGCACCTGCAAGGGAGACTTTTCAACTATACAAGAGCAACATAAATAAATAGGGGGTAAATTTCAAAAACACAACAGTTGCACCAAGCAGAAAGAAACGCGAGCAGTATGAAAAGACAAGGAAAGAAAGGACCACAAGCAATGCAGGTCAACTCAACTTTAGAAGAGGTAATAGCTGCAACAGATGGAATATCAGATAAAGAGTTCAGGATATATATGCTTCAGATGATCTGGAGTCTCAAGGAAGACATGAGACAGCAAAATCAGACAATGAAAGATCACATTGACAAACAAATCCAGGAAGTAAAAGATCAATTTCACAGGGAGATAGAGGTAATAAAAAACAAACAAATAGAAATTCTAGAAATGCAGGAAACAATCAACCAACTTAAAAACTCAATTGAGAATACTACCAGCAGAGTAGATCACTTAGAAGAGAGAACATCAGACAATGAAGACAAAGTATTTCAACTGGAAAAGAACATAGACAGCTCAGCAAGTCTGAAGAAACCATGAGCAGAACTTCCAAGAATTATGGGACAATATCAAAAGACCAAATTTAAGAGTCATTGGGATACAGGAAGGCACAGAGCTCCATTCCAAAGGAATAAACAGTCTATTCAGTGAAATTATACAAGAAAACTTCCCAGAATTGAAGAATGAGACAGAATCCCAAATCCTAGAAGCCTACAGGATGCCGAATGTGCAAAATCATAAGAGATCCACACCTAGACACATTATAATGAAGATGTCCAACATACAGAATAAGGAGAGAATTTTAAAAGCTGCAAGAGAAAGAAAGCAGATTACATTTAGGGGTCAACCAATCAGGATAACAGCTGATCTCTCAACACAGACTCTGAAAGCTAGAAGATCCTGGAATAACATATTTCAAACACTGAAAGACAATGGGCTCCAACCAAGAATCTTGTATCCGGCGAAATTAAGCTTCAGGTTAGAAGATGAAATTAAAACCTTCCACGATAAACAAAAGTTAAAATAATTCCCAGCTAGAAAACCATCTCTTCAAAAAATCCTTGGCAAAATATTACAGGAAGAGGAAATGGAAAATAACATTGAAAACCAACAATGGGAGGTAGGACAGTAAAGGGGGGAAAGTAGTCAAAGAGGATAACAAATCAGGTTTAGTAACATCAATAAACAAATATGGATAGAAGAACCAAACATATCTCAATAATAACCCTAAATGTTAATGGCTTAAACTCACCAATTAAGAGACACAGGCTAGTAGAATGGATCAAAAAACAAGACCCAACAATATGCTGTCTACAGGAGACGCATTTGATAGGAAAAGATATACATAGACTGAAGGTGAAAGGTTGGGAAAAATCATATCACTCATATGGACCGCGGAAACAAGCAGGAGTGTCCATACTCATATCTAATAAAATAGATTTCAAGCCAAAGCTAATCAAAAGGGATATAGAAGGACACTTCATACTGCTCAAGGGAACCATACACCAACAAGACATAACAATCATAAATATATATGCCCCAAATAATGGTGCAGCTGTGTTCATCAAGCAAACTCTTCTCAAGTTCAAGAGTCTAATAGACCACCATACAATAATCATGGGAGACTTCAACACACCTCTCTCACCACTGGACAGATCTTCCAAACAAAAGTTAAATAAGGAAACTATAGAACTCAATAACACAATTAACAACCTAGACTTAATTGACATATATAGACTATACCACCCAACATCAAGTAGCTACACTTTTTTCTCAGCAGCACATGGAACCTTCTCAAAAATAGACCATATACTATGTCACAGGGCAACTCTTAGACAATACAAAGGGGTAGAGATAATACCATGCATCTTATCTGATCATAATGGAATGAAACTGAAAATCAATGATAAAAGAAGAAAGGAAAAATCAAGCATCACCTGGAGAATGAACAATAGGTTGCTGAGTGATCAATGGGTTTTAGAAGACATCAAGGAGGAAATTAAAAAATTCCTAGAGTTAAATGAAAACACAGACACAACATATCGGAATCTATGGGACACATTGAAAGCAGTTCTAAGAGGAAAATTCATTGCTTGGAGTTCATTCCTCAAAAAAAGAAAAAAACCAACAAATAAATGATCTCATACTTCATCTCAAAATCCTAGAAAAAGAAGAGCAAAACAACAGCAAAAGAAGTAGAAGGCAAGAAATAATTAAAATCAGAGCTGAAATTAATGAAATTGAAACAAAAGAAACAATTGAAAAAATTGACAAAACTAAAAGCTGGTTCTTTGAAAAAATAAATAAAATTGACAGACCCTTAGCCATGCTAATGAAGAGAAGAAGAGAGAGAACCCAAATTACTAGCATACGGGATGAAAAAGGCAATATCACAACAGACACTTCAGAAATACAGAAGATAATCAGAAATTACTTTGAATCCTTATACTCCAATAAAATAGAAGATAGTGAAGGCATAGATAAATTCCTTGAGTCCTATGATCTGCCCAGATTGAGCCAGGAGGATATAGACAACCGAAACAGACCAATAACAATAGAGGAAATAGAAGAAACCATCAAAAGACTACCAACTAAGAAAAGCCCAGGACCGGATGGGTATACAGCAGAGTTTTACAAAACCTTTAAAGAGGAACTAACACCAATACTTTTCAAGCTATTTCAGGAAATTGAAAAAGAGGGAGAACTTCCAAATTCATTCTACGAGGTCAGCATCACCCTGATTCCGAAACCAGACAAAGACACTTCAAAGAAGGAAAACTACAGACCAATATCTCTAATGAACCTTGACGCAAAAATCCTCAATAAAATTCTGGCGAATCGGATTCAAATACATATCAAAAAAATTATACATCATGATCAAGTAGGATTCATCCCTGGGATGCAAGGCTGGTTTAATATACGGAAATCAATAAATGTTATTCACCACATCAATAGACTTAAAAATAAGAACCATATGATCATCTCAATAGATGCAGAAAAAGCATTCGACAAAGTACAGCATCCCTTTATGTTCAAAACGCTAGAAAAATTAGGGATAACAGGATCATACCTCAACATTGTAAAAGAAATCTATGATAAGCCACAGGCCAGCATCATTCTGAATGGAGAAAAATTGAAGGCATTCCCTCTAAGATCTGGTACAAGACAGGGATGCCCTCTCTCACCACTTCTGTTCAACATAGTCCTCGAAACACTGGCCAGAGCAATTAGACAGACAAAAGAAATTAAAGGCATAAAAATAGGAAAAGAAGAACTTAAATTATCGCTATTTGCAGATGATATGATTCTATACCTAGTAGACCCAAAAGGGTCTACAAAGAAGCTATTAGAACTAATAAATGAATTCAGCAAAGTGGCAGGATATAAGATCAACACGCATAAATCAAAGGCATTCCTGTATATCAGCGACAAATCCTCTGAAACAGAAATGAGGACAACTACTCCATTCACAATATCCCCCCAAAAAATAAAATACTTGGGAATCAACCTAACAAAAGAGGTGAAAGATTTAGACAAGGAAAATTACAGAACCCTAAAGAAAGATATAGAAGAAGACCTTAGAAGATGGAAAAATATACCCTGCTCATGGATAGGCAGAACCAACATCATCAAGATGGCGATATTACCAAAAGTTCTCTATAAGTTTAATGCAATGCCAATCAAAATCCCAGCAGCATTTCTTGTAGAAATAGATAAAAGAATCATGAAATTCATATGGAATAATAAAAGACCCAGAATAGCAAAAACAATGCTAAGCAGGAAGTGTGAATCAGGCGGTATAGCGATACCAGACTTCAAACTATACTACAGAGCAATAGTAACTAAAACAGCATGGTACTGGTACCAAAACAGGCGGGTGGACCAATGGTACAGAATAGAGGACACAGTAACCAACCCACAAAACTACAACTATCTTATATTTGATAAAGGGTCTAAAAGCATGCAATGGAGGAAGGATAGCATCTTCAACAAATGGTGCTGGGAAAACTGGAAATCCATTTGCATCAAAATGAAGCTGAATCCCTATCTCTCGCCATGCACAAAAGTTAACTCAAAATGGATCAAGGAGCTTGATATTAAACCAGAGACACGGCATCTGATAGAAGAAAAAGTAGGGTATGATCTACATACTGTGGGATCTGGCTCCAAATTCCTCAATAGGACACCCATAGCGCAAAAGTTAACAACTAGAATCAACAAATGGGACTTACTCAAACTAAAAAGTTTTTTCTCAGCAAAAGAAACAATAAGAGAGATAAACAGGGAGCCTACATCCTGGGAACAAATCTTTACTCCACACACTTCAGATAGAGTCCTAATAACCAGAATATACAAAGAACTCAAAAAATTAGATGATAAGATAACAAATAACCCAATCAATAAATGGGCCAAGGACCTGAACAGACACTTCTCAGAAGAGGACAAACAATCAATCAATAAGTACATGAAAAAAAGCTCACCATCGCTAGCAGTCAGAGAAATGCAAATCAAAACTACCCTAAGATACCATCTCACCCCAGTAAGATTGGAAGCCATTAGAAAGTCAAACAACAATAAGTGCTGGAGAGGATGCGGGGAAAAGGGCACTCTTGTTCATTGCTGGTGGGACTGCCAATTGGTGCAGCCAATTTGGAAAGCAGTATGGAGATTTCTTGGAAAGCTGGGAATGGAACCACCATTTGACCCAGCTATTCCCCTTCTCGGTCTATTCCCCAAAGACCTAATAAGAGCATGCTACAGGGACACTGCTACATCGATGTTCATAGCAGCACAATTCACGATAGCAAGATTGTGGAATCAGCCTAGATGCCCTTCAATAGATGAATGGATAAAAAAAATGTGGCATTTATACACAATGGAGTATTAGTCTGCATTAAGAAATGACAAAATCATAGAATTTGGAGGGAAATGGATGGCATTAGAGCAGATTATGCTAAGTGAAGCTAGTCAATCTTTAAAAAATAAATACCAAATGACCCCTTTGATATAAGGGGAGTAAACAAGGACAGGGTAGGGACGAAAGTTTGAGAAGAAGATTTACATTAAACAGGGATGAGAGGTGGGAGGGAAAGGGAGTGAGAAGGGAAACCGCATGGAAATGGAAGGTGATCCTCAGGGTTATACAAAATGACATATAAGAGGAAAGGAGGGGTAAGACAAGATAATACAAATCGAAGAAATGATTTACAGTAGAAGGGGTAGAGAGAGAAAAGGGGAGGGGAGGGGAGGGGAGGGGGGATAGTAGAGAATAGGACAGACAGCAGAATGCATCAGACACTAGAAAGGCAATTTGTCAATCAATGGAAGTGTAACTGATGTGATACAGCAATCTGTATACGGGGTAAAATTGGGAGTTCATAACCCACTTGAATCAAACTGTGAAATATGATGTATTAAGAACTATGTAATGTTTTGAACGACCAACAATAAAAAAAATAAAATAAAATAAAGTAAAATAATGAGAAAAAAAAAAAAAAACAGAAGGGTGCAGATGCTAGGAGCCACAGGAAAAATATTGATACAGGCACCTTTGGGTTAATGACTGCAAGCCAGCCATTGAGATTATGATTATGTTAAGTTACATTCATATGGTAATTGGACTCCTGCTGTTTACATGGGCCCGTTAAGGGACTCAGGTTACTCATGTCAATCTTGTAATGGGAGAGTTCCCATTGGTTGGTAAAGGATGGTAGGAGGGTGTTCCGGGGGAACTGGGGCCCCGGGCTCAGGTAGAACACAGGTGGGTGGACCCACTTGTTAGAGGACGCACACAGCCTCTCACAAAATAAAACTTTGTTTCAGTTTGACTGGCTTGTGTTTTTGTGCCCAGCCTGGTTACAAGATTGCAAGCTGGCGTGCACTGACAGCCCAGCAGGGAGGCGCCCAGCAGGAAGGCAGCAGGCGGTGCTCGGCGACAGCAGTGGCAGGAGGGGAGCTCCGAAAAGCCCGCACGGCCCTGGGCCGAGCAGCCTGCAGAGGGTATGGGTTAGTGTCAGGGATTCAGTATTTTGAATGGATAATAGGAAAATGAATCCAATGTGTATGCAATTATATGCTACACAAAAATCTTCCCACTCTTATCAAGAACAATGCCTTGACATTTCCTTTGCCCCAAGTAAGACACAATTCGAAGAGAAGAGTTAGAAAATCTGTGAATACGTATCTGCAATGGAAAAGGCTCAGGAGTTCACAACCTTGGAGGTGGTAGAGGAGTTTCCATAAGTAAGGGACAGGGTAAACACTCCACAAACATGGAGCTCTGCTGGCATAAAGACTTCTTGGGAAACTGCCTCTGAGGTTGGACACTTGAAATATATGTTGTTGTCAGGAGCTTTATCTTCCTTTGTAGTGAGACCATCAAAGCTTGGTCTGCATCTATGTGACCTGGAGGACATGGTTTCTGATTTTCCAATGAACATGAGGCAGCAGTGCTGAATTCTCTCTTTGTAGGTAAACTGTGGACACTGGGGTCTAAGAGTTTCCCCGTGTGGACTGTGAGGCCATTTGGTCATCCTCCACTTTTCCTGCTGTTTCTGGCTGCTTCACTGGGAGTTTCCTATTTGCTTCATGAAATACAAGGAGTTCAACTGGGACAGAGTGGTAGACGAGTTCTGTCACGTGTGCTGACTCAGGGACCTAGGAGAATGCAGACACACCCCTTCATCCTGACCAGATGACTTTTGCTCTCTCATGTCCTTCAGAGCTGCCTACATCTTCTCCAGGGAACATTTCTGCATGGACCTTTGAGTTCTCAGCAGGTGGAAGATCCCCTACATTCCTCTATTGTAAGACCAACTCTGTCCCTGCACTTCTGTAAAGTTGGATTGAGGGAACAGTGTATGGTTAGGGGTAAGAACATGTTTGATTTGGGTTAGGAATCATTCTACTGGATGAAGAATGGTATTGGGAACCTGTGATATTTATAATAATATATAGGTGAAGTATATGTATGAAAACAGAAATCTAAGTAAGCTTTGAAGCCCAGAAGAGCATTGGGCCCTTGACTGGGATACTTAGCTTTGAATTACATTCTGCACAGATGTCTCAGATAAATTGATATACAATGGCATAAGACCTTGTACCTTGGATGATTGAATGTGGAAGAGAACATCCAGTCAAAAAGGGATAGTAGGTAGGATTAGGAAGATAGTCCGTAGGTTTAGCAAGAAGAGTGAGTATAACATTTGGACCAAAAGTTCTTTAGCAGTAGCATGTCAGTTAGAGAGTAGATGTAAATGTCAGCACATGTGAAGAGTCAGTCACAAGAATGAATATGGGAAATTATGTAGGAAAGCAGATATCAATAGAGACATTGGAAAATCAGTCAAAGAATAAAGTGAGTGATAGGATTAGATATTTTCAACAGGCTTGAGGTTGAATATGTAATCTTAGGACGAAGCAACTGTGTAGTCACCAATAGGATTGACATTTGAGAGCATTAGGACCCTGGACAAGGATGTTTTTAGTAATCCATGCTCACTTTCCATTTAGACTTTGGTACAATCATAAGTGTGAACTTTGCATTATGTGTCCAGAATATTATGGTGATAAAATGTATATGTAGATCAGGTGACATGAGTATTTCTTCCACCATTTTTGGAGCAATATCTTGAAGATGTATTGATTAGTATTTGGGGCACCAATAGGTGTACCCTCTGTGTATGAATATAGAGATAATGCATGAATAGACCATACTGTGAATAAATAATATATCTGGTTCCAATTTACATAATGGATTGAACTGATACCTGAAAATATATAGGAAATCTAATATTGATACACAATCATTCATTCCAACCAGTTATATATCTAATGGTAATATTAGGGTTATGGTTTACCATGAAGGCTGTGTGAGCTTTGCTTGAAAAGTGATGATGGAAATCGAAAATAATGTGTTTGGAAAGAAGTCTCATGAAAAGTACACTCCAGAATCATACAGGAGTACATGTGTTCTGAAGCAGGAAGTGATTGAAAGTGAACCAAATGCCTGGAAATTTGTGAACTTGTGGATGAAATATATATCCTATGATGTGCATCAACTGAAGAAATAGTGATGTACCAGTGTCGAAAAAAAAGAAACGTCAAAATACACATCATGTATCATAGGAATCTACTTGCATTGATGCTAAACTCGGTCAGTAACTATAGAAATATTAGGATTTCTAAGCACCATTCACTAGGAAACAAATGTGTATTTCAGGTGGATGAATATTTCTGAGAATAATCTTTTGAAAAGATGATTATAAATCCACATACATGAACATGAATGAATTTAGGGAGTGTATAATAAGACACATATATTTCATACTTGAAAAATCTGTCGAATGTGTGTGTGTGTGTGTGTGTGTGTGTGTGTGTATACACACACACACACACACACACATTCAAACAAAAGAAACACAGAGAGACTTTAAAAAGAAGAAATATATATGCCAATCAAAATTCATCATGAAATATATATCATCCACAGATCCAAAATATTTAATTTACTGAACATGGATTTATGTATCATGTTGTTCAAGTAGAAAGCTCACCCATAGGTTGAATTTTCTGTTCCAACAGCATTTAGGAGGAGTGATCTCTTCTCACAATTTGTATCTGCCATGTCAGCCACCTCACAAGAATGTATGTGGGATACCAGGTAGGATTCTATATGTGCATGTATAAATACATGTGCTGAATAGGCTACAGAGAAAGGGAGACAGGAATTCATATATTTGTTAACTTTACAAACACATGGAGAACTTCTTCTTTTAAATTGGACTAGATTTATAACACCTAGCCTTTATGATGCAAAAGGAAAGTCCAATTATACACCATACCTCCACTGAACTGCATATATTGCTATTCTGTTTGGGTTATTTTCCTCCATCATATCAGGATTGGTAATCAGAGTCTAGGAGGGTATGGGTTAGTGTCAGGGATTCAGTATTTTGAATGGAAAATAGGAAAATGAATCCAATGTGTGTGCAATTATGTGCTACACAAAAATCTTCCACTATCATCAAGAACAATGCCTTGACATTTCCTTTGTCCCAAGTAAGACACAATTCGAAGAGTTAGAAAATCTGTGAATACATATATACAATGGAAAATGCTCAGGAGTTCACAACCTTGGAGGTGGTAGAGGAGTTTCCATAAGTAAGGGAAAGGGTAAACACTCCACAAAAATGGAGCTCTGCTGGCATAAAGACTTCTTGGGAAACTGCCTCTGAGGTTGGACCCTTGAAATATATGTTGTTGTCAGGAGCTTTATCTTCCTTTGTAGTGACACCATCAAAGCATGGTCTGCATCGATGTGACCTGGAGGACATGGTTTCTGATTTTCCAATGAACATGAGGCAGCAGTGCTGAATTCTCTCTTTGTAGGTAAACTGTGGCCACTGGGGTCTAAGAGTTTCCCCATGTGGACTGTGAGGCCCTTTGGTCATCCTCCACTTTTCCTGGTGTTTTTGCTGCTTCACCGGGAGATTCCTATTTGCTTCATGAAATACAAGGAGTTCAACTGGGACACAGTGCTGGAGGGAGTTCTGTCATGTGTGCTGACTCAGGGTCCTAGGAGAATGCACCAACCAGGCTTCTATCCCACAGAGCTTGCCCCCTTTACCATAGCATCCTCATTCTGAACATTGCCCGGAATCCTCTCCATATAACAAAATGCCTTTACATATAAGGGTCTGCTGGCTGCACCGTGTCAGTCACAAGCCATGTGAAAGCCAATGGCAGATCCACATGGCCCCACCACAGATGTTTTATCACACACCTGCACACCACTGCTCTAGGCCCACTAATCAGCAGGCTCCAACTTACTGGCATCTCTGTTCTACACCATTTTCATGAAACCCAGTCAATCAAGGCACTGTCTGGTACACTCATGATCAGCAACAGGACATCCAAAGGTTCTCCAGTACCACCTGGTCATGGGAATTTCAAAAATTTCATGGTATTGATCAAGCCATTTTTCAAGGATGAACTTGGAGGCACTGTGGGTATCTATTCATTCAGGAACCACTAAATGGTGAGGAAGCTCATTTCAATGAAAGCTCTGGAGAAAGACTCAGAGGCAAGGCTTCCCAAGAGTGGCCAGAAGGTCACATGAAGCCAGGCCCATTGAGGTCTATAATGTGAGGTCCCTGTGTGTTTTGACTCTCAATATGGCTGCCAGGTCTTTAAGAATAAAATCATGTGATATCCTGGGTGAGATTCCCAGTGCTCTGTGGAAAGCCACCCTGGGCCTAGATCTCAGTTTCCAAGGACAACTCTCATGTGTGGCCTCCTAAAATCACAACACGATTCATGGTAATACTTCTCTGAGTTCAGTTCCAGAACTCCGTCTCTAAGGGGAATCACGCAAGAGTTCACGACCAGTTGGACCAAGTCATCCTTCCAACCGACACAGAAATAACCACAATTCAAACCAAATCACTGCCACATGGCCTTCATCTTCTTCCATATAGACACTCATCATAACCTCTGGCTGGAGGTTTCCATGAGGGGGGTAGCCCAAGACAGTGTCTAGAATAAGCTCCCTTGCACCTCATTTGCCTAATGTCAGGGTGGCCTGGACACCCTTCTTGTGAACCAGCAGTGATCAAATACGCCTGCCATTAATACTGCACTGCTTCTCCAATTTGAGGCCTACTGACTTTCGGGTATAGATTCTTTGTGTGAACTGGAGACATGAGAAAACCCAAGAACCTATGGGCAAGCCGCTGCAGGGCTTTGAAGAACTCACTTGACCCAAAGGATCCCTATTCTCACTTGATGGAGGTCAGGAACTTTCCAGAGGAAAGTGAGAGACTTCATCCACAATGACTGCTCTTTTTGCCATTTTGGCTTTGGATGCACACATGGGATCTTTCTTTAATCCATCAGGTGCTGAGAATCAAAGCCACAGCCTCACACAGGGCCAAGAGGCTGATTCACACACATCCCTTTGCACAGGAATTAAGCAACAAGCCACAGGTGATGGCCATTCATTTCCATTTGAAAATGGTTTACTTCAGGCTTCACAAAGGGGTGGCCTGAGGCAAAGACCTTCCTGACATTCTGGGCAAAAGAACAATGGGTATGCAAAAGGCCCAAAGCAGGGTTTCTCCACTGACACTTTACTGGTCACACTGATATCTGAGTTTTCTGAGATGCTTGCCATTCCCTTCAGTTATCCAGTACATGGCCATGTCACAGAGCTGGGAGGTGGTACATATCTTAGACACAAAACCATGAGCCTATTCTGGAGAGTGGCCAGAATTCAGGAAGAAAACAGGAACTTAGCAAGATAGTAGGTGTTGCCCATAGAAAAGGCAAGCCCCAGTCCATTCATAAATCGGAAAGGATGAATGCTGGAAAGTTTTCTACTAGACAGGACACATGCATTGATTCATTCTCTTTTCCAATGTCTACAACCTGGGATACAATGGCATACAGGAGACATAGAAACACTCGCCTTGTCAAACGACTTACTGGAAACAGTCCCCTCCAAACCAAACAAACTGCCTTTCCTACCTATTCTCAGAACATGAGACAAAACCATAAACTCACAACCACACCCACTAAGGCACCTCCTTCCCCAAAGTAGGTCTGTGACAGTCCGGAGTGTCTTCTGACTGGTGAGCCATACAATGTTCCCCCAAAATGGCCCTTCTTCTCTCTGATCTGGCCTCCTTGGACTACTCAATGAAGTTGTCAGGAGGCACCAGTGAGCCACTCACTACCTGCTTTCTCAGAAAAGTCCCCTCTTCAGAGCTTTCCTGGCATTTGGTCATCCTCACATCAGTATGTACCAAGAAAGACTGACTCTGTCCTTGGTAAATACAAACAAGTGAGCCCACTGGGACTGGGACAGTAACTGGCTCTGGGTGCCTGGCTTCCTGGTTGCCAAGTTCAGAGAGATCCATCACAAAAGAAGTGAGGTGAGGTCACTTCCTTCAGGAACTGAATGAGGTCACTGCCTTGGCAACCAAATTGTCCTAACCGTTGCTTCCAAGGGTCCTATGAGATGGAGGCTGCCCCTGCTTCCTGTGACACTTTCACAAGTTAGAATGGTATATCCTCCATAGGCACCCAGGAACAGCTTTCCACACAGGCCTGGTTTGATCCATCTTGTCTACATTAAGAAGAGTGCGGCTCATTCAGACACAACCCTTCATCCTGACCAGGTTGTTTGCCATGGAAGATGACTTTTGCTCTCTCATGTCCTTCAGAGCTGCCTACATCTTCTCCAGGGATCATTTCTGCATGGACCTTTGAGTTCTCAGCAGGTGGAAGATCCCCTACATTCCTCTATTTTAAGACCAACTCTGTCCCTGCTCTTCTGTTAATTTGGATTGAGGGAACAGTGTATGGTTAGGGGTAAGAACATGTTTGATTTGGGTTAGGATTCATTCTACTGGATGAAGAATGGTATTGGGAACCTGTGATATTTATAATAATATATAGGTGAAGTATATGTATGAAAACAGAAATCTAAGTAAGCTTTGAAGCCCAGAAGAGCATTGGGCCCTTGACTGGGATACTTAGCTTTGAATTACATTCTGCACAGATGTCTCAGATAAATTGATATACAATGGCATAAGACCTTGTACTTTGGATGATTGAATGTGGAAGAGAACATCCAGTCAAAAAGGGATAGTAGGTAGGATTAGGAAGATAGTCAGTAGGTTTAGCAAGAAGAGTGAGTATAACATTTGGACCAAAAGTTCTTTAGCAGTAGCATGTCAGTTAGAGAGTAGATGTAACTGTCAGCACATGTGAAGAGTCAGTCACAAGAATGAATATGGGAAATTATGTAGGAAAGCAGATATCAATAGAGACATTGGGAAATCAGTCAAAGTATAACGTGAGTGATAGGATTAGATATTTTCAACAGGCTTGAGGTTGAATATGTAATCTTAGGACGAAGCAACTGTGTAGTCACCAATAGGATTGACATTTGAGAGCATTAGGCACCTGGAAAAGGATGTTTTTAGTAATCCATGCTCACTTTCCATTTAGACTTTGGTACAATCATAAGTGTGAACTTTGCATTATGTGTCCAGAATATTACCGTGATAAAATGTATATGTAGATCAGGTGACATGAGTATTTCTTCCACCATTTTGGGAGCAATATCTTGAAGACGTATTGATTAGTATTTGGGGGCACCAATAGGTGTACCCTCTGTGTATGAATATAGAGATAATGCATGAATAGACCATACTGTGAATAAATAATATATCTGGTTCCAATTTACATAATGGATTGAACTGATACCTGTAAATATATAGGAAATCTAATATTGATACACAATCATTCATTCCAACCAGTTATATATCAAATGGTAATATTAGGTTTATGGTTTACCATGAAGGCTGTGTGAGATTTGCTTGAAAAGTGATTATGGAAATCGAAAATAATGTGTTTGGAAAGAAGTCTCATGAAAAGACCAGTCCAGAAACGTACAGGAGTACATTTGTTCTGAAGCAGGAAGTGATTGAAAGTGAACCAAATGCCTGGAAATTTGTGAACTTGTGGATGAAATATATATCCTATGATGTGCATCAACTGAAGAAATAGTGATGTACCAGTGTCCAAAAAAAAGAAACTTCAAAATACACATCATGTATCATAGGAATCTACTTGCATTGATGCTAAACTCGGTCAGTTACTGTAGAAATATTGGGATTTCTAAGCACCATTCATTAGGAAACAAATGTGTACTTCAGGTGGATGAATATTTCTGAGAATAATCTTTTGAAAAGATGGTTATAAATCCACATACATGAACATGAATGAATTTAGGGAGTGTATAATAAGACACATATATTTCATACTTTGAAAAATCTGGAGAGTGTGTGTGTGTGTGTGTGTGTGTGTGTGTGTATATACACACACACACACACGTTCAAACAAAAGAAACACAGAGAGACTTTAAAAAGAAGAAATATATATGCCAATCAAAATTCATCATGAAATATATATCATCCACAGATCCAAAATATTTAATTTACTGAACATGGATTTATGTATCATGTTGTTCAAGTAGAAAACTCACCCATAGGTTGAATTTTCTGTTCCAACAGCATTTAGGAGGAGTGATCTCTTCTCACAATTTGTATCTGCCATGTCAGCCACCTCACAAGAATATATGTGGGATACCAGGTAGGATTCTATATGTGCATGTATAAATACATGTGCTGAATAGGCTACAGAGAAAGGGAGACAGGAATTCATATATTTGTTAACTTTAGAAACACATAGAGAACTTCTTCTTTTAAATTGGACTAGATTTATAACGCCTAGCCTTTATGATGCAAAAGGAAATTCCAATTATACACCATACCTCCTCTGAACTGCATGTATTGCTATTCTGTTTGGGTTATTTTCCTCCATCATATCAGGATTGGTAATCAGAGTCTAGGAGGGTATGGGTTAGTGTCAGGGATTCAGTATTTTGAATGGAAAATAGGAAAATGAATCCAATGTGTATGCAATTATGTGCTAAACAAAAATCTTCCACTATCATCAAGAACAAAGCCTTGACATTACCTTTGCCCCAAGTAAGACACAATTCGAAGAGAAGAGTTAGAAAATCTGTGAATACATATATACAATGGAAAATGCTCAGGAGTTCACAACCTTGGAGGTGGTAGAGGAGTTTCCATAAGTAAGGGACAGGGTATACACTCCACAAACATGGAGCTCTGCTGGCCTAAAGACTTCTTGGGAAACTGCCTCTGAGGTTGGACCCTTGAAATATATGTTGTTGTCAGGAGTTTTATCTTCCTTCGTAGTGAGACCATCAAAGCTTGGTCTGCATCTATGTGGCCTGGAGGACATGGTTTCTGATTTTCCAATGAACATGAGGCAGCAGTGCTGAATTCTCTCTTTGTAGGTAAACTGTGGACACTGGGGTCTAAGTGTTTCCCCGTGTGGACTGTGAGGCCATTTGGTCATCCTCCACTTTTCCTGGTGTTTCTGGCTGCTTCAATGGGAGTTTCCTATTTGCTTCATGAAATACAAGGAGTTCAACTGGGACAGAGTGCTAGAGGGAGTTCTGTCACGTGTGCTGACTCAGGGTCCTAGGAGAATGCACCAACCAGGCTTCTATCCCACAGAGCTTGCCTCCTTGACCATAGCAACCTGATTCTGAACATTGCCCAGAAACCTCTCCATATAACAAGATGCCTTTACATATAAGGGTCTGCTGGCTGCACCGTGTCAGTCACAAGCCATGTGGAAGCCAATGGCAGATCCACATGGCCCCACCACAGATGTTTTATCACACACCTGCACACCACTGCTCTAGGCCCACTAATCAGCAGGCTCCAACTTACTGGCATCTCTGTTCTACACCATTTTCATGAAACCCAGTCAATCAAGGCACTGTCTGGTACACTCATGATCAGCAACAGGACATCCAAAGGTTCTCCAGTGCCACCTGGTCATGGGAATTTCAAAAATTTCATGGTATTGATCAAGCCATTTTTCAAGGATGAACTTGGAGGCACTGTGGGTTTCTATTCATTCAGGAACCACTAAATGGTGAGGAAGCTCATTTCAATGAAAGCTCTGGAGAAACACTCAGAGGCAAGGCTTCCCAAGAGTGGCCAAAAGGACACATCAAGCCAGGCCCATTGAGGTCTATAATGTGAGGTCCCTGTGTGTTTTGACTCTCAATTTTGGCTGCCAGGTCTTTAAGAATAAAATCATGTGATATCCTGGCTGAGATTCCCAGTGCTCTGTGCAAAGCCACCCTGGGCCTAGATCTCATTTTCCAAGGGCAACTCTCATGCATGGCCTCCTAAAATCCCAACACAATTCATGGCAATACTTCTCTGAGTTCAGTTCCAGAACTCAGACTCTACGGGGAATCACACCAGAGTTCAAGACCAGGTGGACCAAGTCATCCCTTCCAACCGCCAAAGAAATGACCACAATTCACACCAAAACACTGCCACATGGCCCTCATCTTCTTCCATATAGACACTCATCATAACCTCTGGCTGGAGGTTTCCATGAGGGGGGCAGCCCAAGACAGTGTCTAGAATAAGCTCCCTTGCCCCTCATTTGCCTAATGTCAGGGTGGCCTGGACACCCTTCCTGTGAACCAGGAGTGATCAAATAGGCCTGCCATTAATACTGCTCTGCTTCTCCAATTTGAGGCCTACTCACTTTCGGGTATAGATTCTTTGTGTGAATTGGAGACATGAGAAAACCCAAGAACCTATGGGCTAGCCTCTGCAGGGCTTTGAAAAACTCATTTGACCCAAAGAATCCCTATTCTCAGTTGATGGAGTTCAGGAACTTTCCAGAGGAAAGTGAGAGACTTCATCCACAATGACTGCTCTTTTTGCCATTTTGGCTTTGGATGCACACATGGGACCTTTCTTTAATCCATCAGGTGCTGAGAATCAAAGCCACAGCCTCACACAGGGCCAAGAGGCTGATTCACACACATCCCTTTGCACAGGAATTAAGCAACAAGCCACAGGTGATGGCCATTCATTTCCATTTGAAAATGGTTTACTTCAGGCTTCACAAAGGGGTGGCCTGAGGCAAAGACCTTCCTGACATTCTGGGCAAAAGAACAATGGGTATGCAAAAGGCCCAAAGCAGGGTTTCTCCACTGACACTTTTCTGGTCACACTGATATCTGAGTTTTCTGAGATGCTTGCCATTCCCTTCAGTTATCCAGTACATGGCCATGTCACAGAGCTGGGAGGTGGTACATATCTTGGACACAAAACAATGAGCCTATTCTGGAGAGTGGCCAGAATTCAGGAAGAAAACAGGAACTTAGCAAGATAGTAGGTGTTGCCCATAGATAAGGCAATCCCCAGTCCATTAATAAATCGGAAAGGATGAATGCTGGAAAGTTTTCTACTAGACAGGACACATCCTTTTATTTATTCTCTTTTTCCAATGTCTACAACCAGGGATACAGTGGGATACACAGACATAGAAACACTCGCCTTGTCAAACGACTTACTGGAAACATTCCACTCCAAACCAAACAAACTGCCTTTTCTACCTATTCTCAGAACATGAGACAAAACCATAAACACACAAGCAAACCCACTAAGGCACCTCCTTCCCCCAAGTATGTCTCTGACTATCCGGAGTGTCTTCTGATTGGTGGGCCATACAATGTTCCCCCAAAATGGCCCAACCTCTCTCAGATCTGGCCTCCTTGGCCTACTCAATGAAGTTGTCAGGAGCCACCCGTGAGCCACTCACTACCTGCTTTCTCAGAAAAGTCCCCTCTTCAGAGCTTTCCTGGCATTTGGTCATCCTCACATCAGTAGGTACCAAGAAAGACTGACTCTGTCCTTGGTAAATGCAAACAAGTGAGCCCACTGGGACTGGGACTGAAACTGGCTCTGGGTGCCTGGCTTCCTGGTTGCCAAGTTCAGAGAGTTCCATCACCAAGGAAGTGAGGTGAGGTCACTTCCTTCAGGAACTGAATGAGGTCACTGCCTTGGCAACCAAATTGTCCTAACAGTTGCTTCCAAGGGTCCCATGAGATGGAGGCTGCCCCTGCTTCCTGTGACACTTTCACAAGTTAGAATGGTATATCCTCCATAGGCACCCAGGAACAGCTTTCCACACAGGCCTGGTTTGATCCATTTTGTCTACATTAAAAAGAGAGTCTCATACAGACACACCCCTTCATCCTGACCAGATGACTTTTGCTCCCTCATGTCCTTCAGAGCTGCCTACATCTTCTCCAGGGATCTTTTCTGCATGGACCTTTGAGTTCTCAGCAGGTGGAAGATCCCCTACATTCTCTATTGTAAGACCAAATCTGTCCCTGCTCTTCTGTAAAGTTGGATTGAGGGAACAGTGTATGATTACGGGTAAGAACATGTTTGATTTGGGTTAGGAATCATTCTACTGGATGAAGAATGGTATTGGAAACCTGTGATATTTATAATAATATATAGGTGAAGTATATGTATGAAAACAGAAATCCAAGTAAGCTTTGAAGCCCAGAAGGGCATTGGGCCGTTGACTGGGATACTTAGCTTTGAATTACATTCTGCACAGATGTCTCAGATAAATTGATATACAATGGCATAAGACCTTGTACCTTGGATGATTGAATGTGGAAGAGAACATCCAGTCAATAAGGGATTGTAGGTAGGATTAGGAAGATAGTCAGTAGGTTTAGGAAGAAGAGTGAGTATAACATTTGGACCAAAAGTTCTTTAGCAGTAGGGTGTCAGTTAGAGGGTAGATGTCAATGTCAGCACATGTGAAGATTCAGTCACAAGAATGAATATGGGAAATTATGTAGGAAAGCAGATATCAATAGAGACATTGGGAAATCAGTCAAAGTATAAAGTGAGTGATAGGATTAGATATTTTCAACAGAGTTGAGGTTGAATATGTAATCATAGGACGAAGCAACTGTGTAGTCACCAATAGGATTGACATTTGAGAGCATTAGGCCCCTGAACAAGGATGTTTTTAGTAATCCATGCTCACTTTCCATTTAGACTTTGGTACAATCATAAGTGTGAACTTTGCATTATGTGTCCAGAATATCACGGTTATCAAATGTATATGTAGATCAGGTGACATGAGTATTTCTTCCACCATTTCTGGGAGCAATATCTTGAAGACATATTGATTAGTATTTGGGGGCACCAATAGTTTTACCCTGTGTCTATGAATATAGAGATAATGCATGAATAGACCATACTGTGAATTAATAATATAACTGGTTCCAATTTACATAATGGATTGAACTGATACCTGAATATATATTTGAAATCTAATATTGATACAAAATCATTCATTCCAACCAGTTATATATCTAATGGTAATATTAGGGTTATGGTTTACCATGAAGGCTGTGTGAGATTTGCTTGAAAATTAATTATGGAAATCGAAAATAATGTGTTTGGAAAGAAGTCTCATGAAAAGACCACTCCAGAAATATACAGGAGGACATGTGTTCTGAAGCAGGAAGTGATTGAAAGTGAGTCAAATGCCTGGAAATTTGTGAACTTTTGGATGAAATATATATCCTATGATGTGCATCAACTGAAGAAATAGTGATGTACCAGTGTCGAAAAAAAAGAAACTTCAAAATACACATCATGTATTATAGGAATCTACTTGCATTGATGCTAAACTCGGTCAGTTACTGTAGAAATATTAGGATATCTAAGCCCCCTTCACTAGGAAACAAATGTGTATTTCAGGTGGATGAATATTTCTGAGAATAATCTTTTGAAAAGATGATTATAAATCCACATACATGAACATGAATGAATTTAGGGAGTGTATAATAAGACACATATATTTCATACTTTGAAAAATCTGGACAGTGTGTGTGTTTGTGTGTGTGTGTGTGTGTGTGTATATATATACATACACACACATTTTCAAACAAAACAAACACAGAGAGACTTTAAAAAAAAGAAATATATATGCCAATCAAAATTCATCATGAAATATATATCATCCACAGATCCAAAAATATTTAATTTACTGAACATGGATTTATGTATCATGTTGTTCAAGTAGAAAGCTCACCCATAGGTTGAATTTTCAGTTCCAACAGCATTTAGGAGGAGTGATCTCTTCTCACAATTTATATCTGCCATGTCAGCCACCTCACAAGAATGTACGTGGGATACCAGGTAGGATTCTATATGTGCATGTAAAAATACATGTGCTTAATACTCTATAGAGAAAGGGAGACAGGAAGTCACATATTTGTTAAGTTTACAAACACATGGAGAACTACTTCTCTTAAATTGAACTAGATTTATAACACCTAGCCTTTATAATACCAAAGGAAAGTCCAATTGTACACCATGCCTCCTCTGAACTGCATGTATTGCTATTCTGTTTGGGTTATTTTCCTCCATCATATCAGGATTGGTAATCAGAGTCTAGGAGGGTATGGGTTAGTGTCAGGGATTCAGTATTTTGAATGGAAATTAGGAAAATGAATCCAATGTGTATGCAATTATGTGCTACCCCAAAATCTTCCCACTCTCATCAAGAACAATGCCTTGACATTTCCTTTGCCCCAAGTAAGACACAATTCGATGAGAAGTGTTAGAAAATCTGTGAATACATATATGCAATGGAAAATGCTCAGGAGTTCACAACCTTGGAGGTGGTAGAGGAGTTTCCATAAGTAAGGCACAGGGTAAACACTCCACAAACATGGAGCTCTGCTGGCCTAAAGACTTCTTGGGAAACTGCCTCTGAGGTTGGACCCTTGAAATATATGTTGTTGTCAGGATCTTTATCTTCCTTTGTAGTGAGACCATCAAAGCTTGGTCTGCGTCTATGTGGCCTGGAGGACATGGTTTCTGATTTTCCAATGAACATGAGGCAGCAGTGCTGAATTCTCTCTTTGTAGGTCAACTGTGGCCACTGGGGTCTAAGTGTTTCCCGTGTGGACTGTGAGGCCATTTGGTCATCCTCCACTTTTCCTGGTGTTTCTTGCTGCTTCACTGGGAGTTTCCTATTTGCTTCATGAAATACAAGGAGTTCAACTGGGACACAGTGCTGGAGGGAGTTCTGTCATGTGTGCTGACTCAGGGTCCTACGAGAATGCACCAACCAGGCTTCTATCCCACAGAGCTTGCCCCCTTGACCATAGCAACCTCATTCTGAACATTGCCCGGAAACCTCTCCATATAACAAGATGCCTTTACATATAAGGGTCTGCTGGCTGCACCATGTCAGTCACAAGCCATGTGGAAGCCAATGGCAGATCCACATGGCCCCACCACAGATGTTTTATCACACACCTGTACACCACTGCTCTAGGCCCACTAATCAGCAGGCTCCAACTTACTGGCATCTCTGTTCTACACCGTTTTCATGAAACCTAGTCAATCAAGGCACTGTCTGGTACACTCATGATCAGCAACAGGACATCCAAAGGTTCTCCAGTGCCACCTGGTCATGGGAATTTCAAAAATTTCATGGTATTGATCAAGCCATTTTTCAAGGATGAACTTGGAGGCACTGTGGGTTTCTATTCATTCACTAACCACTAAATGGTGAGGTAGCTCATTTCAATGAAAGCTCTGGAGAAACACTCAGAGGCAAGGCTTCCCAAGAGTGGCCAAAAGGTCACATCAAGCCAGGCCCATTGAGGTGTACAATGTGAGGTCCCTGTGTGTTTTGACTCTCAGTTATGGCTGCCAGGTCTTTAAGAATAAAATCATGTGATATCCTCGCTGAGATTCCCAGTGCTCTGTGGAATGCCACCCTGGGCCTAGATCTCAGTTTCCAAGGGCAACTCTCATGCGTGGTCTCCTAAAATCCCCACACAATTCATGGCAATACTTCTCTGAGTTCAGTTCCAGAACTCCGTCTCTAAGAGGAATCACACCAGAGTTCAAGACCAGGTGGACCAAGTCATCCCTTCCAACCGCCGCAGAAATGACCACAATTCACACCAAAACACTGCCACATGGCCCTCATCTTCTTCCATATAGACACTCATCATAACCTCTGGCTGGAGGTTTCCATGAGGGGGCAGCCCAAGACAGTGTCTAGAATAAGCTCCCTTGCCCCTCATTTGCCTAATGTCAGGGTGGCCTGGACACCCTTCATGTGAACCAGGAGTGATCAAATAGGCCTGCCATTAATACTGCTCTGCTTCTCCAATTTGAGGACTACTGACTTTTGGGTATAGATTCTTTGTGTCAATTGGAGACATGAGAAAACCCAAGAACCTATGGGCTAGCCTCTGCAGGGCTTTGAAAAATTCATTTGACCCAAAGGATCCCTATTCTCACTTGATGGAGGTCAGGATCTTTCCAGAGGAAAGCGAGAGACTTCATCCACAATGACTGCTCTTTTTGCCATTTTGGCTTTGGATGAACACATGTTATCTTTCTTTAATCCATCAGGTGCTGAGAATCTAAGCGACAGCCTCACACAGGGCCAAGATGCTGATTCACACATCTCCCTTTGCACAGGAATTCAGCAAAAAGCCACAGGTGATGCCCATTCATTTCCATTTGAAAACTCTTTGCTTCAGGTTTGACAAAGGTGTAGCCTGAGGCAAAGACCTTCCTGACATTCAGGGCAACAGAACAATAGGTAAGCAAAAGGACCAAAGCAGGGTTTCTCCACTGACACTTTACTGGTCACACTGATATCTGAGTTTTCTGAGATGCTTGCCATTCCCTTCAGTTATCCAGTACATGGCCATGTCACAGAGCTGGGAGGTGGTACATATCTTGGACACAAAACCATGAGTCTATTCTGGAGAGTGGCCAGAATTCAGGAAGAAAACAGGAACTTAGCAAGATAGAAGGTGTTGCCCATAGATAAGGCAAGCCCCAGTCCATTCATAAATCGGAAAGGATGAATGCTGGAAAGTTTTCTACTAGACAGGACACATCCATTGATTCATTCTCTTTTCCAATGTCTACAACCAGGGATACAGTGGGATACACAGTCATAGAAACACTCGCCTTGTCAAACGACTTACTAGAAACAGTCCACTCCAAACCAAACAAACTGCCTTTCCTACCTATTCTCAGTACATGAGACAAAACCATAAACTCACAACCACACCCACTAAGGTACCTCCTTCCCCAAAGTAGGTCTGTGACAATCCGGAGTGTCTTCTGACTGGTGGGCCATACAATGTTCCCCCAAAAGGGCCCATCCTCTCTCAGATCTGGCCTCCTTGGCCTACACAATAAAGTTGTCAGGAGGCACCAGTGAGCCACTCACTACCTGCTTTCCAGAAAAGTCCCCTCTTCAGAGCTTTCCTGGCATTTGGTCATCCTCACATCAGTAGGTACCAAGAAAGACTGACTCTGTCCTTGGTAAATGCAAACAAGTGAGCCCACTGGGACTGGGACTGAAACTGGCTCTGGGTGCCTGGCTTCCTGGTTGCCAAGTTCAGAGAGTTCCATCACAAAAGAAGTGAGGTGAGGTCACATCCTTCAGGAACTGAATGAGGTCACATCCTTGGCAACCAAATTGTCCTAACAGTTGCTTCCAAGGGTCCTATGAGATGGAGGCTGCCCCTGCTTCCTGTGACACTTTCACAAGTTAGAATGGTATATCCTCCATAGGCACCCAAGAACAGCTTTCCACACAGGCCTGGTTTGGTCCATCTTGTCTACATTAAGAAGAGTGCGGCTCATTCAGACACAACCCTTCATCCTGACCAGGTTGTTTGCCATGGAAGATGACTTTTGCTCTCTCATGTCCTTCAGAGCTGCCTACATCTTCTCCAGGGATCATTTCTGCATGGATCTTTGAGTTCTCAGCAGGTGGAAGATCCCCTACATTCCTCTATTATAAGACCAACTCTGTCCCTGCTCTTCTGTAAAGTTGGATTGAGGGAACAGTGTATGGTTAGGGGTAAGAACATGTTTGATTTGGTATAGGAATCATTCTACTGGATGAAGAATGGTATTGGGAACCTGCGATATTTATAATAATATATACGTGAAGTATATGTATGAAAACAGAAATCTAAGTAAGCTTTGAAGCCCAAAAGAGCATTGGGCCGTTGAATGGGATACTTAGCTTTGAATTACATTCTGCACAGATGTCTCAGATAAATTGATATACAATGGCATAAGACCTTGTACCTTGGATGATTGAAGGTGGAAGAGAACATCCAGTCAAAAAGGGATAGTAGGTAGGAATAGGAAGATAGTCAGTAGGTTTAGGAAGAAGAGTGAGTATAACATTTGGACCAAATGACCTTTAGCAGTAGGGTGTCAGTTAGAGAGTAGATGTAAATGTCAGCACATGTGAAGAGTCAGTCACAAGAATGAATATGGGAAATTATGTAGGAAAGCAGATATCAATAGAGACTTTGGGAAATCAGTCAAAGTATAACGTGAGTGATAGGATTAGATATTTTCAACAGGCTTGAGGTTGAATATGTAATCTTAGGACGAAGCAACTGTGTAGTCACCAATAGGATAGACATTTGAGAGCATTAGGCCCCTGGACAAGGATGTTTGTAGTAATCCATGCTCACTTTCCATTTAGACTTTGGTACAATCATAAGTGTGAACTTTGCATTATGTGTCCAGAATATCACGGTGATAAAATGAATATGTAGATCAGGTGACATGAGTATTTCTTCCACCATTTCTGGGAGCAATATCTTGAAGACGTATTGATTAGTATTTGGGTGCACCAATAGGTGTACCCTGTGTCTATGAATATAGAGACAATGCATGGATAGACCACACTGTGAATAAATAATATATCTTGTTCCAATTTACATAATGGATTGAACTGATACCTGAAAATATATAGGAAATCTAATATTGATACACAATCATTCATTAAAACCAGTTATATATCTAATGGTAATATTAGGTTTATGGTTTACCATGAAGGCTGTGTGAGATTTGCTTGAAAAGTGATTATGGAAATCGAAAATAATGTGTTTGCAAAGAAGTCTCATGAAAAGACCAGTCCAGAAACGTACAGGAGTACATTTGTTCTGAAGCAGGAAGTGATTGAAAGTGAACCAAATGCCTGGAAATTTGTGAACTTGTGGATGAAATATATATCCTATGATGTGCATCTACTGAAGAAATAGTGAAGTACCAGTGTCGAAAAAAAAGAAACGTCAAAATACACATCATGAATCATAGGAATCTACTTGCATTGATGCTAAACTCGGTCAGTTACTGTAGAAATATTAGGATTTCTAAGCACCATTCGCTACGAAACAAATGTGTATTTCAGGTGGATGAATATTTCTGAGAATAATCTTTTGAAAAGATGATTATAAATCCACATACATGAACATGAATGAATTTAGGGAGTGTATAATAAGACACATATATTTCATACTTTGAAAAATCTGGAGAGTGTGTGTGTGTGTGTGTGTGTGTGTGTGTATACACACACACACACACACACACACATTCAAACAAAACAAACACAGAGAGACTTTAAAAAGAAAAAATATATATGCCAATCAAAATTCATCATGAAATATATATCATCCACAGATCCAAAAATATTTAATTTACTGAACATGGATTTATGTATCATGTTGTTCAAGTAGAAAGCTCACCCATAGGTTGAATTTTCTGTTCCGACAGCATTTAGGAGGATTGATCTCTTCTCACAATTTGTATCTGCCATGTCAGCCACCTCACAAGAATGTACATGGGATACCAGGTAGGATTCTATATGTGCATGTAAAAATACATGTGCTGAATAGGCTACAGAGAAAGGGAGACAGGAATTCACATATTTGTTAACTTTACAAACACATGGAGAACTACTTCTCTTAAATTGGACTAGATTTATAACACCTAGCCTTTATAATGCCAAAGGAAAGTCCAATTATACACCATGCCTCCTCTGAACTGCATGCATTGCTATTCTGTTTGGGTTATTTTCCTCCATCATATCAGGATTGGTAATCAGAGTCTAGGAGGGTATGGGTTAGTGTCAGGGATTCAGTATTTTGAATGGAAAATAGGAAAATGAATCCAATGTGTATGCAATTATGTGCTACACAAAAATCTTAACACTCTCATCAAGAACAATGCCTTGACATTACCTTTGCCCCAAGTAAGACTGACTTTGTCCTTGGTAAATACAAACAAGTGAGCCCACTGGGACTGGGACAGTAACTGGCTCTGGGTGCCTGGCTTCCTGGTTGCCAAGTTCAGAGAGATCCATCACAAAAGAAGTGAGGTGAGGTCACTTCCTTCAGGAACTGAATGAGGTCACTGCCTTGGAACCAAATTGTCCTAACAGTTGCTTCCAAGGGTCCTATGAGATGGAGGCTGCCCCTGCTTCCTGTGACACTTTCACAAGTTAGAATGGTATATCCTCCATAGGCACCCAGGAACAGCTTTCCACACAGGCCTGGTTTGATCCATCTTGTCTACATTAAGAAGAGTGCGGCTCATTCAGACACAACCCTTCATCCTGACCAGGTTGTTTGCCATGGAAGATGACTTTTGCTCTCTCATGTCCTTCAGAGCTGCCTACATCTTCTCCAGGGATCATTTCTGCATGGACCTTTGAGTTCTCAAGAGGTGGAAGATCCCCTACATTCCTCTATTGTAAGACCAACTCTGTCCCTGCTCTTCTGTAAAGTTGGATTGAGGGAACAGTGTATGGTTAGGGGTAAGAACATGTTTGATTTGGGTTAGGATTCATTCTACTGGATTAAGAATGGTATTGGGAACCTGTGATATTTATAATAATATATAGGTGAAGTATATGTATGAAAACAGAAATCTAAGTAAGCTTTGAAGCCCAGAAGAGCATTGGGCCCTTGACTGGGATACTTAGCTTTGAATTACATTCTGCACAGATGTCTCAGATAAATTGATATACAATGGCATAAGACCTTGTACCTTGGATGATTGAATGTGGAAGAGAACATTCATTCAAAAAGGGATAGTAGGTAGGATTAGGAAGATAGACTGTGGTTTTATGAAGAAGAGTGAGTATAACATTTGGACCAAAAGTTCTTTAGCAGTAGCATGTCAGTTAGAGAGTAGATGTCAATGTCAGCACATGTGAAGAGTCAGTCACAAGAATGAATATGGGAAATTATGTAGGAAAGCCGATATCAATAGAGACATTGGGAAATCAGTCAAAGTATAAAGTGAGTGATAGGATTAGATATTTTCAACAGGGTTGAGGTTGAATATGTAATCTTAGGACGAAGCAACTGTGTAGTCACCAATAGGATTGACATTTGAGAGCATTAGGCACCTGGACAAGGATATTTTTAGTAATCCATGCTCACTTTCCATTTAGACTTTTGTACAATCATAAGTGTGAACTTTGCATTATGTGTCCAGAATATCACTGTGATAAAATGTATATGTAGATCTGGTGACATGAGTATTTCTTCCACCATTTGTGGGAGCAATGTCTTGAAGACGTATTGATTAGTATTTGGGGGCACCAATAGGTGTACCCTGTGTCTATGAATATAGAGATAATGCATGAATAGACCATACTGTGAATAAATAATATAACTGGTTCCAATTGACATAATGGATTGAACTGATACCTGAAAATATATAGGAAATCTAATATTGATACACAATCATTCATTCCAACCAGTTATATATCTAATGGTAATATTAGGGTTACGGTTTACCATGAAGGCTGTGTGAGATTTGCTTGAAAATTGATTATGGAAATTAATGTGTTTGGAAAGAAGTCTCATGAAAAGACCAGTCCAGAAACATACAGGAGTACATTACTTCTGAAGCAGGAAGTGATTGAAGTGAACCAAATGCCTGGAAATTCGTGAACTTGTGGAAGAAATATATATCCTATGATGTGCATCAACTGAAGAAATAGTGATGTACCAGTGTCGAAAAAAAAAAGAAACGTCAAAATACACATCATGTCTCATAGGAATCTACTTGCATTGATGCTAAACTCGGTCAGTTACTGTAGAAATATTACGATTTCTAAGCACCAATCACTAGGAAACAAATGTGTATTTCAGGTGGATGAATATTTCTGAGAATAATCTTTTGAAAAGATGATTATAAATCCACATACATGAACATGAATGAATTTAGGGAGTGTCTAAAAAGACACATATATTTCATACTTTGAAAAATGTGGAGAGAGTGTGTGTGTGTGTGTGTATATATATATACACACACACACACATTCAAACAAAACAAACACAGAGAGACTTTAAAAAGAAGAAATATATATGCCAATCAAAATTCATCATGAAATATATATAATCGACCGATCCAAAAATATTTAATTTACTGAACATGGATTTATGTATCATGTTGTTCAAGTAGAAAACTCACCCATAGGTTGAATTTCCTGTTCCAACAGCGTTTAGGAGGAGTGATCTCTTCTCACAATTTGTATCTGCCATGTCAGCCTCCTCACAAGAATATACGTGGGATACCAGGTAGGATTCTATATGTGCATGTAAAAATACATGTGCTGAATAGGCTACAGAGAAAGGGAGACAGGAAGTCACATATTTGTTAACTTTACAAACACATGGAGAACTACTTCTCTTAAATTGAACTAGATTTATAACACCTAGCCTTTAAAATGCAAAAGAAAGTACAATTATACACCATGCCTCCTCTGAACTGCATGTATTGCTCTTCTGTTTGGGTTATTTTCCTCCATCATATCAGGATTGGTAATCAGAGTCTAGGAGGGTATGGGTTAGTGTCAGGGATTCAGTATTTTGAATGGAAAATAGGAAAATGAATCCAATGTGTGTGCAATTATGTGCTACACAAAAATCTTCCCACTCTCATCAAGAACAATGCCTTGACATTACCTTTGGCCGAAGTAAGACACAATTTGAAGAGAAGAGTTAGAAAATCTGTGAATACATATATACATTGGAAAATGCACAGGAGTTCACAACCTTGGAGGTGGTAGAGGTGTTTCCACAAGTAAGGGACAGGGTAAACAATCCACAAACATGGAGCTCTGCTGGCCTAAAGACTTCTTGGGAAACTGCCTCTGAGGTTGGACCCTTGAAATATATGTTGTTGTCAGGAGCTTTATCTTCCTTTGTAGTGAGACCATCAAAGCTTGGTCTGCATCTATGTGGCCTGGAGGACATGGTTTCTGATTTTCCAATGAACATGAGGCAGCAGTGCTGAATTCTCTCTTTGTAGGTAAACTGTGGCCACTGGGGTCTAAGTGTTTCCCGTGTGGACTGTGAGGCCATTTGGTCATCCTCCAATTTTGCTTGTGTTTCCTGCTGCTTCACTGGGAGTTTCCTACTTGCTTCATGAAATACAAGGAGTTCAACTGGGACACAGTGCTGGAGGGAGTTCTGTCACGTGTGCTGACTCAGGGTCCTAGGAGAATGCACCAACCAGCCTTCTATCCCACAGAGCTTGCCCCCTTGACCATAGCAACTAGATTCTGAACATTGCCCGGAAACCTCTCCATATAACAAGATGCCTTTAAATATAAGGTCTACTGGCTGCACCGTGTCAGTCACAAGCCATGTGGAAGCCAATGGGAGATCCACATGGCACCACCACAGATGTTTTATAACACACCTGCACACCACTGCTCTTGGCCCACTAATCAGCAGGCTCCAACTTACTGGCATCTCTTTTCTACACCATTTTCATGAAACCCAGTCAATCAAGGCACTGTCTGGTACACACATGATCAGCAACAGGACATCCAAAGGTTCTCCAGTGCCACCTGGTCATGGGAATTTCAAAAATTTCATGGTATTTATCAAGCCATTTTTCAAGGATGAACTTGGAGGCACTGTGGGTTTCTATTCATTCAGGAACCACTAAATGGTGAGGAAGCTCATTTCAATGAAAGCTCTGGAGAAACACTCAGAGGCAAGGCTTCTCAAGAGTGGCCAAAAGGTCACATCAAGCCAGGCCCATTTGATGTCTACAATGTGAGGTCCCTGTGTGTTTTGACTCTCAATTATGGCCGCCAGGTCTTTAAGAATAAAATCATGTGATATCCTAGCTGAGATTCCCAGTGCTCTGTGGAAAGCCACCCTGGGCCTAGATCTCAGTTTCCAAGGGCAACTCTCATGCGTGGCCTCCTAAAATCCCAACAGAATTCATGGCAATACTTCTCTGAGTTCAGTCCCAGAACTCAGTCTCTAAGGGGAATCACACCCAAATTCAAGACCAGGTGGACCAAGTTATCCCTTCCAAACGCTACAGAAGTGACCACAATTCAAACCAAAACACTGCCACATGGCCCTCATCTTCTTCCATATAGACACTCATCATAACCTCTGGCTGGAGGTTTCCATGAGGGGGGCAGTCCAAGACATTATCTAGAATATGCTCCCTTGCAACTCATTTGCCTAATGTGAGGGTGGTCTGGACAAACTTCCTGTGACCCAGGAGTGGTCAAATACGCCTGCCATTAATACTGCTCTGCTTCTCCAATTTGAGGCCTACTGACTGTCAGGTATAGACTCTTTGTGTGAATTGGAGACATGAGAAAACCCAAGAATCTATGGGCTAGCCTCTGCAGGGCTTTGAAGAACTCATTTGACCCAAAGGATACCTATTCTCACTTGATGGAGGACAGCAAATTTCCAGAGGAAGGCGAGGGACTTCATCCACAATGACTGCTCTTTTTGCAATTTTGGCTTTGGATGCACACATGGGATCTTTCTTTAATCCATCAGGTGCTGAGAATCTAAGCCACAGCCTCACACAGGGCCAAGAGACTGATTCACACACATCCCTTTGAATAGGAATTAAGCAAAAAGCCACAGGTGATGCCCATTCATTTCCATTTGAAAACTGTTTACTTCAGGCTTCACAACGGGGTGGCCTGAGGCAAAGACCTTCCTGACATTCAGGGCAACAGAACAATAGGTAAGCAAAAGGCCCAAAGCAGGGTTTCTCCACTGACACTTTACTGGTCACACTGATATCTGAGTTTTCTGAGATGCTTGCCATACCCTTCAGTTATCCAGTACATGGCCATGTCACAGAGCTGGGAGGTGGTACATATCTTGGACACAAAACCATGAGCCTATTCTGGAGAGTGGCCAGAATTCAGGAAGAAAACAGGAACTTAGCAAGATAGTAGGTGTTGCCCATAGATAAGGCAAGCCCCAGTCCATTCATAAGTCGGAAAGGATGAATGCTGGAAAGTTTTCTACTAGACAGGACACATCCATTGATTCATTCTCTTTTCCAATGTCTACAACCAGGGATACAGTGGGATACACAGACATAGAAACACTCGCCTTGTCAAAGGACTTACTGGAAACAGTCCACTCCAAACCAAACAAACTGCCTTTCCTACCTATTCTCAGAACATGAGACAATACCATAAACTCACAACCACACCCACTAAGGCACCTCCTTCCCCCAAGTAAGTCTGTGACTATTGGGAGTGTCTTCTGACTGGTGGGCCATAAAATGTTCCCCAAAATTGCCTGTCCTCTCTCAGATCTGGCCTCCTTGGCCTACTCAATGAACTTGTCAGGAGCCACACGTGAGCCACTGACTACCTGCTTTCTCAGAAAAGTTCCCTCTTCAGAGCTTTCCTGGCATTTGTTCATCCTCACATCAGTAGTTACCAAGAAAGACTGACTCTGGTCCTTGGTAAATGCAAACAAGTGAGCCCACTGGGACTGGGATTGAAACTGGCTCTGGGTGCCTGGTTTCCTGGTTTCCAAGTTCAGAGAGTTCCATCACAAAAGAAGTGAGGTGAGGTCACTTCCTTCAGGAACTGAATGAGGTCACTGCCTTGGCAACCAAATTGTCCTAACAGTTGCTTCCAAGGGTCCTAGGAGATGGAGGCTGCTCCTGCTTCCTGTGACACTTTCACAAGTTAGAATGGTATATCCTCCATAGGCACCAAGGAACAGCTTTCCACACAGGCCTGGTTTGGTCCATCTTGTCTACATTAAGAAGAGTGCGGCTCATTCAGACACAACCCTTCATCCTGACCAGGTAGTTTGCCATGGAAAATGACTTTTACTCTCTCATGTCCTTTAGAGCTGCCTACATCTTCTCCAGGGATCATTTCTGCATGGACCTTTGAGTTCTCAGCAGGTGGAAAATCCTCTACATTCCTCTATTGTAAGACCAACTCTGTCCCTGCTCTTCTGAAAAGTTAGATTGAGGGAACAGTGTACGGTAAGGGGTAAGAACATGTTTGATTTGGGTTAGGAATCATTCTACTGGATGAAGAATGGTATTGGGAATCTGTGAAATTTATAATAATATATAGGTGAAGTATATGTATGAAAACAGAAATCTAAATAAGCTTTGAAGCCCAGAAGGGCATTGGGCCCTTGACTGGGATACTTAGCTTTGAATTACATTCTGCACAGATGTCCCAGATAAATTGATATAAAATGGCGTAAGACTTTGAACCTTGGATGATTGAAGGTGGAAGAGAACATCCAGTCAAAAAGGGATAGTAGGTAGGATTAGGAAGATAGTCAATAGGTTTAGGAAGAGGAGTGAGTATAACATTTGGACAAAAAGTTCTTTAGCAGTAGGGTGTCAGTTAGAGAGTAGATGTGAATGTCAGCACATGTGAAGAGTCAGTCTCAATAATGATAGGGGAAATTGTGTAGGAAAGCAGATATCAATAGAGTCATTGGGAAAACAGTCAAAGTATAAAGTGAGTGATAGGATTAGATATTTTCAACAGGGTTGAGGTTGAATATGTAATCTTAGGACGAAGCAACTCTGTAGTCACCAATAGGATTGACATTTGAGAGCATTAGGCCCCTGGACAAGGATGTTTTTAGGAATCCATGCTCACTTTCCATTTAGACTTTGGTACAATCATAAGTGTGAACTTTGCATTATGTGTCCAGAATATCACTGGGATCAAATGTATATGTAGATCAGGTGACATGAGTATTTCTTCCACCATTTCTGGGAGCAATATCTTTAAGACGTATTGATTGGTATTTGGGGGCATCAATAGTTGCACCTTGTGTCTATGAATATAGAGATAATGCATGAATAGTCCATACTGTGAATAAATAATATATCTGGTTCCAATTTACATAATGGATTGAACTGATACCTGAAAATATATAGGAAATCTAATATTGATACACAATCATTCATTCCAACCAGTTATATATCTAATGGTAATATTAGGGTTATGGTTTACCATGAAGGCTGTGTGAGATTTGCTTGAAAAGTGATTATGGAAATCGAAAATAATGTGTTTGGAAAGAAGTCTCATGTAAAGACCAGTCCAGAAACATACAGGAGTACATGTGTTCTGAAGCAGGAAGTGATTGAAAGTGAACCAAATGCCTGGAAATTTGTGAACTTGTGGATGAAATATATATCCTATGATGTGCATCAACTGAAGAAATAGTGATGTACCAGTGTCGAAAAAAAAGAAACGTCAAAATACACTTCATGTATCATAGGAATCTACTTGCATTGATGCTAAACTCGGTCAGTTACTGTAGAAATATTAGGATTTCTAAGCACCATTCACTAGGAGACAAATGTGTATTTCAGGTGGATGAATATTTCTGAGAATAATCTTTTGGAAAGATGATTATAAATCCACATACATGAACATGAATGAATTTAGGGAGTGTATAATAAGACATATATTTCATACTTTGAAAAATCTGGAGAGTGTTTGTGTTTGTGTGTGTGTGTTTGTGTATATATATATACATACAAACATTTTCAAACAAAACAAACACAGAGAGACTTTAAAAAAAATAAATATATATGCCAATCAAAATTCATCATGAAATATATATCATCCACAGATCCAAAAATATTTAATTTACTGAACATGGATTTATGTATCATGTTGTTCAAGTAGAAAGCTCACCCATAAGTTGAATTTTCAGTTCCAACAGCATTTAGGAGGAGTGATCTCTTCTCACAATTTATATCTGCCATGTCAGCCACCTCACAAGAATGTACGTGGGATACCAGGTAGGATTCTATATGTGCATGTAAAAATACATGTGCTGAATAGGCTACAGAGAAAGGGAGACAGGAATTCACATATTTGTTAACTTTCCAAACACATGGAGAGCTACTTCTCTTCAATTGGACTAGATTTATAAAACCTAGCCTTTATAATGCCAAAGGAAAGTCCAATTATACCCCATGCCTCCTCTGAACTTCATGTATTGCTATTCTGTTTGGGTTATTTTCCTCCATCATATCAGGATTGGAAATCAGAGTCTAGGAGGGTATGGGTTAGTGTCAGGGATTAAGTATTTTGAATGGAAAATTGGAAAATGAATCCAATGTGTATGCAATTATGTGCTACACAAAAATCTTCCCACTCTCATCACGAATAATGCCTTGACATTACCTTTGCCCCAAGTAAGACACAATTCGAAGAGAAGAGTTAGAAAATCTGTGAATACATATATACAATGGAAAATGCTCAGGATTTCACAACCTTGGAGGTGGTAGAGGAGTTTCCATAAGTAAGGGACAGGGTAAACACTCCACAAACATGGAGCTCTGCTGGCCTAAAGACTTCTTGGGAAACTGCCTCTGAGGTTGGACCCTTGAAATATATGTTGTTGTCAGGAGCTTTATCTTCCTTTGTAGTGAGACCATGAAAGCTTGGTCTCCATCTATGCGGCCTGGAGGACATGGTTTCTGATTTTCCAATGAACATGAGGCAGCAGTGCTGAATTCTCTCTTTGTAGGTTAACTGTGGCCACTGGGGTCTAAGTGTTTCCCCGTGTGGACTGTGAGGCCATTTGGTCATCCTCCACTTTTCCTGGTGTTTCTTGCTGCTGCACTGGGAGTTTCCTATTTGCTTCAGGAAATACAAGGAGTTCAACTGGGACACAGTGCTGGAGGGAGTTCTGTCACGTGTGCTGACTCAGGGTCCTAGGAGAATGCACCAACCAGGCTTCTATCCCACCGAGCTTGCCCCCTTGTCCACAGCAACCTGATTCTGAACATTGCCCGGAAACCTCTCCATATAACAAGATGCCTTTACATATAAGGGTCTGCTGGCTGCACCGTGTCAGTCACAAGCCATGTGGAAGCCAATGGCAGATCCACATGGCCCCACTACAGATGTTTTATCACACACCTGCACACCACTGCTCTAGGCCCACTAATCAGCAGGCTCCAACTTAATGGCATCTCTGTTCTACACCATTTTCATGAAACCCAGTCAATCAAGGCACTGTCTGGTACACTCATGATCAGCAACAGGATATCCAAAGGTTCTCCAGTGCCACCTGATCATGGGAATTTCCAAAATTTCATGGTATTTATCAAGCCATTTTTCAAGGATGAACTTGGAGGCACTGTGGGTTTCCATTCAATCAGGAAGCACTAAATGGTGAGGAAGCTCATTTCAATGAAAGCTCTGGAGAAACACTCAGAGGCAAGGCTTCCCAAGAGTGGCCAAAAGGTCACATCAAGCCAGGCCCATTGAGGTCTACAATGTGAGGTCCCTGTGTGTTTTGACTCTCAATGATGGCTGCCAGGTCTGTAAAAAAAAAAATCATGTGATATCCTGGCTGAGATTCCCAGTGCTTGGTGGAAAGCCATCCTGGGCCTAGATCTCATTTTCCAAGGGAACTCTCATGCGTGGCCTCCTAAAATCCCTACACAATTCATGGCAATACTTCTCTGAGTTCAGTTCCAGAACTCCGTCTCTAAGGGGAATCATGATAGAGTTCAAGAACAGGTGGACCAAGCCAACCCTTCCAACCGCCACAGAAATGACCACAAATCAAACCAAAACACTGCACATGGCCCTCATCTTCTTCCATATAGACACTCATCATAACCTCTGGCTGGAGGTTTCCATGAGGGGGGTAGCCCAAGACAGTGTCTAGAATAAGCTCCCTGGCCCCTCATTTGCTTAATGTCAGGGTGGCCTGGACACCCTTCCTGTGAACCAGGAGTGATCAAATAAGCCTGCCATTAATACTGCTCTGCTTCTCCAATTTGAGGCCTACTGATTCGGGTTTAGATTCTTTTTGTGAATTGGAGACATGAGAAAACCCAAGAACCTATGGGCTATCTTCTGCAGGGCTTTGAAGAATTCATTTGATCCAAAGGATCCCTATTCTCACTTGATGGAGGTCAGGAACTTTCCAGAGGAAAGCGAGAGACTTCATCCACAATGACTGCACTTTTTGCCATTTTGGCTTTGGATGCACACATGTTATCTTTCTTTAATCCATCAGGTGCTGAGAATCTAAGCCACTGCCTCACACAGGGCCAAGAGGCTGATTCACACACATCCCTTTGGAAAGGAATTCAGCAAAAAGCCACAGGTGATGCCCATTCATTTCCATTTGAAAACTGTTTACTTCAGGCTTCACAAAGGGGTAGCCTGAGGCAAAGACCTTCCTGACATTCAGGGCAATAGAACAATAGGTAAGCAAAAGGCCCAAAGCAGGGTTTCTCCACTGACACTTTACTGGTCACACTGATATCTGAGTTTTCTGAGATGATTGCCATTCCCTTCAGTTATCAAGTACATGGCCATATCACAGAGCTGGGAGGTGGTACATATCGTGGACACAAAACCATGAGCCTATTCTGGGGAGTGGCCAGAATTCAGGAAGAAAACAGGGACTTAGCAAGATAGTAGGTGTTGCCCATAGATAAGGCAAGCCCCAGTCCATTCATAAATCGGAAAGGATGAATGCTGGAAAGTTTTCTACTAGACAGGACACATCCATTGATTCATTCTCTTTTAAAATGTCTACAACCAGGGATACAGTGGGATACACAGATATAGAAACACTCGCCTTGTCAAACGACTTACTGGAAACAGTCCACTCCAAACCAAACAAACTGCCTTTCCTTCCTATTCTCAGAACATGAGACAAAACCATAAACTCACTACCACACCCACTAAGGCACCTCCTTCCCCAAAGTAGGTCTCTGACTATCCGGAGTGTCTTCTGACTGGTGGGCCATACAATGTTCCCCCAAAATGGCCCGTCTTCTCTCAGATCTGGCCTCCTTGGCCTACACAATGAAGTTGTCAGGAGGCACCAGTGAGCCACTCACTACCTGCTTTCTCAGAAAAGTCCCCTCTTCAGAGCTTTCCTGGCATTTGGTCATCCTCACATCAGTAGGTACCAAGAAAGACTGACTCTGTCCTTGGTAAATGCAAACAAGTCAGCCCACTTGGACTGGAACTGAAACTGGCTCTGTGTGCCTGGCTTCCTGGTTGACAAGTTCAGAGAGTTCCCTCACAAAAGAAGGGAGGTGAGGTCACTTCCTTCAGGAACTGAATGAGGTCACTGCCTTGGCAACCAAATTGTCCTAACACTTGCTTCCAAGGGTCCTAGGAGATTGAGGCTGCCCCTGCTTCCTGTGACACTTTCACAAGTTAGAATGGTATATCCTCCATAGGCACACAGGAACAGTTTTCCACACAGGCCTGGTTTGGTCCATCTTGTCTACATTAAGAAGAGTGCAGCTCATTCAGACACAACTCTTCATCCTGATCAGGTTGTTTGCCATGGAAGATTACTTTTGCTCTCTCATGTCCTTCAGAGCTGCCTACATCTTCTCCAGGGATCATTTCTGCATGGACCTTTGAGTTCTCAGCAGGTGGAAGATCCCCTGCATTCCTCTATTGTAAGACCAACTCTGTCCCTGCTCTTCTGTAAAGTTGGATTGAGGGAACAGTGTATGGTTAGGGGTAAGAACATGTTTGATTTAGGTTAGGAATCATTCTACTGGATGAAGAATGGTATTGGGAACCTGTGATATTTATAATAATATATAGGTGAAGTATATGTATGAAAACAGAAATCTAAGTAAGCTTTGAAGCCCAAAAGTGCATTGGGCCCTTGACTGGGATACTTAGCTTTGAATTACATTCTGCACAGATGTCTCAGATAAATTGATATACAATGGCATAAGACCTTGTACCTTGGATGATTGAATGTGGAAGAGAACATCCAGTCAAAAAGGGATAGTAGGTAGGTTTAGGAAGATAGTCAGTAGGTTTAGGAAGAAGAGTGAGTATAACATTTGGACCAAAAGTTCTTTAGCAGTAGGGTGTCAGTTAGAGAGTAGATGTCAATGTCAGCACATGTGAACAGTCCGTCACAAGAATGAATATGGGAAATTATGTAGGAAAGCAGATATCAATAGAGACATTGGGAAATCAGTCAAAGTATAAAGTGAATGATAGGATAAGATATTTTCAACAGGGTTGAGGTTGAATATGTAATCTTAGGACGAAGCAACTGTGTAGTCACCAATAGGATTGACATTTGAGAGCATTAGGCCCCTGGACAAGGATGTGTTTAGTAATCCATGCTCACTTTCCATTTAGACGTTGGTACAATCATAAGTGTGAACTTTGCATTATGTGTCCAGAATATCACGGTGATAAAATGAATATGTAGATCAGGTGACATGAGTATTTCTTCAACCATTTCTGGGAGGAATATCTTGAAGACGTATTGATTAGTATTTGGGGGCACCAATAGGTGTACCCTGTGTCTATGAATATAGAGACAATGCATGGATAGACCACACTGTGAATAAATAATATATCTGTTTCCAATTTACATAATGGATTGAACTGATACCTGAAAATATATAGGAAATCTAATATTGATACACAATCATTCATTCCAACCAGTTATATATCTAATGGTAATATTAGGGTTATGGTTTACCATGAAGGCTGTGTGAGATTTGCTTGAAAAGTGATTATGGAAATCGAAAATAATGTGTTTGGAAAGAAGTCTCATGAAAAGAACAGTCCAGAAACGTACAGGAGTACATTTGTTCTGAAGCAGGAAGTGATTGAAAGTGAACCAAATGCCTGGAAATTTGTGAACTTGTGGATGAAATATATATCCTATGATGTGCATCAACTGAAGAAATAGTGAAGTACCAGTGTCGAAAAAAAAAGAAACGTCAAAATACACATCATGTATCATAGGAATCTACTTGCATTGATGCTAAACTCGGTCAGTTACTGTAGAAATATTGGGATTTCTAAGCACCATTCACTAGGAAACAAATGTGTATTTCAGGTGGATGAATATTTCTGAGAATAATCTTTTGAAAAGATGATTATAAATCCACATACATGAACATGAATGAATTTAGGGAGTGTATAATAAGACACATATATTTCATACTTTGAAAAATCTGGGGAGAGTGTGTGTGTGTGTGTGTGTGTGTGTGTGTGTGTGTATGCACACACACACATTCAAACAAAACAAACACAGAGAGACTCTATAAAGAAGAAATATATATGCCAATCAAAATTCATCATGAAATATATATCATCCACAGATCCAAAATATTTAATTTACTGAACATGGATTTATGTATCATGTTGTTCAAGTAGAAAGCTCACCCATAGGTTGAAATTTCAGTTCCAACAGCATTTAGGAGGAGTGATCTCTTCTCACAATTTGTATCTGCCATGTCAGCCTCCTCACAAGAATGTACGTGGGATACCAGGTAGGATTCTATATGTGCATGTAAAAATACATGTGCTGAATAGGCTACAGAGAAAGGGAGACAGAAATTCACATATTTGTTAACTTTGCAAACACATGGAGAACTACTTCTCTTAAATTGGACTAGATTTATAACACCTAGCCTTTATAATGCAAAAGGAAAGTCAAATTATACACCATGCCTCCTCTGAACTGCATGTATTGCTATTCTGTTTGGGTTATTTTCCTCCATCATATCAGGATTGGTAATCAGAGTCTAGGAGGGTATGGGTTAGTGTCAGGGATTCAGTATTTTGAATGGGAAATAGGAAAATGAATCCAATGTGTATGCAATTATGTGCTACACAAAAATCTTCCCACTCTCATCAAGAACAATGCCTTGACATTACCTTTGCCCCAAGTAAGACACAATTCGATGACAAGAGTTAGAAAATCTGTGAATACATATATACAATGGAAAATGCTCAGGAGTTCACAACCTTGGAAGTTGTAGAGGAGTTTCCATAAGTAAGGGACAGGGTAAACACTCCACAAACATGGAGCTCTGCTGGCCTAAAGACTTCTTGGGAAACTGCCTCTGAGGTTGGACCCATGAAATATATGTTGTTGTCAGGAGCTTTATATTCCTTTTTTAGTGAGACCATCAAAGCTTGGTCTGCATCTATGTGGCCTGGAGGACATAGTTTCTGATTTTCCAATGAACATGAGGCAGCAGTGCCTATTTCTCTCTTTGTAGGTAAACGGTGGCCACAGGGGTCTAAGTGTTTCCCCGTGTTGACTGTGAGGCCATTTGGTATTCCTCCACTTTTCCTGGTGTTTCTGGCTGCTTCACTGGGAGTTTCCTATTTGCTTCATGACATACAAGCAGTTCAACTGGGACACAGTGCTGGAGGGAGTTCTGTCACGTGTGCTGACTCAGGGTCCTAGGAGAATGCACCAACCTGGCTTCTATCTCACAGAGCTTGCCCCCTTGACCATAGCAACCTCATTCTGAACATTGCCCTGAAACCTCTCCGTATATCAAGATGCCTTTACATATAAGAGTCTGCTCCTGCACAGTGTCAGTCACAAGCCATGTGGAAGCCAATGGCAGATCCACATGGCCCCACCACAGATGTTTTATCACACACCTGCACACCACTGCTCTAGGCCCACTAATCAGCAGGCTCCAACTTACTGGCATCTCTGTTCTACACCATTTTCATGAAACCCAGTCAATCAAGGCACTGTCTGGTACACTCATGTTCAGAACAGGACATCCAAAGGTTCTCCAGTGCCACCTGGTCATGGGAATTTCAAAAATTTCATGGTACTTATCATGCCATTTTTCAAGGATGAACTTGGAGGCACTGTGGGTTTCTATTCATTCAGGAACCACTAAATGGTGAGGAAGCTCATTTCAATGAAAGTTCTGGAGAAACACTCAGAGGCAAGGCTTCCCAAGAGTGGCCAAAAGGTCACATTAAGCCAGACCCTTTGAGGTCTACAATGTGAGGTCCATGTGTGTTTTGACTCTCAATTATGGCTGCCAGGTCTTTAAGAATAAAATCATGTGATATCCTGGCTGAGATTCCCAGTGCTCTGTGGAAAGCCACCCTGTGCCTAGATCTCAGTTTCCAAGGGCAACTCTCATGCTTGGCCTCCTGAAATCCCAACACAATTCATGGCAATACTTCTCTGAGTTCAGTTCCAGAACTCAGTCTCTAAGGGGAATCACGACAGAGTTCAAGACCAGGTGGACCAAGTCATCCCTTCCAACAGCCACAGAAATGACCACAATTCAAACCAAAACACTGCCACATGGCCCTAATCTTCTTCCATATAGACACTCATCATAACCTCTGGCTGGAGGTTTCCATGAGGGGGGCAGCCCAAGACAGTGTCTAGAATAAGCTCCCTTGCCCCTCATTTGCCTAATGTCAGGGTGGCCTGGACACCCTTCCTGTGAACCAGGAGTGATCAAATAGGCCTGCCATTAATACTGCTCTGCTTCTCCAATTTGAGGCCTACTGACTTTTGGGTATAGATTCTCTGTGTGAAAAGGAGACATGAGAAAACCCAAGAACCTATGGGCTAGCCTCTGCAGGGCTTTGAATAACTCATTTGACCCAAAGGATCCCTATTCTCACTTGATGGAGGTCAGGAACTTTCCAGAGGAAAGCGAGAGACTTCATCCACAATGACTGCTCTTTTTGCCATTTTGGCTTTGGATGCACACATGGGATCTTTCTTTCATCCATCAGGTGATGAGAATCTAAGCTACAGCCTCACACAGGGCCAAGAGGCTGATTCACACACATCCCTATGGACAGGAATTCCACAAAAAGCCACAGGTGATGCCCATTCATTTCCATATGAAAACTGTTTACTTCAGGCTTCACAAAGGGGTAGCCTGAGGCAAAGACCTTCCTGAAATTCAGGGCAACAGAACAATAGGTAAGCAAAAGGGCCAAAGCAGGGTTTCTCCACTGACACTTTACTGGTCACACTGATATCTGAGTTTTCCGAGATGCTTGCCTTTCCCTTCAGTTATCCAGTACATGGCCATGTCACAGAGCTGGGAGGTGGTACATATCTTGGACACAAATCCATGAGCCTATTCTGGAGAGTGGCCAGAATTCAGGAAGAAAACAGGAACTTAGCAAGATAGTAGGTGTTGCCCATAGATAAGGCAAGCCCCAGTCCATTCATAAATCGGAAAGGATGAATGCTGGAAAGTTTTCTACTAGGCAGGACACATCCATTGATTCTTTCTCTTTTCCAATGTCTACAAACAGGGATAAAGTGGGATACACAGACATAGAAACACTCGCCTTTTCAAACGACTTACTAGAAACAGTCCACTCCAATCCAAACAAACTGCCTTTCCTACATATTCTCAGAACATGTGACAAAACCATAAACTCACAACCACACCCACTAAGGCACCTCCTTCCCTCAAGTAGGTCTCTGACTATCCGGAGTGTCTTCTGACTGGTGGGCCATAAAATGTTCCCCCAAAATGGCCCGTCCTCTCTCAGATCTGGCCTCCTTGGCCTACTCAATGAAGTTGTCAGGAGGCACCAGTGAGCCACTAACTACCTGCTTTCCAGAAAAGTCCCCTCTTCAGAGCTTTCCTGGCATTTGGTCATCCTCACATCAGTAGGTACCAAGAAAGACTGACTCTGTCCTTGGTAAATGCAAACAAGTGAGCCCACTGGGACTGGGACTGAAACTGGCTCTGGGTGCCTGGCTTCCTGGTTGCCAATTTCAGAGAGTTCCATCACAAAAGAAGTGAGGTGAGGTCACTTCCTTCAGGAACTGAATGAGGTCACTGCCTTGGCAACCAAATGGTAATAACAGTTGCTTCCAAGGGTCCTATGAGATGGAGGCTGCCCCTGCTTCCTGTGACACTTTCACAAGTTAGATTGGCATATCCTCCATAGGCACCCAGGAACAGCTTTCCACACAGGCCTGGTTTGGTCCATCTTGTCTACATTAAGAAGAGTGCGGCTCATTCAGACACAACCCTTCATCCTGACCAGGTTGTTTGCCATAGAAGATGACTTTTGCTCTCTCATGTCCTTCAGAGCTGCATACATCTTCTCCAGGGATCATTTCTGCATGGACCTTTGAGTTCTCAGCAGGAGGAAGATCCCCGACATTCCTCTATTGTAAGACCAACTCTGTCCCTGCTCTTCTGTAAAGTTGGATTGAGGGAACAGTGTATGGTTAGGGGTAAGAACATGTTTGATTTGGTATAGGAATCATTCTACTGGATGAAGAATGGTATTGGGAACCTGTGATATTTATAATAATATATAGGTGAAGTATATGTATGAAAACAGAAATCTAAGGAAGCTTTGAAGCCCAGAAGAGCATTGGTCCCTTGACTGGGATACTTAGCTTTGAATTACATTCTGCACAGATGTCTCAGATAAATTGATATACAATGGCATAAGACCTTGTACCTTGGATGATTGAATGTGGAAGAGAACATCCAGTCAAAAAGGGATAGTAGGTAGGATTAGGAAGATAGTCAGTAGGTTTAGGAAGAAGAGTGAGTATAACATTTGGACCAAAAGTTCTTTAGCTGTAGGGTGTCAGTTAGAGAGTAGATGTCAATGTCAGCACATGTGAAGAGTCAGTCACAAGAATGAATATGGGAAATTATGTAGGAAAGCAGATATCAATAGAGACATTGGGAAATCAGTCAAAGTATCAAGTGAGTGATAGGATTAGATATTTTCAACAGGGTTGAGGTTGAATATGTAATCTTAGGACGAAGCAACTGTGTAGTCACCAATAGGATTGACATTTGAGAGCATTAGGCCCCTGGAGAAGGATGTTTTTAGTAATCCATTCTCACTTTCCATTTAGACTTTGGTACAATCATAAGTGTGAACTTTGCATTATGTGTCCAGAATATCACTGTAATAAAATGTATATGTAGATCAGGTGACATGAGTATTTCTTCCACCATTTCTGGGAGCAATATCTTGAAGACGTTTTGATTAGTATTTGGGGGCACCAATAGGTGTACCCTGTGTCTATGAATATAAAGATAATGCATAAATAGACCATACTGTGAATAATTAATACATCTGATTCCAATTTACATAATGGATTGAACTGATACCTGAAAATATATAGGAAAGCTAATATTGATACACAATCATTCATTCCAACCAGTTATATATCTAATGGTAATATTAGGGTTCTGGTTTACAATGAAGGCTGTGTGAGATTTGCTTGAAAAGTGATTATGGAAATCGAAAATAATGTGTTTGGAAAGAAGTCTCATGAAAAGACCAGTCCAGAAACATATAGGAGTACATGTGTTCTGAAGCAGGAAGTGATTGAAAGTGAACCAAATGCCTGGAAATTTGTGAACTTGTGGATGAAATATATATCCTATGATGTGCATCAACTGAAGAAATAGTGATGTACCAGTGTCGAAAAAAAAGAAACGTCAAAATACACATAATGTCTCATAGGAATCTACCTGCATTGATGCTAAACTCGGTCAGTTACTGTAGAAATATTAGGATTTCTAAGCACCATTCACTAGGAAACAAATGTGTATTTCAGGTGGATGAATATTTCTGAGAATAATCTTTTGAAAAGATGATTATAAATCCACATACATGAACATGAATGAATTTAGGGAGTGTATAATAAGACACATATATTTCATACTTTTAAAAATCTGGAGAGAGTGTGTTTTTGTGTGTGTGTGTGTATATATATATATATATATATATATATATATATATACACACACATGTATATATATATATATATATATATATATATATATATATATATATACACACACACACACACACACACACACACACACATTTTCAAACAAAACAAACACAGAGAGACTTTAAAAAGAAGAAATATAAATGCCAATCAAAATTCATCATGAAATATATATCATCCACAGATCCAAAAATATTTAATTTACTGAACATGGATTATGTATCATGTTGTTCAAGTAGAAAGCTCACCCATAGGTTGAATTTTCTGTTCCAACAGCTTAGGAGGAGTGATCTCTTCTCACAATTTGTATCTGCCATGTCAGCCTCCTCACAAGAATGTACGTGGGATACCATGTAGGATTCTATATGTGCATGTAAAAATACATGTGCTGAATAGGCTACAGAGAAAGGGAGACAGGGAGTCACATATTTGTTAAGTTTACAAACACATGGAGAACTACTTCTCTTAAATTGAACTAGATTTATAACACCTAGCCTTTATAATGCCAAAGGAAAGTCCAATTATACACCATGCCTCCTCTGAACTGCATGTATTGCTATTCTGTTTGTGTTATTTTCCTCCATCATATCAGGATTGGTAATCAGAGTCTAGGAGGGTATGTGTTAGTGTCAGGGATTCCGTATTTTGAATGGGAAATAGGAAAATGGATCCAATGTGTATGCAATTATGTGCTACACAAAAATCTTCCCATTCTCATCAAGAACAATGCCTTGACATTACCTTTGCCCCAAGTAAGACACAATGCGATGACAAGAGTTAGAAAATCTGTGAATATATATATATATATATATATATATATATATATATATATATATATATACAATGGAAAATGCTCAGGAGTTCACAACCTTGGAGGTGGTAGAGGAGTTTCCATAAGTAAGGGACAGGGTAAACACTCCACAAACATGGAGCTCTGGTGGCATAAAGACTTCTTGGGAAACTGCCTCTGAGGTTGGACCCTTGAAATATATGTTGTTGTCAGGAGCTTTATCTTCCTTTGTAGTGAGACCATCAAAGCTTGGTCTGCATCTATGTGGCCTGGAGGACATGGATTCTGATTTTCCAATGAACATGAGGCAGCAGTGCTGAATTCTCTCTTTTTAGGTCAACTGTGGCCACAGGGGTCTAAGTGTTTGCCCGTGTGGACTGTGAGGCCATTTGGTCATCCTCCACTTTTCCTGGTGTTTCTTGCTGCTTCACTGGGAGTTTCCTATTTGCTTCATGAAATACAAGGAGTTCAACTGGGACACAGTGCTGGAGGGAGTTCTGTCACCTGTGCTGACTCAGGGTTCTAGGAGAATGCACCAACCAGGCTTCTATCCCACAGAGCTTGCCCCCTTGACCATAGCAACCTGATTCTGAACATTGCCCGGAAACCTCTCCATATAACAAGATGCCTTTACATATAAGGGTCTGCTGGCTGCACCGTGTCAGTCACAAGCCATGTGCAAGCCAATGGCAGATCCACATGGCCCCACCACAGATGTTTTATCACATACCTGCACACCACTGCTCTCGGCCCACTAATCAGCAGGCTCCAACTTACTGGCATCTCTGTTCTACACCATTTTCATGAAACCCAGTCAATCAAGGCACTGTCTGGTACACTCATGATTAGCAACAGGACATCCAAAGGTTCTCCAGTGCCACCTGATCATGGGAATTTCCAAAATTTCATGGTATTTATCAACCATTTTTCAAGGATGAACTTGGAGGCACTGTGGGTTTCTATTCATTCAGGAACCACTAAATGGTGAGGAAGATCATTTCAATGAAAGCTCTGGAGAAACACTCAGACGCAAGGCTTCCCAAGAGTGGCCAAAAGGTCACATCAAGCCAGGCCCATTGAGGTCTACAATGTGAGGTCCATGTGTGTTTTGACTCTCAATTATGGCTGCCAGGTCTTTTAGAATAAAATCATGTGATATCCTGGCTGAGATTCCCAGTGCTCTGTGGAAAGCCACCCTGGGCCTAGATCTCAGTTTCCAAGGGCAACTCTCATGTGTGACCTCCTAAATTCCCAATACAATTCATGGCAATACTTCTCTGAGTTCAGTTCCAGAACTAAGTCTCTAAGGAGAATCACGCCAGAGTTCAAGACCAGGTGGACCAAGTCATCCCTTCCAACAGCCACAGAAATGATCACAATTCATACCAAAACACTGCCACATGGCCCTCATCTTCTTCCATATAGACACTCATCATAACCACTGGCTGGAGGTTTCCATGAGGGGGGCAGCCCAAGACAGTGTCTAGAATAAGCTCCCTTGCCCCTCATTTGCCTAATGTCAGGGTGGCCTGGACACCCTTCCTGTGAACCAGGAGTGATCAAATACGCCTGCCATTAATACTGCTCTGCTTCTCCAATTTGAGGCCTACTGACTTTCGGGTATAGATTCTTTGTGTCAATTGGAGACATGAGAAAACCCAAGAACCTATGGGCTAGCCTCTGCAGGGCTTTGAAAAACTCATTTGACCCAAAGGATCCCTATTCTCACTTGATGGAGGTCAGGAACTTTCCAGAGGAAAGTGAGAGACTTCATCCACAATGACTGCTCTCTTTGCCATTTTGGCTTTGGATGCACACATGGGATCTTTCTTTAATCCATCAGGTGCTGAGAATCAAAGCCACAGCCTCACACAGGGCCAAGAGGCTGATTCACTCACATCCCTTTGCACAGGAATTAAGCAAAAAGCCACAGGTGATGCCCATTCATTTCCATTTGAAAATTGTTTACTTCAGGCTTCACAAAGGGGTGGCCTGAGGCAAAGACCTTCCTGACAGTCAGGGCAACAGAACAATAGGTAAGCAAAAGGCCCAAAGCAGGGTTTCTCCACTGACACTTTACTGGTCACACTGATATCTGAGTTTTCTGAGATGCTTGCCATTCCCTTCAGTTATCCAGTACATGGCCATGTCACAGAGCTGGGAGGTGGTACATATATTAGACACAAAACCATGAGCCTATTCTGGAGAGTGGCCAGAATTCAGGAAGAAAACAGGAACTTAGCAAGATAGTAGGTGTTGCCCATCAATAAGGCAAGCCCCAGTCCATTTATAAATAGGAAAGGATGAATGCTGGAAAGTTTTCTACTAGACAGGACACATCCATTGATTCATTCTCTTTTCCAATGTCTACAACCAGGGATAAAGTGGGATACAAAGACATAGAAACACTGACCTTGTCAAATGACTTAATAGAAACAGTCCACTCCAAACCAAACAAACTGCGTTTCCTACCTATTCTCAGAACATGAGACAAAACCATAAACTCACACCCACACCCACTAAGGCACCTCCTTCCCCCAAGTAGGTCTCTGACTATCCGGAGTGTCTTCTGACTGGTGGGCCATACAATGTTCCCCAAAATGGCCCTTCCTCTCTCAGATCTTGCCTCCTTGGCCAACTCAATGAAGTTGTCAGGAGCCTCCCGTGAGCCACTCAGTACCTGTTTCTCAGAAAAGTCCCCTCTTCAGAGCTTTCCTGGCATTTGGTCATCCTCACATCAGTAGGTACCAAGAAAGACTGACTCTGTCCTTGGTAAATGCAAACAAGTGAGCCCACTGGGACTGGTACTGAAACTGGCTCTGGGTGCCTGGCTTCCTTGGTTGCCAAGTTCAGAGAGTTCCATCACCAAGGAAGTGAGGTGAGGTCACTTCCTTCAGTAACGGAATGAGGTCACTGCCTTGGCAACCAAATTGTCCTAACAGTTGCTTCCAAGGGTCCTATGAGATGGAGGCTGCCCCTGCTTCCTGTGACACTTTCACAAGTTAGAATGGTATATCCTCCATAGGCACCCAGGAACAGCTTTCCACACAGGCCTGGTTTGATCCATATTGTCTACATTAAAAGGAGAGAGGCTCATACAGACACACCCCTTCATCCTGACCAGATGACTTTTGCTCTCTCATGTCCTTCAGAGCTGCATACATCTTCTCCAGGGATCATTTCTGCATGGACCTTTGAGTTCTCAGCAGGTGGAAGATCCCCTACATTCCTCTATTGTAAGACCAACTCGGTCCCTGCTCTTCTGTAAAGTTGGATTGAAGGAACAGTGTATGATTACGGGTAAGAACATGTTTGATTTGGGTTAGGAATCATTCTACTTGATGAAGAATGGTATTGGGAACCTGTGATATTTATAATAATATATAGGTGAAGTATATGTATGAAAACAGAAATCTAAGTAATCTTTTAAGCCCAGAAGGGCATTGGGCCCTTGACTGGGATACTTAGCTTTGAATTACATTCTGCACAGATGTCTCAGATAAATTGATATACAATAGCATAAGACCTTGTACCTTGGATGATTGAATGTGGAAGAGAACATCCAGTCAAAAAGGGATAGTAGGTAGGATTAGGAAGATAGTCAGTAGGTTTAGGAAGAAGAGTGAGTATAACATTTGGACCAAAAGTTCTTTAGCAGTAGGGTGTCAGTTAGAGAGTAGATGTGAATGTCAGCACATGTGAAGAGTTAGTCACAATAATGAATATGGGAAATTATGTAGGAAAGCAGATATCAATAGAGACATTGGGAAATCAGTCAAATTATAAAGTGAGTGATAGGAGTAGATATTTTCAACAGGGTTGAGGTTGAATATGTAATCATAGGACGAAGCAACTGTGTAGTCACCAATAGGATTGACATTTGAGAGCATTAGTCCCCTGGACAAGGATGTTTTTAGTAATCCATGCACACTTTCCATTTAGATTTTGGTACAATCATAAGTGTGAACTTTGCATTATGTGTCCAGAATATCACTGTGATAAAATGTATATGTAGATCAGGTGACATGAGTATTTCTTCCAACACTTCTGGGAGCAATATCTTGAAGACGTATTGATTAGTATTTGGGGGCACCAATAGGTGTACCCTGTGTCTATGAATATAGAGATAATGCATGAATAGACCATACTGTGAATAAATAATATAACTGGTTCCAATTTACATAATGGATTGAACTGATACCTGAAAATATATAGGAAATCTAATATTGATACACAATCATTCATTAAAACCAGTTATATATCTAATGGTAATATTAGGGTTATGGTTTACCATGAAGGCTGTGTGAGATTTGCTTGAAAAGTGATTATGGAAATCGAAAATAATGTGTTTGGAAAGAAGTCTCATGAAAAGAACAGTCCAGAAACGTACAGGAGTACATTTGTTCTGAAGCAGGAAGTGATTGAAAGTGAACCAAATGCCTGGAAATTTGTGAACTTGTGTTTGAAATATATATCCTATGATGTGCATCAACTGAAGAAATAGTGATGTACCAGTGTCGAAAAAAAAGAAACGTCAAAATACACATCATGTATCATAGGAATCTACTTGCATTGATGCTAAACTCGGTCAGTTACTGTAGAAATATTAGGATTTCTAAGCACCATTCACTAGGAAACAAATGTGTATTTCAGGTGGATGAATATTTCTGAGAATAATCTTTTGAAAAGATGATTATAAATCCACATACATGAACATGAATGAATTTAGGGAGTGTATAATAAGACACATATATTTGATACTTTGAAAAATCTGAAGAGTGTGTGTGTTTGTGTGTGTTGTGTGTGTGTATATATATATACATACACACACGTTTTCAAACAAAACAAACACAGAGAGACTTTAAAAAAAAGAAATATATATGCCAATCAAAATTCATCATGAAATATATATCATCCACAGATTCAAAAATTTACTGAACATGGATTTATGTATCATGTTGTTCAAGTAGAAAGCTCACCCATAGGTTGAATTTTCAGTTCCAACAGCATTTAGGAGGAGTGATCTCTTCTCACAATTTGTATCTGCCATGTCAGCCACCTCACAAGAATGTACGTGGGATACCAGGTAGGATTCTAAATGTGCATGTAAAAATACATGTGCTGAATAGGCTATAGAGAAAGGGAGACAGGAAGTCACATATTTGTTAAGTTTACAAACACATGGAGAACTACTTCTCTTAAATTGAACTAGATTTATAACACCTAGCCTTTATAATGCCAAAGGAAAGTCCAATTGTACACCATGCCTCCTCTGAACTGCATGGATTGCTATTCTGTTTGGGTTATTTTCCTCCATCATATCAGGATTGGTAATCAGAGTCTAGGAGGGTATCGGTTAGTGTCAGGGATTCAGTATTTTGAATGGAAAATAGGAAAATGAATCCAATGTGTATGCAATTATGTGCTACACAAAAATCTTCACACTCTCATCAAGAACAATGCCTTGACATTACCTTTGCCCCAAGTAAGACACAATTCGATGAGAAGAGTTAGAAAATCTGTGAATACATATATACAATGGAAAATGCTCAGGAGTTCACAACCTTGGAGGTGGTAGAGGAGTTTCCATAAGTAAGGGACAGGGTAAACACTCCACAAACATGGAGCTCTGCTGGCCTAAAGACTTCTTGGGAAACTGCCTCTGAGGTTGTACCCTTGAAATATATGTTGTTGTCAGGAGCTTTATCTTCCTTTGTAGTGAGACCATCAAAGCTTGGTCTGCGTCTATGTGGCCTGGAGGACATGGATTCTGATTTTCCAATGAACATGAGGCAGCAGTGCTGAATTCTCTCTTTGTAGGTCAACTGTGGCCACTGGGGTCTAAGTGTTTCCCCGTGTGGACTGTGAGGCCATTTGGTCATCCTCCACTTTTCCTGGTGTTTCTTGCTGCTTTACTGGGAGTTTCCTATTTGCTTCATGAAATACAAGGAGTTCAACTGGGACACAGTGCTGGAGGGAGTTCTCTCACGTGTGCTGACTCAGTGTCCTAGGAGAATGCACCAACCAGGCTTCTATCCCACAAAGCTTGCCCCCTTGACCATAGCAACCTGATTCTGAACATTGCCCGGAAACCTCTCCATATAACAAGATGCCTTTACATATAAGGGTCTGCTGGCTGCACCGTGTCAGTCACAAGCCATGTGGAAGCCAATGGCAGATCCACATGGCCCCACCACAGATGTTTTATCACACACCTGCACACCACTGCTCTAGGCCCACTAATCAGCAGGCTCCAACTTACTGGCTTCTCTGTTCTACACCGTTTTCATGAAACCCAGTCAATCAAGGCACTGTCTGGTACACTCATGATCAGCAACAGGAAATCCAAAGGTTCTCCAGTGCCACCTGGTCATGGGAATTTCAAAAATTTCATGGTATTTATCACGACATTTTTCAAGGATGAACTTGGAGGCACTGTGGGTTTCTATTCATTCACTAACCACTAAATGGTGAGGTAGCTCATTTCAATGAAAGCTCTGGAGAAACACTCAGAGGCAAGGCTTCCCAAGAGTGGCCAAAAGGTCTCATCAAGCCAGGCCCATTGAGGTCTACAATGTGAGGTCCCTGTGTGTTTTGACTCTCAATTATGGCTGCCAGGTCTTTAAGAATAAAATCATGTGATATCCTGGCTGAGATTCCCAGTGCTCTCTGGAAAGCCACCCTGTGCCTAGATCTCAGTTTCCAAGGGCAACTCTCATGCGTGGTCTCCTAAAATCCCAACACAATTCATGGCAATACTTCTCTGAGTTCAGTTCCAGAACTCAGTCTCTAAGGGGAATCACGCCAGAGTTCAAGACCAGGTGGACCAAGTCATCCCTTCCAACCGCCACAGAAATGACCACAATTCACACCAAAACACTGCCACATGGCCCTCATCTTCTTCCATATAGACACTCATCATAACCTCTGGCTGGAGGTTTCCATGAGGGGGGCAGCCCAAGACAGTGTCTAGAATAAGCTCCCTTGCCCCTCATTTGCCTAATGTCAGGGTGGCATTGACACCCTTCTTGTGAACCTGGAGTGATCAAATAGGCCTGCCATTAATACTGCTCTGCTTCTCCAATTTGAGGCCTACTGACTTTCGGGTATAGATTCTTTGTGTCAATTGGAGACATGAGAAAACCCAAGAACCTATGGGCTAGCCTCTGCAGGGCTTTGAAAAACTCATTTGACCCAAAGGATCCCTATTCTCACTTGATGGACGTCAGGAACTTTCCAGAGGAAAGTGAGAGACTTCATCCACAATGACTGCTCTTTTTGCCATTTTGGCTTTGGATGCACACATGGGATCTTTCTTTAATCCATCAGGTGCTGAGAATCAAAGCCACAGCCTCACACAGGGCCAAGAGGCTGATTCACTCACATCCCTTTGCACAGGAATTAAGCAAAAAGCCACAGGTGATGCCCATTCATTTCCATTTGAAAATGGTTTACTTCAGGCTTCACAAAGGGGTGGCCTGAGGCAAAGACCTTCCTGACAGTCAGGGCAACAGAACAATAGGTAAGCAAAAGGCCCAAAGCAGGGTTTCTCCACTGACACTTTACTGGTCACACTGATATCTGAGTTTTCTGAGATGCTTGCCATTCCCTTCAATTATCCAGTACATGGCCATGTCACAGAGCTGGGAGGTGGTACATATCTTAGACCCAAAACCATGAGCCTATTCTGGAGAGTGGCCAGAATTCAGGAAGAAAACAGGAACTTAGCAAGATAGTAGGTGTTGCCCATAGATAAGGCAAGACCCAGTCCATTCATAAATTGGAAAGGATGAATGCTGGAAAGTTTTCTACTAGACAGGACACATCCATTGATTCATTCTCTTTTCCAATGTCTACAACCAGGGATAAAGTGGGATACACAGACATAGAAACACTCACCTTGTCAAATGACTTACTAGAAACAGTCCACTGCAAACCAAACAAACTGCGTTTCCAAACTATTCTCAGAACATGAGACAAAACCATAAACTCACACCCACACCCACTAAGGCACCTCCTTCCCCCAAGTAGGTCTCTGACTATCCGGAGTGTCTTCTGACTGGTGGGCCATAAAATGTGCCCAAAAATGGCCCTTCCTCTCTCAGATCTGGCCTCCTTGGCCTACTCAATGAAGTTGTCAGGAGCCACCTGTGAGCCACTCACTACCTGTTTCTCAGAAAAGTCCCCTCTTCAGAGCTTTCCTGGCATTTGGTCATCCTCACATCAGTAGGTACCAAGAAAGACTGACTCTGTCCTTGGTAAATGCAAACAAGTCAGCCCACTGGGACTGGGAGTGAAACTGGCTCTGGGTGCCTGGCTTCCTGGTTGCCAAGTTCAGAGAGTTCCATCACCAAGGAAGTGAGGTGAGGTCACTTCCTTCAGCAACTGAATGAGGTCACTGCCTTGGCAACCAAATTGTCCTAACAATTGCTTCCAAAGGTCCCATGAGATGGAGGCTGCCCCTGCTTCCTGTGACACTTTCACAAGTTAGAATGGTATATCCTCCATAGGCACCCAAGAACAGCTTTCCACACAGGCCTGGTTTGATCCATCTTGTCTCCATTAAAACGAGAGAGGCTCATACAGACACACCCCTTCATCCTGACCAGATGACTTTAGCTCTCTCATGTCCTTCAGAGCTGCCTACATCTTCTCCAGGGATCATTTCTGCATGGACCTTTGAGTTCTCAGCAGGTGGAAGATCCCCTACATTCCTCTACTGTAAGACCAACTCTGTCCCTGCTCTTCTGTAAAGTTGGATTGAAGGAACAGTGTATAATTAGGGGTAAGAACATGTTTGATTTGTGTTAGGAATCATTCTACTGGATGAAGAATGGTATTGGGAACCTGTGATATTTATAATAATATATAGGTGTAGTATATGTATGAAAACAGAAAGCTAAGTAAGCTTTGAAGCCCAGAAGGGCATTGGGCCCTTGACTGGGATACTTAGCTTTGAATTACATTCTGCACAGATGTCTCAGATAAATTGATATACAATGGCATAAGACCTTGTACCTTGGATGATTGAATGTGGAGGAGAACATCCAGTCAAAAAGGGATAGTAGGTAGGTTTAGGAAGATAGTCAGTAGGTTTAGGAAGAAGAACGAGTATAATATTTTGACCAAAAGTTCTTTATCAGTAGGGTGTCAGTTAGAGAGTAGATGTGAATGTCAGCACATGTGAAGAGTCAGTCACAATAATGAATATGGGAAATTATGTAGGAAAGCAGATATCAATAGAGACATTGGGAAATCAGTCAAATTATAAAGTGAGTGATAGGATTAGATATTTTCAACAGGGTTGAGGTTGAATATGTAATCATAGGACGAAGCAAATGTGTAGTCACCAATAGGATTGACATTTGAGAGCATTAGGGCCCTGGACAAGGATGTTTTTAGTAATCCATGCACACTTTCAATTTAGACTTTGGTACAATCATAAGTGTGAACTTTGCATTATGTGTCCAGAATATCACTGTGATAAAATGTATATGTAAATCAGGTGACATGAGTATTTCTTCCACCATTTCTGGGAGAAATATCTTGAAGACGTATTGATTAGTATTTGGGGGCACCAATAGTTGTACCCTGTGTCTATGAATATAGAGATAATGCATGAATAGACCATACTGTGAATTAATAATATAACTGGTTCCAATTTACATAATGGATTGAACTGATACTTGAAAATATATTGGAAATCTAATATTGATACAAAATCATTCATTCCAACCAGTTATATATCAAATGGTAATATTAGGGTTATGGTTTACCATGAAGGCTGTGTGAGATTTGCTTGAAAAGTGATTATGGAAATCGAAAATAATGTGTTTGGAAAGAAGTCTCATGAAAAGACCATTCCAGAAATATACAGGAGGACATGTGTTCTGAAGCAGGAAGTGCTTGAAAGTGAACCAAATGCCTGGAAATTTGTGAACTTGTGGATGAAATATATATCCTATGATGTGCATCAACTGAAGAAATAGTGATGTACCAGTGTCGAAAAAAAAGAAACTTCAAAATACACATCATGTGTCATAGGAATCTACTTGCATTGATGCTAAACTCGGTCAGTTACTGTAGAAATATTAGGATTTCTAAGCACCATTCACTAGGAAACAAATGTGTATTTCAGGTGGATGAATATTTCTGAGAATAATCTTTTGAAAAGATGATTATAAATCCACATACATGAACATGAATGAATTTAGGGAGTGTATAATAAGACACATATATTTCATACTTTGAAAAATCTGGAGAGTGTGTGTGTTTGTGTGTGTGTGTGTGTGTGTATATATATATATACATACACACACATTTTCAAACAAAACAAACACAGAGAGACTTTAAAAAGAAGAAATATATATGCCAATCAAAATTCATCATGAAATATATATCATCCACAGATCCAAAAATATTTAATTTACTGAACATGGATTTATGTATCATGTTGTTCAAGTAGAAAGCTCACCCATAGGTTGAATTTTCAGTTCCAACAGCATTTAGGAGGAGTGATCTCTTCTCACAATTTGTATCTGCCATGTCAGCCACCTCACAAGAATGTACGTGGGATACCAGGTAGGATTCTATATGTGCATGTAAAAACACATGTGCTGAATAGGCTATAGAGAAAGGGAGACAGGAAGTCACATATTTGTTAAGTTTACAAACACATGGAGAACTACTTCTCTTAAATTGAACTAGATTTATAACACCTAGCCTTTATAATGCCAAAGGAAAGTCCAATTGTACACCATGCCTCCTCTGAACTGCATGTATTGCTATTCTGTTTGGGTTATTTTCCTCCATCATATCAGGATTGGTAATCAGAGTCTAGGAGGGTATCGGTTAGTGTCAGGGATTCAGTATTTTGAATGGAAAATAGGAAAATGAATCCAATGTGTATGCAATTATGTGCTACCCAAAAATCTTCCCACTCTCATCAAGAACAATGCCTTGACATTACCTTTGCCCCAAGTAAGACACAATTCGATGAGAAGAGTTAGAAAATCTGTGAATACATATATACAATGGAAAATGCTCAGGAGTTCACAACCTTGGAGGTGGTAGTGGAGTTTCCATAAGTAAGGGACAGGGTAAACACTCCACAAACATGGAGCTCTGCTGGCATAAAGACTTCTTGGGAAACTGCCTCTGAGGTTGGACCCTTGAAATATATGTTGTTGTCAGGAGCTTTATCTTCCTTTGTAGTGAGACCATCAAAGCTTGGTCTGCATCTATGTGGCCTGGAGGACATGGTTTCTGATTTTCCAATGAACATGAGGCAGCAGTGCTGAATTCTCTCTTTGTAGGTAAACTGTGGCCACTGGGGTCTAAGTGTATCCCCGTGTGGACTGTGAGGCCATTTGGTCATCCTCCACTTTTCCTGGTGTTTCTTGCTGCTTCACTGGGAGTTTCCTATTTGCTTCAGGAAATACAAGGAGTTCAACTGGGACACAGTGCTGGAGGGAGTTCTGTCATGTGTGCTGACTCAGGGTCCTAGGAGAATGCACCAACCAGGCTTCTATCCCACAGAGCTTGCCCCCTTGACCATAGCAACCTGATTCTGAACATTGCCCGGAAACCTCTCCATATAACAAGATGCCTTTACATATAAGGGTCTGCTGGCTGCACCGTGTCAGTCACAAGCCATGTGGAAGCCAATGGCAGATCCACATGGCCCCAACACAGATGTTTTATCACACACCTGCACACCACTGCTCTAGGCACACTAATCAGCAGGCTCCAACTTACTGGCATCTCTGTTCTACACCGTTTTCATGAAACCCAGTCAATCAAGGCACTGTCTGGTACACTCATGATCAGCAACAGGACATCCAAAGGTTCTCCAGTGCCACCTGGTCATGGGAATTTCAAAAATTTCATGGTATTTATCACGCCATTTTTCAAGGATGAACTTGGAGGCACTGTGGGTTTCTATTCATTCAGGAACCACTAAATGGTGAGGTAGCTCATTTCAATGAAAGCTCTGGAGAAACACTCAGAGGCAAGGCTTCCCAAGAGTGGCCAGAAGGTCACATCAAGCCAGGCTCATAGAGGTCTACAATGTGAGGTCCCTGTGTGTTTTGACTCTCAATTATGGCTGCCAGGTCTTTAAGAATAAAATCATGTGATATCCTGGCTGAGATTCCCAGTGCTCTGTGGAAAGCCACCCTGGGCCTAGATCTCAGTTTCCAAGGGCAACTCTCATGCGTGGTCTCCTAAAATCCCAACACAATTCATGGCAATACTTCTCTGAGTTCAGTTCCAGAACTCAGTCTCTAAGGGGAATCACGCCAGAGTTCAAGACCAGGTGGACCAAGTCATCCCTTCCAACCGCCACAGAAATGACCACAATTCACACCAAAACACTGCCACATGGCCCTCATCTTCTTCCATATAGACACTCATCATAACCTCTGGCTGGAGGGTTCCATGAGGGGGGCAGCCCAAGACAGTGTCTAGAATAAGCTCCCTTGTCCCTCATTTGCCTAATGTCAGGGTGGCCTGGACACCCTTCCTGTGAACCAGGAGTGATCAAATACGTCTGCCATTAATACTGCTCTGCTTCTCCAATTTGAGGCCTACTGACTTTCGGGTATAGATTCTTTGTGTCAATTGGAGACATGAGAAAACCCAAGAACCTATGGGCTAGCCTCTGCAGGGCTTTGAAAAACTCATTTGACCCAAAGGATCCCTATTCTCACTTGATGGACGTCAGGAACTTTCCAGAGGAAAGTGAGAGACTTCATCCACAATGACTGCTCTTTTTGCCATTTTGGCTTTGGATGCACACATGGGATCTTTCTTTAATCCATCAGGTGCTGAGAATCAAAGCCACAGCCTCACACAGGGCCAAGAGGCTGATTCACTCACATTCCTTTGCACAGGAATTAAGCAAAAAGCCACAGGTGATGCCCATTCATTTCCATTTGAAAACTGTTTACTTCAGGCTTCACAAAGGGGTGGCCTGAAGCAAAGACCTTCCTGACAGTCAGGGCAACAGAACAATAGGAAAGCAAAAGGCCCAAAGCAGGGTTTCTCCACTGACACTTTACTGGTCACACTGATATCTGAGTTTTCTGAGATGCTTGCCATTCCCTTCAGTTATCCAGTACATGGCCATGTCACTGAGCTAGGAGGTGGTAATATATCTTAGACACAAAACCATGAGCCTATTCTGGAGAGTTGCCAGAATTCAGGAAGAAAACAGGAACTTAGCAAGATAGTAGGTGTTGCCCATAGAAAAGGCAAGCCCCAGTCCATTCATCAATTGGAAAGGATGAATGCTGGAAAGTTTTCTACTAGACAGGACACATCCATTGATTCATTCTCTTTCCAATGTCTGTTGAGAGCCACAGCCAAAGGGGCCCCAGAAAACTTCCAGCTGCCAGCAAACTCCCAGCTGCCGGCTGATGATTGGCTCACAGTGGCCCCAGCAACATCTAGCTGATTGGCTCCTCTGTGGTGATGTTCATTGGGCTGTTTCCCTGCCCTTCAGACTGCCAGCTGATGATTGGCTCACAGCGGCCCCAGCAACATCTAGCTGATTGGCTCCTCTGCGGTCATGTTCATTGGGCTGTTTCCCTGCCCTTCAGACTACGGAACTGCTCATTGGGGGACTTCTTTGGCTCCGCCCACGCGACCTAGCCAATCGGCCTCAAGAGCAGGAGGATTGTGGGAGGTGGTGGTTGGTGTGTGGGAGAGGCTTGTGGAAGCCGGTGGTGGCAGTTGGGCTCTGAGGGTTTTTCCTGAGGAGCTGTTTTGTTTGGCGTTTGTAGTTTTAAAAATAAAGTTTGTTTCTTTTGACAAGTGGCTCCTGAATTGTGCCCAGCCAGACTGCGGCATTTGGTGGCTCGCACGGGGAGCGACTGAGGGTAAGTAAACTGCTCGCCCCTGAGGGCAGGGCGAGAGGATGGGTAGCCATTCTAAGTTTACTCTTTTGTTTTGCTTCATTTTTGTTTTAAGTTGCCTATCCCTGGAGATGAGTGAGACGGAAGAAAAACCGCTCACATTTGAGGAAAAACTATTTGCGTTTGAGGAACAGATAGGGAGAAAGGTCGGATGGACATTTCAGTCCCTGGAGATGAGTGAGACGGAAGAAAAACCGCTCACAACTGAGGAAAAACTATTTGCGTCTGAGGAACAGATAGGGAGAAAGGACGGATGCACATGTCAGGAGGATAGAAAGGCTATAATGAAATTTTGTTGTTCCATTTTTATTGGATTCTGTCTCGGTTTGGTTTGGTGTTATCTTGCTGGGTTGTATTATAGTAGAAATACGGGATCAGCAATTAGTAAAAAACAAACCGAAAGAGTGTTAAGTAAATTGTTAGACGAAGGAGGCATCTCAGTAAAATCAAGAATACTCAGGGCATACGTTGATACAATACAAAAATATAGCCCATGGCTTTTTAAGGAGGAGTTGTTAGATATATCACAATGGAACCATCATGGTGAAGATTTAAAAAGAATAGAAAAGTACAACCCAGGGACTCTGCCAGTTGGCACATTGACATTGTGGGCGAACATATCTGGTTTGCTTAGTCCAAAGCCTTCAGATCAGACAAAGGTAGAGGAAGGAGAAGACATATTGATTCAAGTAAAAGAGGTCTCTCAAGTTAGTCAGAATGAGGAAAAGATTCAAGTACAAGAGAAGGTCTTTCAAGCTAGTGAGACAGAGGAAGGAAGTTTAGAGCAGAAAAAGCCATCAGGGGAAAAGTTACAACAGGAGACTGCTAATAACACCTTTCTATCAGAGAGCGAAAGTCTCCAACCAACAGCACCACCTCTACAGGAGACTGCTACTAACAGCATTCTATCACCAGAGGGCATAAGGGTCCAATCAACAGCACCACCTCCATATGCTAAGAGACTCCCAACCCCCGCAGTTGATAGTTGGGATCCTGAGACAGGATCTCAAGTATGCCCTGTATTTGAGGTAGGAGGGCAGCGAATTCACCAGGGTTTATTTTACAAAACAGTGAAGGAGCTAAAAGAGGCTGTAACAACCTATGGTCCTCAAGCACCCTTCACTGTAAGCTTGATCGAATCCATTACCAACTTAAACATGACGCCAGCAGATTGGGCTAATATGTGTAAAGCTGTGCTAACTGGAGGACAATACCTGTTATGGAAGGTTGCTAATGAGGAATTTTGCAAGGAGACAGCTATGGGAAATGCAGCAGCTGGTTATCCTCAGAGAAATCTAGATATGTTGTTAGGAAAGGGACCTTATGAGGATCGGCAGCAACAACTTGCATATGATCCTGGTGTATACGCACAAATTGCTATAGATGCACTTAAGGCATGGAAGACTTTACAAGGACATGGAGGTTTACAAGGTCAATTATCTAAGATAATACAAGGAGCTAATGAACCTTATGCTGAATTTGTAGATAGGCTTATTCAAACAGCTACCAGAGTTTTTGGGAATACAGAACAAGCAATGCCATTAATAAAACAACTGGCTTATGACCAAGCAAATCGTTGGTGCAGAGATATCATTAGACCATGGAAACAGGAAGATTTAAACAAATATATTAAATTGTGTAGAGACATTAATGAACAAGAGCAAGTCATGGCAGCTGCAGTAAAACAGGCTTTAGATGCCAGAGACATTAATGAACAAGGGCAAATTGTGGCAGCTGCAGTAAAACAGGCTTTAGATGCCAGAGACATTAATGAACAAGGGCAAATTGTGGCAGCTGCAGTAAAACAGGCTTTAGATGCCGGGCTAAGAACATGCCACAATTGTCAACAAGCAGGACATTTTAAAAGGAATTGCCCCATAGGAGGAGGGTTTAACAATACTAGGTATCAAAGGAATAGAATACCGGGTATTTGCCCACGATGCCGTAGAGGGAGACATTGGGCTAATGAATGCCGTTCTCAAACCACCATAGAGGGTACTCCATTATCAAAAAACGAACAAGGACAAGGTTTTTATCCACAATATCGTGGACAAAGGCATCGGGTTCCGTTGCCAAAAAACGGACAGGGGGCCCCAATGCTCCGGGGCCCCAAACCACAAATATACGGAGCTCTGGAGGAACCCAGCAACCCCAGCAACCCCATCAGGGTAGTGCCCAGGGCATCAGATCCCTCATCAGACAAACCAGAGGGAGCGCAGGGTTGGACATCTGCGCCTCTGCCAGAGCAGTACTAACTCCAGAGATGGGAGTTCAAATCATTCCCACAGGGGTGAAAGGACCTCTTCCCAAAGGAACAGTAGGCTTATTATTGGGACGCAGCTCTTCTACTCTAAAAGGACTTTTGATAAGTCCTGGGGTAATTGATCCCGATTATGAAGGTGAAATAAAAATTATAGCCAGTTCTCCAAAGGGTATATCAGTAATTTCACCAGGAGATAGAATAGCACAATTACTAATAATACCAAGCCTACATGATAAATTTTCCAGTCATGTTGTAGAAAGAGGTTCCAAGGGATTAGGCTCCACAGGTGTAGATTGGGCTATGCTTTCTTTAAATTTAGATTCTCGCCCCATGCTAAAACTAAATATTCAAGGACATGAATTTAATGGGCTACTGGATACAGGTGCAGACCTTAGCATTATCTCTCGTCAAGAATGGCCAAAACATTGGCCATTACAACAAGCCACTCAAACGCTTCGAGGCCTAGGAGTGGCGAATAATCCCGATAAAAGTGCAATGGTATTAGATTGGAAGGATCCTGAAGGATGTGAAGGAACTATACAGCCATATGTATTGGATCATCTTCCTGTAAATTTATGGGGACGAGATGTCTTAGATCAATTAGGTTTGACATTAACAAATAATATCAATCAAAATGCACCCACTATTATGGCTAGACAAGGTTTTAGGAAAGGAAAAAGATTAGAAAAACAAGAACAAGGTATAGCAGCACCAATACAAATAAATCAAGGAACAGACAGACATGGGTTGGATTTTCACAAAGGGCCACTGAGACAATAAAAATTACCTGGAAATCAGAAAGACCAGTATGGGTCCCTCAGTGGCCCTTGACTAAAGAAAAGATACAAGTAGCCCATGATCTGGTCAAACAACAATTAGTGGAAGGACATATGCAACCTTCTGTATCTCCCCATAATACTCCCATTTTTGTCATCAAAAAGAAATCTGGTAAATGGAGATTATTGCAAGATTTAAGAGCCATTAATAATGAAATGGTCATTATGGGACCTGCTCAATCGGGGATTCCTCAGTTGTCTGCTTTGCCAAAAACTTGGTATGTTTTAGTTATAGATATTAAAGATTGTTTTTTTTCAATTCCAATTCATCCTGAGGATAGTCCACGTTTTGCATTTACTATCCCTGCACTGAATCATGAAGGTCCTGATCAGAGATATGAATGGAAAGTACTCCCTCAAGGGATGGCTAACAGCCCAACTATGTGTCAAATTTATGTTAACAAAGTAATCCAGCCACTTAGAAATCAAAATCCTGAGCTACAAATATTTCACTATATGGATGACATATTATTAGCACACAAAGCTAAAAACACATTGCTAGAATGTTATGCCACACTTACAAACTTATTAAAAAATTATAATCTAGAGATAGCAATAGATAAAGTACAATTAAATTTTCCAATTAATTATTTGGGAGTTCTATTATCCTCAACCATGGTCCGTCCACCAAAAATTCAAATACGAGTAGATCAACTCAAATCACTTAATGACTTTCAAAAGTTATTAGGAGACATAAATTGGATAAGGCCTTATCTAGGTATTCCAACAGGAGAATTGGGACCTTTATTTGATATCCTAAAAGGTCCATCAGATCCAAATTCACCCCGAATGTTAACGCCTGAAGCAAGAAAGGCATTAAAAATCATTGAAACATATATGGAAAATATGCATTTGGATAGAATTGATATAAGTTTGCCTTTATTATTTATTGTACTATCAACAAAAAATATTCCTACAGGAGTATTTTGGCAAGAAGGTCCATTATTATGGATACATTTATCTTATTCTCCTAACAATATTCTTACTAGGTATCCTGAGGCTGTAGGACAATTAATACTCAAAGGAATAAAAACAGCAAAGGCAGTGTTTGGAATTTCTCCTAATAAAATTATTACTCCATATACTATGAATCAAATTGATGAATTAGCTAATGAGTTAAATACTTGGGCAATAATCATGTGCAAATCTAATGTTTCATTAGATAACCACTTACCATCTAATCCTTTATTGTCTTTTTGGTCATTGCATCCTGTAATTTTTCCAAAAATGACAAGAAAAACACCTATCATGAATGCTCCAAATATATTCACTGATGGGTCAAATAATGGTACAGCAGCAATAGTTACCCCTGATCGAACTTTTACATTTTTAGTACCCAAACAATCAGCTCAAAAGGTAGAGCTTAATGCAGTATTACAAACTTTTGTGATGTTTAAAGATTCTATATTTAATTTATTTTCTGATAGTCAGTATATAGTTAATGCTATAGTATCCCTTGAAGATGCTGGTAGGATTTCCCCTTCTTCTACTGTTTTCTCTTTGTTTTCCACTATACAAAGTTTAATCTGGGACAGAAAAGATCCATTCTTTATAGGACATATCAGGGCACATACAGGATTGCCTGGAGCCCTTAGTTTGGGCAATGATTTAGCAGATAAAACTACACATGACGTACATATTTTCTCTATACTAGAAGAAGCTATAAATTTTCATAAAAGGTTCCATGTCAATGCTAATACTTTACAAAAGCGTTTTAAAATAACTAAGGAACAAGCTAGACAAATAATAAAACAATGTCAAAATTGTGTGACCTTTTTACCACAAGTTAATCTTGGAGTCAATCCTAGAGGATTGATACCTAACCATATTTGGCAGATGGACGTCACACACTTGCCAGAATTTGGAAAATTAAAATATTTGCATGTTACAGTTGATACTTCTTCTGGATTTTTGATGGGCTCCCTTCATGCTTGAGAAAAAACTAAAGATGTTATAGCTCATTGCTTACAAAATTTTGCCACTGTGGGCATTCCAAAACAGTTAAAAACAGATAATGCCCCTGGTTATACATCTACTTCTTTTAAACAATTTTGCTCATCATTTGGCATTACTCATATAACAGGAATCCCATACAATCCACAGGGACAAGGCATAGTTGAAAGAGCTCATCAAACTATTAAAATGTACTTATTAAAGCAAAAAGACGGAATTGGGAAGGGGTATATATTCCCCAAAGATAAACTTAAAATAACCCTTTTTACTCTAAACTTTTTAAATTTGGATTCATCAGGACTTAGTGCTGCAGAAAGGCATATGTGTCCAAAAAATGTACATAAGCCCAAGGTACTTTGGAAAGATATTCTAACAGGACAATGGAAAGGTCCTGACCCAGTAATTGTCTGGAGTCGGGGGTCTGTTTGTGTGTTTCCACAGGAAGAACAGCAGCCGATTTGGATTCCGGAGAGATTAACTAAAGTCCTGACCCAGTGATTGTCTGGAGTCGGGAGCCTGTTTTTGTGTTTCCACAGGGAGAACAGCAGCCGATTTGGATTCCAGAGAGATTAATTAAAGCAATTTCTACAGACCAAAAAGAAGATGATTTGGCTCAAATCCATAACAGCTGATATCCAAAACTCCAATTTGGCTATCCTTACATCTGCAACAGAACCAGGATGCTTTTTTCAATATCTATTTTATTCTATTTTGTTTTTTGAGCTCATATAGACCTAGGTTAATGTTTTGCTGATCAGTTCTATATATATATATATATATTTTTTTTTTACTATAGAGTTTTTAAACATTGCAATGGAGATTTCACCTGTAAAAAGTTATAAGGCCTTTACTATTATGTTATGTGTTGTATGTATTATATTATGTGTGCACACTTGTGTTTTGTGTTATATGTTTGAATGTACATATGTCCATATATCATATATGATTGAGCGCTCATAAAAAAAAAAATGGATCCAAAATTTTTTTTTTATTCACGTGATTTAAATGGTTTAATTTAAATTGGGTAAATAACTGTTAAGAAGGTTAACAGATCTGTTTGTTTACTTTCACCTATTCTTTTCATTATATTTAATAATTCTTTTCAAAATAATGTAAATTGTTAAGAAAATTGTTTTCTTTTAGTGCCTTCTAGAATGTTACACAATTATTAATATTAACCATTATTGCCAAAATTCCTATCTTCATCCCAGTGCCAGTGAAGATAATGTAAATTGTTAAGAAAATTGTTTTCTTTTAGTGCCTTCTGGAATGTTACACAATGTTTTCTTTAGCTATTATTGCCAGAATTTCTATCTTCATCCCAGTGCCAGTGAAGACAATGTAAATTGTTAAGAAAATTGTTTTCTTTTAGTACCTTCTAGAATGTTATATAATTTTTTCATTAGCCATTATTGCCAGAATTCCTATCTTCATCCCTGTGCCGGTGAAGACAAAGATAAAACTAATCTACAATCTCTGCAATAGCCATCACTGAACCGCTTACAGAACTTGCCTAAACTATGTGTCACATGTATGCATTGTGAACTCACTTGTATGCATTGTGAACTATCTGTTGGTGCAGCGACTTGTGGTAGTGTTGGAGTATTTTTGCTGATGATGTCATCGGTGGTACAATTTTTTCAACAAGAGCTGTCAATTGGCTTGGTATATCTTCCTCTCTTCTGCTTGTCATGATCGTTCAGCTATTTGGGGGCCAACAGAGGTGAGGCAAAGAACCTCACCCCCCCGCAGGTACCTCTCCACAGGTGTGGCTGTATACTGGACCGGTAGTCAATGACGGGTAAGATCCAATTACAATGGTTCCAACCTAAGACAGGAGGCTGACGCCCTGAGGTCAGCTCATCCGAAGACGGGTAAGGACCATATGTAGTATTGGACAACCTAAGGCAGGCACGGTCCCTAAGCCACATGCTTGTTGTTTAAACAGAGAGGGGGAGATGTTGAGAGCCACAGCCAAAGGGGCCCCAGAAAACTTCCAGCTGCCAGCAAACTCCCAGCTGCCGGCTGATGATTGGCTCACAGTGGCCCCAGCAACATCTAGCTGATTGGCTCCTCTGTGGTGATGTTCATTGGGCTGTTTCCCTGCCCTTCAGACTGCCAGCTGACGATTGGCTCACAGCGGCCCCAGCAACATCTAGCTGATTGGCTCCTCTGCGGTCATGTTCATTGGGCTGTTTCCCTGCCCTTCAGACTACGGAACTGCTCATTGGGGGACTTCTTTGGCTCCGCCCACGCGACCTAGCCAATCGGCCTCAAGAGCAGGAGGATTGTGGGAGGTGGTGGTTGGTGTGTGGGAGAGGCTTGTGGAAGCCGGTGGTGGCAGTTGGGCTCTGAGGGTTTTTCCTGAGGAGCTGTTTTGTTTGGCGTTTGTAGTTTTAAAAATAAAGTTTGTTTCTTTTGACAAGTGGCTCCTGAATTGTGCCCAGCCAGACTGCGGCAAATGTCTACAACCAGGGGTACAGTGGGATACACAGACATAGAAAAACTCCCCTTGTCAAACGACTTACTAGAAACAGTACACTCCAAACCAAACAAACTGCCTTTCCTACCTATTCTCAGAACATGAGACAAAACCATAAACTCACAACCACACCCACTAAGGTACCTCCTTCCCCAAAGTAGGTCTGTGACAATCCGGAGTGTCTTCTGACTGGTGGGCCATACAATGTTCCCCCAAAATGGCCCGTCCTCTCTCAGATCTGGCCTCCTTGGCCTACTCAATGAAGTTGTCAGCAGGCACCAGTGAGCCACTCACTACCTGCTTTCCAGAAAAGTCCCCTCTTCAGAGCTTTCCTGGCATTTGGTCATCCTCACATCAGTAGGTACCAAGAAAGACTGACTCTGTCCTTGGTAAATGCAAACAAGTGAGCCCACTGGGACTGGGACTGAAACTGGCTCTGGGTGCCTGGCTTCCTGGTTGCCAAGTTCAGAGAGTTCCATCACAAAAGAAGTGAGGTGAGGTCACTTCCTTCAGGAACTGAATGAGGTCACTGCCTTGGCAACCAAATTGTCCTAACAGTTGCTTCCAAGGGTCCTAGGAGATGGAGGCTGCCCCTGCGTCCTGTGACACTTTCACAAGTTAGAATGGTATATCCTCCATAGGCACCCAAGAACAGCTTTCCACCCAGGCCTGGTTTGGTCCATCTTGTCTACATTAAGAAGAGTGCGGCTCATTCAGACACAACCCTTCATCCTGACCAGGTTGTTTGCCATGGAAGATGACTTTTGCTCTCTCATGTCCTTCAGAGCTGCCTACATCTTCTCCAGGGATCATTTCTGCATGGACCTTTGAGTTCTCAGCAGGTGGAAGATCCCCTACATTCCTCTATTGTAAGACCAACTCTGTCCCTCCTCTTCTGTAAAGTTGGATTGAGGGAACAGTGTATGGTTAGGGGTAAGAACATGTTTGATTTGGGTTAGGAATCATTCTACTGGATGAAGAATGGTATTGGGAACCTGCGATATTTATAATAATATATACGTGAAGTATATGTATGAAAACAGAAATCTAAGTAAGCTTTGAAGCCCAAAAGAGCATTGGGCCGTTGACTGGGATACTTAGCTTTGAATTACATTCTGCACAGATGTCTCAGATAAATTGATATACAATGGCATAAGACCTTGTACCTTGGATGATTGAAGGTGGAAGAGAACATCCAGTCAAAAAGGGATAGTAGGTAGGAATAGGAAGATAGTCAGTAGGATTAGGAAGAAGAGTGAGTATAACATTTGGACCAAATGACCTTTAGCAGTAGGGTGTCAGTTAGAGAGTAGATGTAAATGTCAGCACATGTGAAGAGTCAGTCACAAGAATGAATATGGGAAATTATGTAGGAAAGCAGATATCAATAGAGACTTTGGGAAATCAGTCAAAGTATAAAGTGAGTGATAGGATTAGATATTTTCAACAGGGTTGAGTTTGAATATGTAATCTTAGGACGGAGAGACTGTGTAGTCACCAATAGGATAGACATTTGAGAGCATTAGGCCCCTGGACAAGGATGTTTTTAGTAATCCATGCTCACTTTCCATTTAGACTTTGGTACAATCATAAGTGTGAACTTTGCATTATGTGTCCAGAATATCACGGTGATAAAATGAATATGTAGATCAGGTGACATGAGTATTTCTTCCACCATTTCTGGGAGCAATATCTTGCAGACGTATTGATTAGTATTTGGGTGCACCAATAGGTGTACCCTGTGTCTATGAATATAGAGACAATGCATGGATAGACCACACTGTGAATAAATAATATATCTGGTTCCAATTTACATAATGGATTGAACTGATACCTGAAAATATATAGGAAATCTAATATTGATACACAATCATTCATTAAAACCAGTTATATATCTAATGGTAATATTAGGTTTATGGTTTACCATGAAGGCTGTGTGAGATTTGCTTGAAAAGTGATTATGGAAATCGAAAATAATGTGTTTGGAAAGAAGTCTCATGAAAAGACCAGTCCAGAAACGTACAGGAGTACATTTGTTCTGAAGCAGGAAGTGATTGAAAGTGAACCAAATGCCTGGAAATTTGTGAACTTGTGGATGAAATATATATCCTATGATGTGCATCTACTGAAGAAATAGTGAAGTACCAGTGTCGAAAAAAAAGAAACGTCAAAATACACATCATGAATCATAGGAATCTACTTGCATTGATGCTAAACTCGGTCAGTTACTGTAGAAATATTAGGATTTCTAAGCACCATTCGCTACGAAACAAATGTGTATTTCAGGTGGATGAATATTTCTGAGAATAATCTTTTGAAAAGATGATTATAAATCCACATACATGAACATGAATGAATTTAGGGAGTGTATAATAAGACACATATATTTCATACTTTGAAAAATCTGGAGAGTATGTGTGTGTGTGTGTGTGTGTGTGTGTGTATACACACACACACACACACACATTCAAACAAAACAAACACAGAGAGACTTTAAAAAGAAGAAATATATATGCCAATCAAAATTCATCATGAAATATATATCATCCACAGATCCAAAAATATTTAATTTACTGAACATGGATTTATGTATCATGTTGTTCAAGTAGAAAGCTCACCCATAGGTTGAATTTTCTGTTCCGACAGCATTTAGGAGGAGTGATCTCTTCTCACAATTTGTATCTGCCATGTCAGCCACCTCACAAGAATGTACGTGGGATACCAGGTAGGATTCTAAATGTGCATGTAAAAATACATGTGCTGAATAGGCTACAGAGAAAGGGAGACAGGAATTCACATATTTGTTAACTTTACAAACACATGGAGAACTACTTCTCTTAAATTGGACTAGATTTATAACACCTAGCCTTTATAATGCCAAAAAAGTCCAATTATACACCATGCCTCCTCTGAACTGCATGCATTGCTATTCTGTTTGGGTTATTTTCCTCCATCATATCAGGATTGGTAATCAGAGTCTAGGAGGGTATGGGTTCGTGTCAGGGATTCAGTATTTTGAATGGAAAATAGGAAAATGAATCCAATGTGTATGCAATTATGTGCTACACAAAAATCTTCCCACTCTCATCAAGAACAATGCCTTGACATTACCTTTGGCCCAAGTAAGACACAATTCGAAGAGACCAGTTAGAAAATCTGTGAATATATATATATATATATATATATATATATATATATATATATATATATATATATACAGTGGAAAATGCTCAGGAGTTCAGAACCTTGGAGGTGGTAGAGGGTTTTCCATAAGTAAGGGACAGGTAAACACTCCACAAACATGGAGCTCTGCTGGCATAAAGACTTCTTGGGAAACTGCCTCTGAGGTTGGACCCTTGAAATATATGTTGTTGTCAGGAGCTTTATCTTCCTTTGTAGTGAGACCATCAAAGCTTGGTCTGCATCTATGTGGCCTGGAGGACATGGTTTCTGATTTTCCAATGAACATGAGGCAGCAGTGCTGAATTCTCTCTTTGTAGGTAAACTGTGGCCACTGGGGTCTAAGTGTATCCCCGTGTGGACTGTGAGGCCATTTGGTCATCCTCCACTTTTCCTGGTGTTTCTTGCTGCTTCACTGGGAGTTTCCTATTTGCTTCATGAAATACAAGGAGTTCAACTGGGACACAGTGCTGGAGGGAGTTCTGTCATGTGTGCTGACTCAGGGTCCTAGGAGAATGCACCAACCAGGCTTCTATCCCACAGAGCTTGCCCCCTTGACCATAGCAACCTGATTCTGAACATTGCCTGGAAACCTCTCCATATAACAAGATGCCTTTACATATAAGGGTCTGCTGGCTGCACCGTGTCAGTCACAAGCCATGTGGAAGCCAATGGCAGATCCACATGGCCCCACCACAGATGTTTTATCACACACCTGCACACCACTGCTCTAGGCCCACTAATCAGCAGGCTCCAACTTACTGGCATCTCTGTTCTACACCGTTTTCATGAAACCCAGTCAATCAAGGCACTGTCTGGTACACTCATGATCAGCAACAGGACATCCAATGGTTCTCCAGTGCCACGTGGTCATGGGAATTTCAAAAATTTCATGGTATTTATCATGCCATTTTTCAAGGATGAACTTGGAGGCACTGTGGGTTTCTATTCATTGACTAACCACTAAATGGTGAGTTAGCTCATTTCAATGAAAGCTCTGGAGAAACACTCAGAGGCAAGGCTTCCCAAGAGTGGCCAGAAGGTCACATCAAGCCAGGCTCATTGATGTCTACAATGTGAGGTCCCTGTGTGTTTTGACTCTCAATTATGGCTGCCAGGTCTTTAAGAATAAAATCATGTGATATCCTGGCTGAGATTCCCAGTGCTCTGTGGAAAGCCACCCTGGGCCTAGATCTCAGTTTCCAAGGGCAACTCTCATGCGTGGTCTACTAAAATCCCAACACAATTCATGGCAATACTTCTCTGAGTTCAGTTCCAGAACTCAGTCTCTAAGGGGAATCACGCCAGAGTTCAAGACCAGGTGGACCAAGTCATCCCTTCCAACCGCCACAGAAATGACCACAATTCACACCAAAACACTGCCACATGGCCCTCATCTTCTTCCATATAGACACTCATCATAACCTCTGGCTGGAGGGTTCCATGAGGGGGGCAGCCCAAGACAGTGTCTAGAATAAGCTCCCTTGCCCCTCATTTGCCTAATGTCAGGGTGGCCTGGACACCCTTCCTGTGAACCAGGAGTGATCAAATACGTCTGCCATTAATACTGCTCAGCTTCTCCAATTTGAGGCCTACTGACTTTCGGGTATAGATTCTTTGTGTCAATTGGAGACATGAGAAAACCCAAGAACCTATGGGCTAGCCTCTGCAGGGCTTTGAAAAACTCATTTGACCCAAAGGATCCCTATTCTCACTTGATGGAGGTCAGGAACTTTCCAGAGGAAAGTGAGAGACTTCATCCACAATGACTGCACTTTTTGCCATTTTGGCTTTGGATGCACACATGGGATCTTTCTTTAATCCATCAGGTGCTGAGAATCAAAGCCACAGCCTCACACAGGGCCAAGAGGCTGATTCACTCACATTCCTTTGCACAGGAATTAAGCAAAAAGCCACAGGTGATGCCCCTTCATTTCCATTTGAAAACTGTTTACTTCAGGCTTCACAAAGGGGTGGCCTGAAGCAAAGACCTTCCTGACAGTCAGGGCAACAGAACAATAGGTAAGCAAAAGGCCCAAAGCAGGGTTTCTCCACTGACACTTTACTGGTCACACTGATATCTGAGTTTTCTGAGATGCTTGCCATTCCCTTCAGTTATCCAGTACATGGCCATGTCACTGAGCTAGGAGGTGGTAATATATCTTAGACACAAAACCATGAGCCTATTCTGGAGAGTGGCCAGAATTCAGGAAGAAAACAGGAACTTAGCAAGATAGTAGGTGTTGCCCATAGAAAAGGCAAGCCCCAGTCCATTCAAAATTGGAAAGGATGAATGCTGGAAAGTTTTCAACTAGACAGGACACATCCATTGTTTCATTCTCTTTCCAATGTCTACAACCAGGGATACAGTGGGATACACAGACATAGAAACACTCGCCTTGTCAAACGACTTACTAGAAACAGTACACTCCAAACCAAACAAACTGCCTTTCCTACCTATTCTCAGAACATGAGACAAAACCATAAACTCACAACGACACCCACTAAGGTACCTCCTTCCCCAAAAGTAGGTCTGTGACAATCCGGAGTGTCTTCTGACTGGTGGGCCATACAATGTTCCCCCAAAATGGCCCGTCCTCTCTCAGATCTGGCCTCCTTGGCCTACTCAATGAAGTTGTCAGGAGGCACCAGTGAGCCACTCACTACCTGCTTTCCAGAAAAGTCCCCTCTTCAGAGCTTTCCTGGCATTTGGTCATCCTCACATCAGTAGGTACCAAGAAAGACTGACTCTGTCCTTGGTAAATGCAAACAAGTGAGCCCACTGGGACTGGGACTGAAACTGGCTCTGGGTGCCTGGCTTCCTATTTGCCAAGTTCAGAGAGTTCCATCACAAAAGAAGTGAGGTGAGGTCACTTCCTTCAGGAACTGAATGAGGTCACTGCCTTGGCAACCAAATTGTCCTAACAGTTGCTTCCAAGGGTCATATGAGATGGAGGCTGCCCCTGCGTCCTGTGACACTTTCACAAGTTAGAATGGTATATCCTCCATAGGCACCCAAGAACAGCTTTCCACCCAGGCCTGGTTTGGTCCATCTTGTCTACATTAAGAAGAGTGCGGCTCATTCAGACACAACCCTTCATCCTGACCAGGTTGTTTGCCATGGAAGATGACTTTTGCTCTCTCATGTCCTTCAGAGCTGCCTACATCTTCTCCAGGGATCATTTCTGCATGGACCTTTGAGTTCTCAGCAGGTGGAAGATCCCCTACATTCCTCTATTGTAAGACCAACTCTGTCCCTGCTCTTCTGTAAAGTTGGATTGAGGGAACAGTGTATGGTTAGGGGTAAGAACATGTTTGATTTGGGTTAGGAATCATTCTACTGGATGAAGAATGGTATTGGGAACCTGCGATATTTATAATAATATATACGTGAAGTATATGTATGAAAACAGAAATCTAAGTAAGCTTTGAAGCCCAAAAGAGCATTGGGCCGTTGACTGGGATACTTAGCTTTGAATTACATTCTGCACAGATGTCTCAGATAAATTGATATACAATGGCATAAGACCTTGTACCTTGGATGATTGAAGGTGGAAGAGAACATCCAGTCAAAAAGGGATAGTAGGTAGGAATAGGAAGATAGTCAGTAGGTTTAGGAAGAAGAGTGAGTATAACATTTGGACCAAATGACCTTTAGCAGTAGGGTGTCAGTTAGAGAGTAGATGTAAATGTCAGCACATGTGAAGAGTCAGTCACAAGAATGAATATGGGAAATTATGTAGGAAAGCAGATATCAATAGAGACTTTGGGAAATCAGTCAAAGTATAAAGTGAGTGATAGGATTAGATATTTTCAACAGGGTTGAGGTTGAATATGTAATCTTAGGACGAAGCAACTGTGTAGTCACCAATAGGATAGACATTTGAGAGCATTAGGCCCCTGGACAAGGATGTTTTTAGTAATCCATGCTCACTTTCCATTTAGACTTTGGTACAATCATAAGTGTGAACTTTGCATTATGTGTCCAGAATATTACGGTGATAAAATGTATATGTAGATCAGGTGACATGAGTATTTCTTCCACCATTTCTGGGAGCAATATCTTGAAGACGAATTGATTAGTATTTGGGTGCACCAATAGGTGTACCCTGTGTCTATGAATATAGAGACAATGCATGGATAGACCACACTGTGAATAAATAATATATCTGGTTCCAATTTACATAATGGATTGAACTGATACCTGAAAATATATAGGAAATCTAATATTGATACACAATCATTCATTAAAACCAGTTATATATCAAATGGTAATATTAGGTTTATGGTTTACCATGAAGGCTGTGTGAGATTTGCTTGAAAAGTGATTATGGAAATCGAAAATAATGTGTTTGGAAAGAAGTCTCATGAAAAGACCAGTCCAGAAACGTACAGGAGTACATTTGTTCTGAAGCAGGAAGTGATTGAAAGTGAACCAAATGCCTGGAAATTTGTGAACTTGTGGATGAAATATATATCCTATGATGTGCATCTACTGAAGAAATAGTGAAGTACCAGTGTCGAAAAAAAAGAAACGTCAAAATACACATCATGAATCATAGGAATCTACTTGCATTGATGCTAAACTCGGTCAGTTACTGTAGAAATATTAGGATTTCTAAGCACCATTCACTAGGAAACAAATGTGTATTTCAGGTGGATGAATATTTCTGAGAATAATTTTTTGAAAAGATGATTATAAATCCACATACATGAACATGAATGAATTTAGGGAGTGTATAATAAGACACATATATTTGATACTTTGAAAAATCTGAAGAGTGTGTGTGTTTGTGTGTGTGTGTGTGTATATATATATATATATATACATACACACACGTTTTCAAACAAAACAAACACAGAGAGACTTTAAAAAAAAGAAACATATATGCCAATCAAAATTCATCATGAAATATATATCATCCACAGATTCAAAAATTTACTGAACATGGATTTTTGAATAAGGTTGTTCAAGTAGAAAGCTCACCCATAGGTTGAATTTTCAGTTCCAACAGCATTTAGGAGGAGTGATCTCTTCTCACAATTTGTATCTGCCATGTCAGCCACCTCACAAGAATGTACGTGGGATACTAGGTAGGATTCTAAATGTGCATGTAAAAATACATGTGCTGAATAGGCTATAGAGAAAGGGAGACAGGAAGTCACATATTTGTTAAGTTTACAAACACATGGAGAACTACTTCCCTTAAATTGAACTAGATTTATAACACCTAGCCTTTATAATGCCAAAGGAAAGTCCAATTGTACACCATGCCTCCTCTGAACTGCATGGATTGCTATTCTGTTTGGGTTATTTTCCTCCATCATATCAGGATTGGTAATCAGAGTCTAGGAGGGTATGGGTTAGTGTCAGGGATTCAGTATTTTGAATGGAAAATAGGAAAATGAATCCAATGTGTATGCAATTATGTGCTACACAAAAATCTTCCCACTCTCATCAAGAACAATGCCTTGACATTACCTTTGCCCCAAGTAAGACACAATTCGATGAGAAGAGTTAGAAAATCCGTGAATACATATATACAATGGAAAATGCTCAGGAGTTCACTACCTTGGAGGTGGTAGAGGAGTTTCCATAAGTAAGGGACAGGGTAAACACTCCACAAACATGGAGCTCGGCTGGCCTAAAGACTTCTTGGGAAACTGCCTCTGAGGTTGGACCCTTGAAATATATGTTGTTGTCAGGAGCTTTATCTTCCTTTGTAGTGAGACCATCAAAGCTTGGTCTGCGTCTATGTGGCCTGGAGGACATGGTTTCTGATTTTCCAATGAACATGAGGCAGCAGTGCTGAATTCTCTCTTTGTAGGTCAACTGTGGCCACTGGGGTCTAAGTGTTTCCCCGTGTGGACTGTGAGGCCATTTGGTCATCCTCCACTTTTCCTGGTGTTTCTTGCTGCTTCACTGGGAGTTTCCTATTTGCTTCATGAAATACAAGGAGTTCAACTGGGACACAGTGCTGGAGGGAGTTCTGTCACGTGTGCTGACTCAGTGTCCTAGGAGAATGCACCAACCAGGCTTCTATCCCACAGAGCTTGCCCCCTTGACCATAGCAACCTGATTCTGAACATTGCCCGGAAACCTCTCCATATAACAAGATGCCTTTACATATAAGGGTCTGCTGGCTGCACCGTGTCAGTCACAAGCCATGTGGAAGCCAATGGCAGATCCACATGGCCCCACCACAGATGTTTTATCACACACCTGCACACCACTGCTCTAGGCCCACTAATCAGCAGGCTCCAACTTACTGGCTTCTCTGTTCTACACCGTTTTCATGAAACCCAGTCAATCAAGGCACTGTCTGGTACACTCATGATCAGCAACAGGACATCCAAAGGTTCTCCAGTGCCACCTGGTCATGGGAATTTCAAAAATTTCATGGTATTTATCACAACATTTTTCAAGGATGAACTTGGAGGCACTGTGGGTTTCTATTCATTCACTAACCACTAAATGGTGAGGTAGCTCATTTCAATGAAAGCTCTGGAGAAACACTCAGAGGCAAGGCTTCCCAAGAGTGGCCAAAAGGTCACATCAAGCCAGGCCCATTGAGGTCTACAATGTGAGGTCCCTGTGTGTTTTGACTCTCAATTATGGCTGCCAGGTCTTTAAGAATAAAATCATGTGATATCCTGGCTGAGATTCCCAGTGCTCTCTGGAAAGCCACCCTGTGCCTAGATCTCAGTTTCCAAGGGCAACTCTCATGCGTGGTCTCCTAAAATCCCAACACAATTCATGGCAATACTTCTCTGAGTTCAGTTCCAGAACTCAGTCTCTAAGGGGAATCACGCCAGAGTTCAAGACCAGGTGGACCAAGTCATCCCTTCCAACCGCCACAGAAATGACCACAATTCACACCAAAACACTGCCACATGGCCCTCATCTTCTTCCATATAGACACTCATCATAACCTCTGGCTGGAGGTTTCCATGAGGGGGGCAGCCCAAGACAGTGTCTAGAATAAGCTCCCTTGCCCCTCATTTGCCTAATGTCAGGGTGGCCTGGACACCCTTCCTGTGAACCAGGAGTGATCAAATAGGCCTGCCATTAATACTGCTCTGCTTCTCCAATTTGAGGCCTACTGACTTTCGGATATAGATTCTTTCTGTCAATTGGAGACATGAGAAAACCCAAGAACCTATGGGCTAGCCTCTGCAGGGCTTTGAAAAACTCATTTGACCCAAAGGATCCCTATTCTCACTTGATGGAGGTCAGGAACTTTCCAGAGGAAAGTGAGAGACTTCATCCACAATGACTGCTCTTTTTGCCATTTTGGCTTTGGATGCACACATGGGATCTTTCTTTAATCCATCAGGTGCTGAGAATCAAAGCCACAGCCTCACACAGGGCCAAGAGGCTGATTCACTCACATCCCTTTGCACAGGAATTAAGCAAAAAGCCACAGGTGATGCCCATTCATTTCCATTTGAAAATGGTTTACTTCAGGCTTCACAAAGGGGTGGCCTGAGGCAAAGACCTTCCTGACAGTCAGGGCAACAGAACAATAGGTAAGCAAAAGGCCCAAAGCAGGGTTTCTCCACTGACACTTTACTGGTCACACTGATATCTGAGTTTTCTGAGATGCTTGCCATTCCCTTCAATTATCCAGTACATGGCCATGTCACAGAGCTGGGAGGTGGTACATATCTTAGACCCAAAACCATGAGCCTATTCTGGAGAGTGGCCAGAATTCAGGAAGAAAACAGGAACTTAGCAAGATAGTAGGTGTTGCCCATAGATAAGGCAAGACCCAGTCCATTCATAAATTGGAAAGGATGAATGCTGGAAAGTTTTCTACTAGACAGGACACATCCATTGATTCATTCTCTTTTCCAATGTCTACAACCAGGGATAAAGTGGGATACACAGACATAGAAACACTCACCTTGTCAAATGACTTACTAGAAACAGTCGACTGCAAACCAAACAAACTGCGTTTCCAAACTATTCTCAGAACATGAGACAAAACCATAAACTCACACCCACACCCACTAAGGCACCTCCTTCCCCCAAGTAGGTCTCTGACTATCCGGAGTGTCTTCTGACTGGTGGGCCATAAAATGTGCCCAAAAATGGCCCTTCCTCTCTCAGATCTGGCCTCCTTGGCCTACTCAATGAAGTTGTCAGGAGCCACCCGTGAGCCACTCACTACCTGTTTCTCAGAAAAGTCCCCTCTTCAGAGCTTTCCTGGCATTTGGTCATCCTCACATCAGTAGGTACCAAGAAAGACTGACTCTGTCCTTGGTAAATGCAAACAAGTCAGCCCACTGGGACTGGGAGTGAAACTGGCTCTGGGTGCCTGGCTTCCTGGTTGCCAAGTTCAGAGAGTTCCATCACCAAGGAAGTGAGGTGAGGTCACTTCCTTCAGGAACTGAATGAGGTCACTGCCTTGGCAACCAAATTGTCCTAACAATTGCTTCCAAAGGTCCCATGAGATGGAGGCTGCCCCTGCTTCCTGTGACACTTTCACAAGTTAGAATGGTATATCCTCCATAGGCACCCAAGAACAGCTTTCCACACAGGCCTGGTTTGATCCATCTTGTCTCCATTAAAAAGAGAGAGGCTCATACAGACACACCCCTTCATCCTGACCAGATGACTTTTGCTCTCTCATGTCCTTCAGAGCTGCCTACTTCTTCTCCAGGGATCATTTCTGCATGGACCTTTGAGTTCTCAGCAGGTGGAAGATCCCCTACATTCCTCTACTGTAAGACCAACTCTGTCCCTGCTCTTCTGTAAAGTTGGATTGAAGGAACAGTGTATAATTAGGGGTAAGAACATGTTTGATTTGGGTTAGGAATCATTCTACTGGATGAAGAATGGTATTGGGAACTTGTGATATTTATAATAATATATAGGAGTAGTATATGTATGAAAACAGAAAGCTAAGTAAGCTTTGAAGCCCAGAAGGGCATTGGGCCCTTGACTGGGATACTTAGCTTTGAATTACATTCTGCACAGATGTCTCAGATAAATTGATATACAATGGCATAAGACCTTGTACCTTGGATGATTGAATGTGGAGGAGAACATCCAGTCAAAAAGGGATAGTAGGTAGGAATAGGAAGATAGTCAGTAGGTTTAGGAAGAAGAACGAGTATAATATTTTGACCAAAAGTTCTTTAGCAGTAGGGTGTCAGTTAGAGAGTAGATGTGAATGTCAGCACATGTGAAGAGTCAGTCACAATAATGAATATGGGAAATTATGTAGGAAAGCAGATATCAATAGAGACATTGGGAAATCAGTCAAATTATAAAGTGAGTGATAGGATTAGATATTTTCAACAGGGTTGAGGTTGAATATGTAATCATAGGACGAAGCAACTGTGTAGTCACCAATAGGATTGACATTTGAGAGCATTAGGCCCCTGGAGAAGGATGTTTTTAGTAATCCATGCACACTTGCCATTTAGACTTTGGTACAATCATAAGTGTGAACTTTGCATTATGTGTCCAGAATATCACTGTGATAAAATGTATATGTAAATCAGGTGACATGAGTATTTCTTCCACCATTTCTGGGAGAAATATCTTGAAGACGTATTGATTAGTATTTGGGGGCACCAATAGTTGTACCCTGTGTCTATGAATATAGAGATAATGCATGAATAGACCATACTGTGAATTAATAATATAACTGGTTCCAATTTACATAATGGATTGAACTGATACTTGAAAATATATTGGAAATCTAATATTGATACAAAATCATTCATTCCAACCAGTTATATATCTAATGGTAATATTAGGGTTATGGTTTACCATGAAGGCTGTGTGAGATTTGCTTGAAAAGTGATTATGGAAATCGAAAATAATGTGTTTGGAAAGAAGTCTCATGAAAAGACCATTCCAGAAATATACAGGAGGATATGTGTTCTGAAGCAGGAAGTGCTTGAAAGTGAACCAAATGCCTGGAAATTTGTGAACTTGTGGATGAAATATATATCCTATGATGTGCATCAACTGAAGAAATAGTGATGTACCAGTGTCGAAAAAAAAGAAACTTCAAAATACACATCATGTGTCATAGGAATCTACTTGCATTGATGCTAAACTCGGTCAGTTACTGTAGAAATATTAGGATTTCTAAGCACCATTCACTAGGAAACAAATGTGTATTTCAGGTGGATGAATATTTCTGAGAATAATCTTTTGAAAAGATGATTATAAATCCACATACATGAACATGAATGAATTTAGGGAGTGTATAATAAGACACATATATTTCATACTTTGAAAAATCTGGAGAGTGTGTGTGTTTGTGTGTGTGTGTGTGTGTGTATATATATATATACATACACACACATTTTCAAACAAAACAAACACAGAGAGACTTTAAAAAGAAGAAATATATATGCCAATCAAAATTCATCATGAAATATATATCATCCACAGATCCAAAAATATTTAATTTACTGAACATGGATTTATGTATCATGTTGTTCAAGTAGAAAGCTCACCCATAGGTTGAATTTTCAGTTCCAACAGCATTTAGGAGGAGTGATCTCTTCTCACAATTTGTATCTGCCATGTCAGCCACCTCACAAGAATGTACGTGGGATACCAGGTAGGATTCTATATGTGCATGTAAAAACACATGTGCTGAATAGGCTATAGAGAAAGGGAGACAGGAAGTCACATATTTGTTAAGTTTACAAACACATGGAGAACTACTTCTCTTAAATTGAACTAGATTTATAACACCTTGCCTTTATAATGCCAAAGGAAATTCCAATTGTACACCATGCCTCCTCTGAACTGCATGTATTGCTATTCTGTTTGGGTTATTTTCCTCCATCATATCAGGATTGGTAATCAGAGTCTAGGAGGGTATCGGTTAGTGTCAGGGATTCAGTATTTTGAATGGAAAATAGGAAAATGAATCCAATGTGTATGCAATTATGTGCTACCCAAAAATCTTCCCACTCTCATCAAGAACAATGCCTTGACATTACCTTTGCCCCAAGTAAGACACAATTCGATGAGAAGAGTTAGAAAATCTGTGAATACATATATACAATGGAAAATGCTCAGGAGTTCACAACCTTGGAGGTGGTAGTGGAGTTTCCATAAGTAAGGGACAGGGTAAACACTCCACAAACATGGAGCTCTGCTGGCCTAAAGACTTCTTGGGAAACTGCCTCTGAGGTTGGACCCTTGAAATATATGTTGTTGTCAGGAGCTTTATCTTCCTTTGTAGTGAGACCATCAAAGCTTGGTCTGCGTCTATGTGGCCTGGAGGACATGTTTTCTGATTTTCCAATGAACATGAGGCAGCAGTGCTGAATTCTCTCTTTGTAGGTAAACTGTGGCCACTGGGGTCTAAGTGTTTCCCGTGTGGACTGTGAGGCCATTTGGTCATCCTCCACTTTTCCTGGTGTTTCTTGCTGCTTCACTGGGAGTTTCCTATTTGCTTCATGAAATACAAGGAGTTCAACTGGGACACAGTACTAGAGGGAGTTCTGTCACGTGTGCTGACTCAGTGTCCTAGGAGAATGCACCAACCAGGCTTCTATCCCACAGAGCTTGCCCCCTTGACCATAGCAACCTGATTCTGAACATTGCCTGGAATCCTCTCCATATAACAAGATGCCTTTACATATAAGGGTCTGCTGGCTGCACCGTGTCAGTCACAAGCCATGTGGAAGCCAATGGCAGATCCACATGGCCCCACCACAGATGTTTTATCACACACCTGCACACCACTGCTCTAGGCACACTAATCAGCAGGCTCCAACTTACTGGCATCTCTGTTCTACACCGTTTTCATGAAACCCAGTCAATCAAGGCACTGTCTGGTACACTCATGATCAGCAACAGGACATCCAAAGGTTCTCCAGTGCCACCTGGTCATGGGAATTTCAAAAATTTCATGGTATTTATCACGCCATTTTTCAAGGATGAACTTGGAGGCACTGTGGGTTTCTATTCATTCAGGAACCACTAAATGGTGAGGTAGCTCATTTCAATGAAAGCTCTGGAGAAACACTCAGAGGCAAGGCTTCCCAAGAGTGGCCAGAAGGTCACATCAAGCCAGGCTCATTGAGGTCTACAATGTGAGGTCCCTGTGTGTTTTGACTCTCAATTATGGCTGCCAGGTCTTTAAGAATAAAATCATGTGATATCCTGGCTGAGATTCCCAGTGCTCTGTGGAAAGCCACCCTGGGCCTAGATCTCAGTTTCCAAGGGCAACTCTCATGCGTGGTCTACTAAAATCCCAACACAATTCATGGCAATACTTCTCTGAGTTCAGTTCCAGAACTCAGTCTCTAAGGGGAATCACGCCAGAGTTCAAGACCAGGTGGACCAAGTCATCCCTTCCAACCGCCACAGAAATGACCACAATTCACACCAAAACACTGCCACATGGCCCTCATCTTCTTCCATATAGACACTCATCATAACCTCTGGCTGGAGGGTTCCATGAGGGGGGCAGCCCAAGACAGTGTCTAGAATAAGCTCCCTTGCCCCTCATTTGCCTAATGTCAGGGTGGCCTGGACACCCTTCCTGTGAACCAGGAGTGATCAAATACGTCTGCCATTAATACTGCTCTGCTTCTCCAATTTGAGGCCTACTGACTTTCGGGTATAGATTCTTTCTGTCAATTGGAGACATGAGAAAACCCAAGAACCTATGGGCTAGCCTCTGCAGGGCTTTGAAAAACTCATTTGACCCAAAGGATCCCTATTCTCACTTGATGGACGTCAGGAACTTTCCAGAGGAAAGTGAGAGACTTCATCCACAATGACTGCTCTTTTTGCCATTTTGGCTTTGGATGCACACATGGGATCTTTCTTTAATCCATCAGGTGCTGAGAATCAAAGCCACAGCCTCACACAGGGCCAAGAGGCTGATTCACTCACATTCCTTTGCACAGGAATTAAGCAAAAAGCCACAGGTGATGCCCATTCATTTCCATTTGAAAACTGTTTACTTCAGGCTTCACAAAGGGGTGGCCTGAAGCAAAGACCTTCCTGACAGTCAGGGCAACAGAACAATAGGTAAGCAAAAGGCCCAAAGCAGGGTTTCTCCACTGACACTTTACTGGTCACACTGATATCTGAGTTTTCTGAGATGCTTGCCATTCCCTTCAGTTATCCAGTACATGGCCACGTCACTGAGCTAGGAGGTGGTAATAAAACCATGAGCCTATTCTGGAGAGTGGCCAGAATTCAGGAAGAAAACAGGAACTTAGCAAGATAGTAGGTGTTGCCCATAGAAAAGGCAAGCCCCAGTCCATTCATAAATTGGAAAGGATGAATGCTGGAAAGTTTTCTACTAGACAGGACACATCCATTGTTTCATTCTCTTTCCAATGTCTACAACCAGGGATACAGTGGGATACACAGACATAGAAACACTCGCCTTGTCAAACGACTTACTAGAAACAGTACACTCCAAACCAAACAAACTGCCTTTCCTACCTATTCTCAGAACATGAGACAAAACCATAAACTCACAACCACACCCACTAAGGTACCTCCTTCCCCAAAGTAGGTCTGTGACAATCCGGAGTGTCTTCTGACTGGTGGGCCATACAATGTTCCCCCAAAATGGCCCGTCCTCTCTCAGATCTGGCCTCCTTGGCCTACTCAATGAAGTTGTCAGGAGCCACCCGTGAGCCACTCACTACCTGCTTTCCAGAAAAGTCCCCTCTTCAGAGCTTTCCTGGCATTTGGTCATCCTCACATCAGTAGGTACCAAGAAAGACTGACTCTGTCCTTGGTAAATGCAATCAAGTGAGCCCACTGGGACTGGGACTGAAACTGGCTCTGGGTGCCTGGCTTCCTGGTTGCCAAGTTCAGAGAGTTCCATCACAAAAGAAGTGAGGTGAGGTCACTTCCTTTAGGAACTGAATGAGGTCACTGCCTTGGCAACCAAATTGTCCTAACAGTTGCTTCCAAGGGTCCTATGAGATGGAGGCTGCCCCTGCGTCCTGTGACACTTTCACAAGTTAGAATGGTATATCCTCCATAGGCACCCAAGAACAGCTTTCCACCCAGGCCTGGTTTGGTCCATCTTGTCTACATTAAGAAGAGTGCGGCTCATTCAGACACAACCCTTCATCCTGACCAGGTTGTTTGCCATGGAAGATGACTTTTGCTCTCTCATGTCCTTCAGAGCTGCCTACATCTTCTCCAGGGATCATTTCTGCATGGACCTTTGAGTTCTCAGCAGGTGGAAGATCCCCTACATTCCTCTATTGTAAGACCAACTCTGTCCCTGCTCTTCTGTAAAGTTGGATTGAGGGAACAGTGTATGGTTAGGGGTAAGAACATGTTTGATTTGGGTTAGGAATCATTCTACTGGATGAAGAATGGTATTGGGAACCTGCGATATTTATAATAATATATAGGTGAAGTATATGTATGAAAACAAAAATCTAAGTAAGCTTTGAAGCCCAAAAGAGCATTGGGCCGTTGACTGGGATACTTAGCTTTGAATTACATTCTGCACAGATGTCTCAGATAAATTGATATACAATGGCATAAGACCTTGTACCTTGGATGATTGAAGGTGGAAGAGAACATCCAGTCAAAAAGGGATAGTAGGTAGGAATAGGAAGATAGTCAGTAGGTTTAGGAAGAAGAGTGAGTATAACATTTGGACCAAATGACCTTTAGCAGTAGGGTGTCAGTTAGAGAGTAGATGTAAATGTCAGCACATGTGAAGAGTCAGTCACAAGAATGAATATGGGAAATTATGTAGGAAAGCAGATATCAATAGAGACTTTGGGAAATCAGTCAAAGTGTAAAGTGAGTGATAGGATTAGATATTTTCAACAGGGTTGAGTTTGAATATGTAATCTTAGGACGAAGCAACTGTGTAGTCACCAATAGGATAGACATTTGAGAGCATTAGGCCCCTGGACAAGGATGTTTTTAGTAATCCATGCTCACTTTCCATTTAGACTTTGGTACAATCATAAGTGTGAACTTTGCATTATGTGTCCAGAATATCACGGTGATAAAATGAATATGTAGATCAGGTGACATGAGTATTTCTTCCACCATTTCTGGGAGCAATATCTTGAAGACGTATTGATTAGTATTTGGGTGCACCAATAGGTGTACCCTGTGTCTATGAATATAGAGACAATGCATGGATAGACCACACTGTGAATAAATAATATATCTGGTTCCAATTTACATAATGGATTGAACTGATACCTGAAAATATATAGGAAATCTAATATTGATACACAATCATTCATTAAAACCAGTTATATATCTAATGGTAATATTAGGTTTATGGTTTACCATGAAGGCTGTGTGAGATTTGCTTGAAAAGTGATTATGGAAATCGAAAATAATGTGTTTGGAAAGAAGTCTCATGAAAAGACCAGTCCAGAAACGTACAGGAGTACATTTGTTCTGAAGCAGGAAGTGATTGAAAGTGAACCAAATGCCTGGAAATTTGTGAACTTGTGGATGAAATATATATCCTATGATGTGCATCAACTGAAGAAATAGTGAAGTACCAGTGTCGAAAAAAAAGAAACGTCAAAATACACATCATGAATCATAGGAATCTACTTGCATTGATGCTAAACTCGGTCAGTTACTGTAGAAATATTAGGATTTCTAAGCACCATTCGCTACGAAACAAATGTGTATTTCAGGTGGATGAATATTTCTGAGAATAATCTTTTGAAAAGATGATTATAAATCCACATACATGAACATGAATGAATTTAGGGAGTGTATAATAAGACACATATATTTCATACTTTGAAAAATCTGGAGAGTGTGTGTGTGTGTGTGTGTGTGTGTGTGTGTATACACACACACACACACACACACATTCAAACAAAACAAACACAGAGAGACTTTAAAAAGAAGAAATATATATGCCAATCAAAATTCATCATGAAATATATATCATCCACAGATCCAAAAATATTTAATTTACTGAACATGGATTTATGTATCATGTTGTTCAAGTAGAAAGCTCACCCATAGGTTGAATTTTCTGTTCCGACAGCATTTAGGAGGAGTGATCTCTTCTCACAATTTGTATCTGCCATGTCAGCCACCTCACAAGAATGTACGTGGGATACCAGGTAGGATTCTATATGTGCATGTAAAAATACATGTGCTGAATAGGCTACAGAGAAAGGGAGACAGGAATTCACATATTTGTTAACTTTACAAACACATGGAGAACTACTTCTCTTAAATTGGACTAGATTTATAACACCTAGCCTTTATAATGCCAAAGGAAAGTCCAATTATACACCATGCCTCCTCTGAACTGCATGCATTGCTATTCTGTTTGGGTTAGTTTCCTCCATCATATCAGGATTGGTAATCACAGTCTAGGAGGGTATGGGTTCGTGTCAGGGATTCAGTATTTTGAATGGAAAATAGGAAAATGAATCCAATGTGTATGCAATTATGTGCTACACAAAAATCTTCCCACTCTCATCAAGAACAATGCCTTGACATTACCTTTGGCCCAAGTAAGACACAATTCGAAGAGACCAGTTAGAAAATCTGTGAATATATATATATATATATATATATATATATATATATATATATATATATATACAGTGGAAAATGCTCAGGAGTTCACAACCTTGGAGGTGGTAGAGGGGTTTCCATAAGTAAGGGACAGGGTAAACACTCCACAAACATGGAGCTCTGCTGGCATAAAGACTTCTTGGGAAACTGCCTCTGAGGTTGGACCCTTGAAATATATGTTGTTGTCAGGAGCTTTATCTTCCTTTGTAGTGAGACCATCAAAGCTTGGTCTGCATCTATGTGGCCTGGAGGACATGGTTTCTGATTTTCCAATGAACATGAGGCAGCAGTGCTGAATTCTCTCTTTGTAGGTAAACTGTGGCCACTGGGGTCTAAGTGTATCCCCGTGTGGACTGTGAGGCCATTTGGTCATCCTCCACTTTTCCTGGTGTTTCTTGCTGCTTCACTGGGAGTTTCCTATTTGCTTCAGGAAATACAAGGAATTCAACTGGGACACAGTGCTGGAGGGAGTTCTGTCATGTGTGCTGACTCAGGGTCCTAGGAGAATGCACCAACCAGGCTTCTATCCCACAGAGCTTGCCCCCTTGACAATAGCAACCTGATTCTGAACATTGCCCGGAAACCTCTCCATATAACACGATGCCTTTACATATAAGGGTCTGCTGGCTGCACCGTGTCAGTCACAAGCCATGTGGAAGCCAATGGCAGATCCACATGGCCCCAACACAGATGTTTTATCACACACCTGCACACCACTGCTCTAGGCACACTAATCAGCAGGCTCCAAATTACTGGCATCTCTGTTCTACACCGTTTTCATGAAACCCAGTCAATCAAGGCACTGTCTGGTACACTCATGATCAGCAACAGGACATCCAAAGGTTCTCCAGTGCCACCTGGTCATGAGAATTTCAAAAATTTCATGGTATTTATCACGCCATTTTTCAAGGATGAACTTGGAGGCACTGTGGGTTTCTATTCATTCACTAGCCACTAAATGGTGAGGTAGCTCATTTCAATGAAAGCTCTGGAGAAACACTCAGAGGCAAGGCTTCCCAAGAGTGGCCAGAAGGTCACATCAAGCCAGGCTCATTGAGGTCTACAATGTGAGGTCCCTGTGTGTTTTGACTCTCAATTATGGCTGCCAGGTCTTTAAGAATAAAATCATGTGATATCCTGGCTGAGATTCCCAGTGTGCTGTGCAAAGCCACCCTGGGCCTAGATCTCAGTTTCCAAGGGCAACTCTCATGCGTGGTCTACTAAAATCCCAACACAATTCATGGCAATACTTCTCTGAGTTCAGTTCCAGAACTCAGTCTCTAAGGGGAATCACGCCAGAGTTCAAGACCAGGTGGACCAAGTCATCCCTTCCAACCGCCACAGAAATGACCACAATTCACACCAAAACACTGCCACATGGCCCTCATCTTCTTCCATATAGACACTCATCATAACCTCTGGCTGGAGGGTTCCATGAGGGGGGCAGCCCAAGACAGTGTCTAGAATAAGCTCCCTTGCCCCTCATTTGCCTAATGTCAGGGTGGCCTGGACACCCTTCCTGTGAACCAGGAGTGAACAAATACGTCTGCCATTAATACTGCTCTGCTTCTCCAATTTGAGGCCTACTGACTTTCGGGTATAGATTCTTTCTGTCAATTGGAGACATGAGAAAACCCAAGAACCTATGGGCTAGCCTCTGCAGGGCTTTGAAAAACTCATTTGACCCAAAGGATCCCTATTCTCACTTGATGGAGGTCAGGAACTTTCCAGAGGAAAGTGAGAGACTTCATCCACAATGACTGCTCTTTTTGCCATTTTGGCTTTGGATGCACACATGGGATCTTTCTTTAATCCATCAGGTGCTGAGAATCAAAGCCACAGCCTCACACAGGGCCAAGAGGCTGATTCACTCACATTCCTTTGCACAGGAATTAAACAAAAAGCCACAGGTGATGCCCATTCATTTCCATTTGAAAACTGTTTACTTCAGGCTTCACAAAGGGGTGGCCTGAAGCAAAGACCTTCCTGACAGTCAGGGCAACAGAACAATAGGTAAGCAAAAGGCCCAAAGCAGGGTTTCTCCACTGACACTTTACTGGTCACACTGATATCTGAGTTTTCTGAGATGCTTGCCATTCCCTTCAGTTATCCAGTACATGGCCATGTCACTGAGCTAGGAGGTGGTAATATATCATAGACACAAAACCATGAGCCTATTCTGGAGAGTGGCCAGAATTCAGGAAGAAAACAGGAACTTAGCAAGATAGTAGGTGTTGCCCATAGAAAAGGCAAGCCCCAGTCCATTCATAAATTGGAAAGGATGAATGCTGGAAAGTTTTCTACTAGACAGGACACATCCATTGATTCATTCTCTTTCCAATGTCTACAACCAGGGATACAGTGGGATACACAGACATAGAAACACTCGCCTTGTCAAACGACTTACTAGAAACAGTACACTCCAAACCAAACAAACTGCCTTTCCTACCTATTCTCAGAACATGAGACAAAACCATAAACTCACAACCACACCCACTAAGGTACCTCCTTCCCCAAAGTAGGTCTGTGACAATCCGGAGTGTCTTCTGACTGGTGGGCCATACAATGTTCCCCCAAAATGGCCCGTCCTCTCTCAGATCTGGCCTCCTTGGCCTACTCAATGAAGTTGTCAGCAGGCACCAGTGAGCCACTCACTACCTGCTTTCCAGAAAAGTCCCCTCTTCAGAGCTTTCCTGGCATTTGGTCATCCTCACATCAGTAGGTACCAAGAAAGACTGACTCTGTCCTTGGTAAATGCAAACAAGTGAGCCCACTGGGACTGGGACTGAAACTGGCTCTGGGTGCCTGGCTTCCTGGTTGCCAAGTTCAGAGAGTTCCATCACAAAAGAAGTGAGGTGAGGTCACTTCCTTCAGGAACTGAATGAGGTCACTGCCTTGGCAACCAAATTGTCCTAACAGTTGCTTCCAAGGGTCCTATGAGATGGAGGCTGCCCCTGCGTCCTGTGACACTTTCACAATTTAGAATGGTATATCCTCCATAGGCACCCAAGAACAGCTTTCCACCCAGGCCTGGTTTGGTCCATCTTGTCTACATTAAGAAGAGTGTGGCTCATTCAGACACAACCCTTCATCCTGACCAGGTTGTTTGCCATGGAAGTGACTTTTGCTCTCTCATGTCCTTCAGAGCTGCCTACATCTTCTCTAGGGATCATTTCTGCATGGACCTTTGAGTTCTCAGCAGGTGGAAGATCCCCTACATTCCTCTATTGTAAGACCAACTCTGTCCCTGCTCTTCTGTAAAGTTGGATTGAGGGAACAGTGTATGGTTAGGGGTAAGAACATGTTTGATTTGGGTTAGGAATCATTCTACTGGATGAAGAATGGTATTGGGAACCTGCGATATTTATAATAATATATACGTGAAGTATATGTATGAAAACAGAAATCTAAGTAAGCTTTGAAGCCCAAAAGAGCATTGGGCCGTTGACTGGGATACTTAGCTTTGAATTACATTCTGCACAGATGTCTCAGATAAATTGATATACAATGGCATAAGACCTTGTACCTTGGATGATTGAAGGTGGAAGAGAACATCCAGTCAAAAAGGGATAGTAGGTAGGAATAGGAAGATAGTCAGTAGGTTTAGGAAGAAGAGTGAGTATAACATTTGGACCAAATGACCTTTAGCAGTAGGGTGTCAGTTAGAGAGTAGATGTAAATGTCAGCACATGTGAAGAGTCAGTCACAAGAATGAATATGGGAAATTATGTAGGAAAGCAGATATCAATAGAGACTTTGGGAAATCAGTCAAAGTATAAAGTGAGTGATAGGATTAGATATTTTCAACAGGGTTGAGGTTGAATATGTAATCTTAGGACGAAGCAACTGTGTAGTCACCAATAGGATAGACATTTGAGAGCATTAGGCCCCTGGACAAGGATGTTTTTAGTAATCCATGCTCACTTTCCATTTAGACTTTGGTACAATCATAAGTGTGAACTTTGCATTATGTGTCCAGAATATCACGGTGATAAAATGAATATGTAGATCAGGTGACATGAGTATTTCTTCCACCATTTCTGGGAGCAATATCTTGCAGACGTATTGATTAGTATTTGGGTGCACCAATAGGTGTACCCTGTGTCTATGAATATAGAGACAATGCATGGATAGACCACACTGTGAATAAATAATATATCTGGTTCCAATTTACATAATGGATTGAACTGATACCTGAAAACATATAGGAAATCTAATATTGATACACAATCATTCATTAAAACCAGTTATATATCTAATGGTAATATTAGGTTTATGGTTTACCATGAAAGCTGTGTGAGATTTGCTTGAAAAGTGATTATGGAAATCGAAAATAATGTGTTTGGAAAGAAGTCTCATGAAAAGACCAGTCCAGAAACGTACAGGAGTACATTTGTTCTGAAGCAGGAAGTGATTGAAAGTGAACCAAATGCCTGGAAATTTGTGAACTTGTGGATGAAATATATATCCTATGATGTGCATCTACTGAAGAAATAGTGAAGTACCAGTGTCGAAAAAAAAGAAACGTCAAAATACACATCATGAATCATAGGAATCTACGTGCATTGATGCTAAACTCGGTCAGTTACTGTAGAAATATTAGGATTTCTAAGCACCATTCGCTACGAAACAAATGTGTATTTCAGGTGGATGAATATTTCTGAGAATAATCTTTTGAAAAGATGATTATAAATCCACATACATGAACATGAATGAATTTAGGGAGTGTATAATAAGACACATATATTTCATACTTTGAAAAATCTGGAGAGTGTGTGTGTGTGTGTGTGTGTGTGTGTGTGTATACACACACACACACACACACACACACATTCAAACAAAACAAACACAGAGAGACTTTAAAAAGAAGAAATATATATGCCAATCAAAATTCATCATGAAATATATATCATCCACAGATCCAAAAATATTTAATTTACTGAACATGGATTTATGTATCATGTTGTTCAAGTAGAAAGCTCACCCATAGGTTGAATTTTCTGTTCCGACAGCATTTAGGAGGAGTGATCTCTTCTCACAATTTGTATCTGCCATGTCAGCCACCTCACAAGAATGTACGTGGGATACCAGGTAGGATTCTATATGTGCATGTAAAAATACATGTGCTGAATAGGCTACAGAGAAAGGGAGACAGGAATTCACATATTTGTTAACTTTACAAACACATGGAGAACTACTTCTCTTAAATTGGACTAGATTTATAACACCTAGCCTTTATAATGCCAAAGGAAAGTCCAATTATACACCATGCCTCCTCTGAACTGCATGCATTGCTATTCTGTTTGGGTTAGTTTCCTCCATCATATCAGGATTGGTAATCACAGTCTAGGAGGGTATGGGTTCGTGTCAGGGATTCAGTATTTTGAATGGAAAATAGGAAAATGAATCCAATGTGTATGCAATTATGTGCTACACAAAAATCTTCCCACTCTCATCAAGAACAATGCCTTGACATTACCTTTGGCCCAAGTAAGACACAATTCGAAGAGACCAGTTAGAAAATCTGTGAATATATATATATACAGTGGAAAATGCTCAGGAGTTCACAACCTTGGAGGTGGTAGAGGGGTTTCCATAAGTAAGGGACAGGGTAAACACTCCACAAACATGGAGCTCTGCTGGCATAAAGACTTCTTGGGAAACTGCCTCTGAGGTTGGACCCTTGAAATATATGTTGTTGTCAGGAGCTTTATCTTCCTTTGTAGTGAGACCATCAAAGCTTGGTCTGCATCTATGTGGCCTGGAGGACATGGTTTCTGATTTTCCAATGAACATGAGGCAGCAGTGCTGAATTCTCTCTTTGTAGGTAAACTGTGGCCACTGGGGTCTAAGTGTATCCCCGTGTGGACTGTGAGGCCATTTGGTCATCCTCCACTTTTCCTGGTGTTTCTTGCTGCTTCACTGGGAGTTTCCTATTTGCTTCAGGAAATACAAGGAATTCAACTGGGACACAGTGCTGGAGGGAGTTCTGTCATGTGTGCTGACTCAGGGTCCTAGGAGAATGCACCAACCAGGCTTCTATCCCACAGAGCTTGCCCCCTTGACAATAGCAACCTGATTCTGAACATTGCCCGGAAACCTCTCCATATAACACGATGCCTTTACATATAAGGGTCTGCTGGCTGCACCGTGTCAGTCACAAGCCATGTGGAAGCCAATGGCAGATCCACATGGCCCCAACACAGATGTTTTATCACACACCTGCACACCACTGCTCTAGGCACACTAATCAGCAGGCTCCAACTTACTGGCATCTCTGTTCTACACCGTTTTCATGAAACCCAGTCAATCAAGGCACTGTCTGGTACACTCATGATCAGCAACAGGACATCCAAAGGTTCTCCAGTGCCACCTGGTCATGGGAATTTCAAAAATTTCATGGTATTTATCACGCCATTTTTCAAGGATGAACTTGGAGGCACTGTGGGTTTCTATTCATTCAGGAACCACTAAATGGTGAGGTAGCTCATTTCAATGAAAGCTCTGGAGAAACACTCAGAGGCAAGGCTTCCCAAGAGTGGCCAGAAGGTCACATCAAGCCAGGCTCATTGAGGTCTACAATGTGAGGTCCCTGTGTGTTTTGACTCTCAATTATGGCTGCCAGGTCTTTAAGAATAAAATCATGTGATATCCTGGCTGAGATTCCCAGTGCTCTGTGGAAAGCCACCCTGGGCCTAGATCTCAGTTTCCAAGGGCAACTCTCATGCGTGGTCTACTAAAATCCCAACACAATTCATGGCAATACTTCTCTGAGTTCAGTTCCAGAACTCAGTCTCTAAGGGGAATCACGCCAGAGTTCAAGACCAGGTGGACCAATTCATCCCTTCCAACCGCCACAGAAATGACCACAATTCACACCAAAACACTGCCACATGGCCCTCATCTTCTTCCATATAGACACTCATCATAACCTCTGGCTGGAGGGTTCCATGAGGGGGGCAGCCCAAGACAGTGTCTAGAATAAGCTCCCTTGCCCCTCATTTGCCTAATGTCAGGGTGGCCTGGACACCCTTCCTGTGAACCAGGAGTGATCAAATACGTCTGCCATTAATACTGCTCTGCTTCTCCAATTTGAGGCCTACTGACTTTCGGGTATAGATTCTTTGTGTCAATTGGAGACATGAGAAAACCCAAGAACCTATGGGCTAGCCTCTGCAGGGCTTTGAAAAACTCATTTGACCCAAAGGATCCCTATTCTCACTTGATGGAGGTCAGGAACTTTCCAGAGGAAAGTGAGAGACTTCATCCACAATGACTGCTCTTTTTGCCATTTTGGCTTTGGATGCACACATGGGATCTTTCTTTAATCCATCAGGTGCTGAGAATCTAAGCGACAGCCTCACACAGGGCCAAGAGGCTGATTCACACATCTCCCTTTGCACAGGAATTCAGCAAAAAGCCACAGGTGATGCCCATTCGTTTCCATTTGAAAACTCTTTACTTCAGGTTTGACAAAGGTGTAGCCTGACTCAAAGACCTTCCTGACATTCAGGGCAACAGAAGAATAGGTAAGCAAAAGGACCAAAGCAGGGTTGATCCACTGACACTTTACTGGTCACACTGATATCTGAGTTTTCTGAGATGCTTGCCATTCCCTTCAGTTATCCCGTACATGGCCATGTCACAGAGCTGGGAGGTGGTACATATCTTGGACACAAAACCATGAGCCTATTCTGGAGAGTGGCCAGAATTCAGGAAGAAAACAGGAACTTAGCAAGATAGTAGGTGTTGCCCATAGATAAGGCAAGCCCCAGTCCATTCATAAATCGGAAAGGATGAATGCTGGAAAGTTTTCTACTAGACAGGACACATCCATTGATTCATTCTCTTTTCCAATGTCTACAACCAGGGATACAGTGGGATACACAGACATAGAAACACTCGCCTTGTCAAAGGACTTACTAGAAACAGTCCACTCCAAACCAAACAAACTGCCTTTCCTACCTATTCTCAGAACATGAGACAAAACCATAAACTCACAACCACACCCACTAAGGTACCTCCTTCCCCAAAGTAGGCCTGTGACAATCCGGAGTGTCTTCTGACTGGTGGGCCATACAATGTTCCCCCAAAATGGCCCGTCTTCTCTCAGATCTGGCCTCCTTGGCCTACTCAATGAAGTTGTCAGCAGGCACCAGTGAGCCACTCACTACCTGCTTTCCAGAAAAGTCCCCTCTTCAGAGCTTTCCTGGCATTTGGTCATCCTCACATCAGTAGGTACCAAGAAAGACTGACTCTGTCCTTGGTAAATGCAAACAAGTGAGCCCACTGGGACTGGGACTGAAACTGGCTCTGGGTGCCTGGCTTCCTGGTTGCCAAGTTCAGAGAGTTCCATCATAAAAGAAGTGAGGTGAGATCACTTCCTTCAGGAACTGAATGAGGTCACTGCCTTGGCAACCAAATTGTCCTAACAGTTGCTTCCAAGGGTCCAATGAGATGGAGGCTGCCCCTGCTTCCTGTGACACTTTCACAAGTTAGAATGGTATATCCTCCATAGGCACCCAAGAACAGCTTTCCACACAGGCCTGGTTTGGTCCATCTTGTCTACATTAAGAAGAGTGCGGCTCATTCAGACACAACCCTTCATCCTGACCAGGTTGTTTGCCATGGAAGTGACTTTTGCTCTCTCATGTCCTTCAGAGCTGCCTACATCTTCTCCGGGGATCATTTCTGCATGGACCTTTGAGTTCTCAGCAGGTGGAAGATCCCCTACATTCCTCTATTGTAAGACCAACTCTGTCCCTGCTCTTCTGTAAAGTTGGATTGAGGGAACAGTGTATGGTAAGGGGTAAGAACATGTTTGATTTGGGTTAGGAATCATTCTACTGGATGAAGAATGGTATTGGGAACCTGCGATATTTATAATAATATATACGTGAAGTATATGTATGAAAACAGAAATCTAAGTAAGCTTTGAAGCCCAGAAGAGCATTGGGCCCTTGACTGGGATACTTAGCTTTGAATTACATAATGGACAGATGTCTCAGATAAATTGATATACAATGGCATAAGACCTTGTACCTTGGATGATTGAATGTGGAAGAGAACATCCAGTCAAAAAGGGATAGTAGGAAGGATTAGGAAGATAGTCAGTTGGTTTAGGAAGAAGAGTGAGTATAACATTTGGACCAAAAGTTCTTTAGCAGTAGGGTGTCAGTTAGAGAGTAGATGTAAATGTCAGCACATGTGAAGAGTCAGTCACAAGAATGAATATGGGAAATTATGTAGGAAAGCAGATATCAATAGAGATATTAGGAAATCAGTCAAATTATAAAGTGAGTGATAGGAGTAGATATTTTCAACAGGGTTGAGGTTGCATGTGTAATCTTAGGATGAAGCAACTGTGTAGTCACCAATAGGATTGACATTTGAGAGCATTAGGCACCTGGACAAGGATGTTTTAGTAATCCATGCACACTTTCCATTTAGACTTTGGTACAATCATAAGTATGAACTTTGCATTATGTGACCAGAATATCACGGTGATAAAATGTATATGTAGATCAGGTGACATGAGTATTTCTTCCACCATTTCTGGGAGCAATATCTTGAAGACGTATTGATTAGTATTTGGGGGCACCAATAGGTGTACCCTGTGTCTATGAATATAGAGATAATGCATGAATAGACCATACTGTGAATAAATAATATAACTGGTTCCAATTGACATAATGGATTGAACTGATACCTGAAAATATATAGGAAATCTAATATTGATACACAATCATTCATTCCAACCAGTTATATATCTAATGGTAATATTAGGGTTATGGTTTACCATGAAGGCTGTGTGAGATTTGCTTGAAAATTGATTATGGAAAATAATGTGTTTGGAAAGAAGTCTCATGAAAAGACCAGTCCAGAAACATACAGGAGTACATTACTTCTGAAGGAGGAAGTGATTGAAAGTGAACCAAATGCCTGGAAATTTGTGAACTTGTGGATGAAATATATATCCTATGATGTGCATCAACTGAAGAAATAGTGATGTACCAGTGTCAAAAAAAAAGAAACGTCAAAATACACATCATGTCACATAGGAATCTACTTGCATTGATGCTAAACTCGGTCAGTTACTGTAGAAATATTAGGATTTCTAAGCACCATTCACTAGGAAACAAATGTGTATTTCAGGGGGATGAATATTTCTGAGAATAATCTTTTGAAAAGATGATTATAAATCCACATAAATGAACATGAATGAATTTAGGGAGTGTATAATAAGACACATATATTTCATACTTTTAAAAATGTGGAGAGAGAGTGTGTGTGTGTGTACATATATATATATACACACACACATTCAAACAAAACAAACACAGAGAGACTTTAAAAAGACGAAATATAAATGCCAATCAAAATTCATCATGAAATATATATCATCCACACATCCAAAAATATTTATTTACTGAAAATGGATTTATGTATCATGTTGTTCAAGTAGAAAACTCACCCATAGGTTGAATTTTCTGTTCCAACAGCGTTTAGGAGGAGTGATCTCTTCTCACAATTTGTATCTGCCATGTCAGCCTCCTCACAAGAATATACGTGGGATACCAGGTAGGATTCTATATGTGCATGTAAAAGTACATGTGCTGAATAGGCTACAGAGAAAGGGAGACAGGAATTCACATATTTGTTAACTTTACAAACACATGGAGAACTACTTCTCTTAAATTGGCCTAGATTTATAACACCTAGCCTTTAAAATGCAAAAGAAAGTACAATTATACACCATGCCTCCTCTTAACTGCATGCATTGCTATTCTGTTTGGGTTATTTTCCTCCATCATATCATTATTGGTAATCAGAATCAAGAGGGTATGGGTTAGTGTCAGGGATTTAGTATTTTGAATGGAAAATAGGAAAATGAATCCAATTTGTATGCAATTGTGTGCTACACAAAATTCTTCCCACTCTCATCAACAACAATGCCTTGACATTACCTTTGCCCCAAGTAAGACACAATTTGAAGAGAAGAGTTAGAAAATCTGTGAATACATATATACAATGGAAAATGCTCAGGAGTTCACAACCTTGGAGGTGGTAGAGGAGTTTCCATAAGTAAGGGACTGGGTAAAAACTCCACAAACATGGAGCTCTTCTGGCCTAAAGACTTCTTGGGAAACTGCCTCTGAGGTTGGACCCTTGAAATATATGTTGTCGTCAGGAGCTTTATCTTCCTTTGTAGTGAGACCATCAAAGCTTGGTCTGCATCTATGTGGCCTGGAGGACATGGTTTCTGGTTTTCCAATGAACATGAGGCAGCAGTGCTGAATTCTCTCCTTGTAGGTAAACTGTCGCCACTGTGGTCTAAGTGTTTCCCCGTGTGGACTGTGAGGCCATTTGGTCATCCTCCACTTTTCCTGGTGTGTCTGGGTGCTTCACTGGGATTTTCCTATTTGCTTCATGAAATACAAGGAGTTCAACTGGGACACAGTGCTGGAGGGAGTTCTGTCACGTGTGCTGACTCAGAGTCCTAGGAGAATGCACCAACCAGGCTTCTATCCCACAGAGCTTGCCCCCTTGACCATAGCAACCTGATTCTGAACATTGCCCAGAAACCTCTCCATATAACAAGATGCCTTTACATATAAGGGTCCGCTGGCTGCACCATGTCAGTCACAAGCCATGTGGAAGCCAATGGCAGATCCACATGGCACCACCACAGATGTTTTATCACACACCTGCACACCACTGCTCTAGGCCCACTAATCAGCAGGCTCCAACTTACTGGCATCTCTGTTCTACACCGTTTTCATGAAACCCAGTCTATCAAGGCACTGTCTGGTACACTCATGATCAGCAACAGGACATCCAAAGGTTCTCCAGTGCCACCTGGTCATGGGAATTTCAAAAATTTCATGGTATTTATCAAGCCATTTTTCAAGGATGAACTTGGAGGCACTGTGGGTTTCTATTCATTCAGGAACCACTAAATGGTGAGGAAGCTCATATCAATGAAATCTCTGGAGAAACACTCAGAGGCAAGGTTTCCCAAGAGTGGCCAAAAGGTCACATCAAGCCAGGCCCATTGAGGTCTACAATGTGAGGTCCATGTGTGTTTTGACTCTCAATTATGGCTGCCAGCTCTTTAAGAATAAAATCATGTGATATCCTCGCTGAGATTCCCAGTGCTCTGTGGAAAGCCACCCTGGGCCTAGATCTCAGTTTCCAAGGGCATCTGTCGTTCGTGGCCTCCTAAAATCCCAACACAATTCATGGCAATACTTCTCTGAGTTCAGTCCCAGAACTCAGTCTCTAAGGGGAATCACGCCCAAATTCAAGACCAAATCATCCCTTCCAACCGCTACAGAAATGACCACAATTCAAACCAAAACACTGCAACATGGCCCTCATCTTCTTCCATATAGACACTCATCATAACCTCTGGCTGGAGGTTTCCGTGAGGTGGGCAGCCCAAGACAGTGTCCAGAATAAGCTCCCTTGCCCCTCATTTGCCTAATGTCAGGGTGGCCTGGACACCCTTCCTGTGAACCAGGAGTGATCAAATACGCCTGCCATTAATACTGCTCTGCTTCTCCAATTTGAGGCCTACTCACTTTCGTGTATAGATTCTTTTTGTGAATTGGAGACATGAGAAAACCCAAGAACCTATGGGCTAGCCTCTGCAGGGCTTTGAAGAACTCATTTGACCCAAAGGATCCCTATTCTCATTTGATGGAAGTCAGGAATTTTCAAGAGGAAAGTGATAGACTTCATCCACAATGACTGCTCTTTTTGCCATTTTGGCTTTGGATGCACACATGGGATCTTTCTTTAATCCATCAGGTGTTGAGAATGTAAGAAACAGCCTCACACAGGGCAAGAGATTGATTCACACACATCCCTTTGCACAGGAATTCAGCAAAAAGCCACTGGAGATGCCCCTTCATTTCCATTTGAAAACTGTATATTTCAGGCTTCACAAAGGGGTGGCCTGAGGCAAAGACCTTCCTGACATTCAGGGCAACAGAAAAATAGGTAAGCAAAAGGCCCAAAGCAGGGTTTCTCCACTGACACTTTACTGGTCACACTGATATCTGAGTTTTCTGAGATGCTTGCCATTCCCTTCAGTTATCCAGTACATGGCCATGTCACAGAGCTGGGAGGTGGTACATAACTTGGACACAAAACCATGAGCCTATTCTGGAGAGTGGCCAGAATTCAGGAAGAAAACAGGAACTTAGCAAGATAGTAGGTTTTGCCCATAGATAAGGCAAGCCCCAGTCCATTCATAAATTGGAAAGGATGAATGCTGGAAAGTTTTCTACTAGACAGGACACATCCATTGATTCATTCTCTTTTCCAATGTCTACAACCAGGGATACAGTGGGATAGACAGACATAGAAACACTCGCCTTGTCAAAAGACTTACTGGAAACAGTCCACTCCAAACCAAACAAACTGCCTTTCCTACCTATTCTCAGAACATGACACAAAACCATAAACTCACACCCACACTCACTAAGGCACCTCCTTCCTCCAAGTAGGTCTGTGACTATCCAGAGTGTCTTCTGACTGGTGGGCCATACAATGTTCCCCCAAAATGGCCCGTCCTCTCTCAGATCTGGCCTCCTTGGCCTACTCAATGAAGTTGTCAGGAGCCACCCGTGAGCCACTCACTACCTGCTTTCTCAGAAAAGTCCCCTCTTCAGAGCTTTCCTGGCATTTGGCCATCCTCAAATCAGTAGGTACCAAGAAAGACTGACTCTGTCCTTGGTAAATGCAAACAAGTCAGCCCACTGGGACTGGGACTGAAACTGGCTCTGGGTGCCTGGCTTACTGGTTGCCAAGTTCAGAGAGTTCCATCACAAAAGAAGTGAGGTGAGGTCACTTCCTTCAGGAACTGAATTAGGTCACTGCCTTGGCAACCAAATTGTCCTAACAGTTGCTTCCAAGGGTCCAATGAGATGGAGGCTGCCCCTGCTTCCTGTGACACTTTCACAAGTTAGAATGGTATATCCTCCATTGGCACCTAGGAACAGCTTTCCACACAGGCCTGGTTTGGTCCATCTTGTCTACATTAAGAAGACTGCCTCTCATTCAGACACAACCCTTCATCCTGACCAGGTTGTTTGCCATGGAAGATGACTTTTGCTCTCTCATGTCCTTCAGAGCTGCCTACATCTTCTCCAGGGATCATTTCTGCATGGACCTTTGAGTTCTCAGCAGGTGGAAGATCCCCTACATTCCTCTATTGTAAGACCAACTCTGTCCCTGCTCTTCTGTAAAGTTGGATTGAGGGAACAGTGTATGGTTAGGGGTAAGAACATGTTTGATTTGGGTTAGGAATCATTCTACTGGATGAAGAATGGTATTGGGAACCTGCGATATTTATAATAATATATAGGTGAAGTATATGTAGAAAACAGAAATCTAAGTAAGCTTTGAAGCCCAGAAGGGCATGGGCCCTTGACTGGGATTCTTAGCTTTGAATTACATTCTGCACAGATGTCAGAGATAAATTGATATACAATGGCATAAGGCCTTGTACCTTGGATGATTGAATGTGGAAGAGAACATCCAGTCAAAAAGGGATATAGGTAGGATTAGGAAGATAGTCAGGAGGTTTAGGAAGAAGAGTGAGTATAATATTTGGAACAAAATTCTTTAGCAGTAGGGTGTCAGTTGGAGAGTAGATGTAAATGTCAGCACATGTGAAGAGTCAGTCACAAGAATGAATATGGGAAATTATGTAGGAAAGCAGATATCAATAGTGACATTGGGAAATCAGTCAAAGTATAAAGTGAGTGATAGGATTGTATATTTTCAACAGGGTTGAGGTTGAATATGTAATCTTAGGAAGAAGCAACTGTGTAGTCACCAATAGGATTGACATTGGAGAGCATTAGGCCCCTGGACAAGGATGTCTTTAGTAATCCATGCTCACTTTCCATTTAGACTTTGGTACAATCATAAGTGTGAACTTTGCATTATGTGTCCAGAATACCACTGTGATAAAATTTATATGTAGATCAGGTAACAGGAGTATTTCTTCCACCATTTCTGGGAGCAATATCTTGAAGACGTATTGATTAGTATTTGGGGGCACCAATAGGTGTACCCTGTGTCTATGAATATAGAGACAATGCATGAATAGACCATACAGTGAATAAATAATATAACTGGTTCCAATTTACATAATGGATTGAACTGATACCTGAAAATATATAGGAAATCTAATATTGATACACAATCATTCATTCCAACCAGTTATATATCTAATGGTAATATTAGGGTTATGGTTTACCATGAAGGCTGTGTGAGATTTGCTTGAAAAGTGATTATGGAAATCGAAGATAATGTGTTTGGAAAGAGGTCTCATGAAAAGACCAGTCCAGAAATATACAGGAGTACATGTGTTCTGAAGCAGGAAGTGATTGAAAGTGAACCAAGTGCCTGGAAATTTGTGATCTTGTGGATGAAATATATATCCTATGATGTGCATCAACTGAAGAAATAGTGATGTACCAGTGTCAAAAAAAAAAGAAACATCAAAATACACATCATGTCTCATAGGTATCTACTTGCATTGATGCTAAACTTGGTCAGTTACTGTAGAAATATTAGGATTTCTAAGCACCATTCACTAGGAAACAAATGTGTATTTCAAGTGGATGAATATTTCTGAGAATAATCTTTTGAAAAGATGTTTATAAATCCACATACATGAACATGAATGAATTTAGGGAGTGTATAATAAGACACATATATTTCATACTTTGAAAAATCTGGAGAGAGAGAGATTGTGTGTGTGTGTGTGTGTATATATATATACACACACACACACACACACACACATTCAAACAAAACAAACAGAGACTTTAAAAAGAAGAAATATATATGCCAATCAAAATTCATCATGAAATATATATCATCCACAGATCCAAAAATATTTAATTTACTGAACATGGATTTATGTATCATGTTGTTCAAGTAGAAAGCTCACCCATAGGTTGAATTTTCTGTTCCAACAGCATTTAGGAGGAGTGATCTCTTCTCACAATTTGTATCTGCCATGTCAGCAAACTCACAAGAATGTACGTGGGATACCAGGTAGGATTCTATATGTGCATGTAAAAATACATGTGCTGAATAGGCTACAGAGAAAGGGAGACAGGAATTCACATATTTGTTAACTTTACAAACACATGGAGATCTACTTCTCTTAAATTGGACTAGATTTATAACACCTAACCTTTATAATGCCAAAGGAAAGTCCAATTATACACCATGCCTCCTCTGAACTGCATGTATTGCTATTCTGTTTGGGTTATATTCCTCCATCATATCAGGATTGGTAATCAGAGTCTAGTAGGGTATCGGATAGTGTCAGGGATTCAGTATTTTGAATGGAAAATAGGAAAATGAATCCAATGTGTATGCAATTCTGTGCTACACAAAAATCTTCCCACTCTCATCAAGAACAATGCCTTGACATTACCTTTGGCCCAAGAAAGACACAATTCGAAGAGAAGAGTTAGAAAATGTGTGAATACATATATACAATGGAAAATGCTCAGGAGTTCACAACCTTGGAGGTGGTAGAGGAGTTTCCATAAGTAAGGGACAGGGTAAATACTCCACAAACATGGAGCTCTGCTGGCCTAAAGACTTCTTGGGAAACTGCCTCTGAGGTTGGACCCTTGAAATATATGTTGTTGTCAGAAGCTTTATCTTCCTTTGTAGTGAGACCATCAAAGCTTGGTCTGCATCTATGTGGCCTGGAGGACATGGTTTCTGATTTTCCAATGAACATGAGGCAGCAGTGATGAATTCTCTCTTTAAGGTAAATGGTGGCCACTGGGGTCTAAGTGTTTCCCTGTGTGGACTGTGAGGCCATTTGGTCATCCTCCACTTTTCCTGGTGTTTCTGGCTGCTTCACTGGGAGTTTCCTATTTGCTTCATGAAATACAAGGAATTCAACTGGGACACAGTGCTGGAGGGAGTTCTGTCACGTGTGCTGACTCAGGGTCCTAGGAGAATGCACCAACGAGGCTTCTATCCCACAGAGCTTGCCCCCTTGACCATAGCAACCTGATTCTGAACATTGCCCGGAAACCTCTGCATATAACAAGATGCCTTTACATATAAGGGTCTGCTGGCTGCACCGTGTCAGTCACAAGCCATGTGGAAGCCAATGGCAGATCCACATGGCCCCACCACAGATGTTTTATCACACACCTGCACACCACTGCTCTAGGCCCACTAATCAGCAGGCTCCAACTTACTGGCATCTCTGTTCTACACCATTTTCATGAAACCCAGTCAATCAAGGCACTGTCTGGTACACTCATGATCAGCAACAGGACATCCAAAGGTTCTCCATTGCCACCTGGTCATGGGAATTTCAAAAATTTCATGGTATTTATCAAGCCATTTTTCAAGGATGAACTTGGAGGCACTGTGGCTTTCTATTCATTCAGGAACCACTAAATGGTGAGGAAACTCATTTCAATGAAAGCTCTGGAGAAACACTCAGAGGCAAGTCTTCCCAAGAGTGGACAAAATGTCACATCATGCCAGTCCCATTGAGGTCTATAATGTGAGGTCCCTGTGTGTTTTGACTCTCAATTATGGCTGCCAGTTCTTTAAGAATAAAATCATGTGATATCCTGGCTGAGATTCCCAGTGCTCTGTGGAAGCCACCCTGGGCCTAGATCTCAGTTTCCAAGGGCAACTCTCATGCGTGGCCTCCTAAAATCCCAACACAATTCATGGCAATACTTCTCTGAGTTCAGTTCCATAATTCCGTCTCTAAGGGGAATCATGCCAGAGTTCAAGACCAGGTGAACCAAGTCATCCCTTCCAACCGCCACAGAAATGACCACAATTCAAACCAAAGCACTGCCACATTGGCCCTCATCTTCTTCCATATAGACACTCATCATAACCTCTGGCTGGAGGTTTCCATGAAGGGGGCAGCCCAAGACAGTGTCTACAATAAGCTCCCTTGCCCCTCATTTGCCTAATGTCAGGGTGGCCTGGACACCCTTCGTGTGAACCAGGAGTGATCAAATAGGCCTGCCATTAACACTGCTCTGCATCTATAATTTGAGGCCTACTGACTTTCGGGTATAGATTCTTTGTGTGAATTGGAGACATGAGAAAACCCAAGAACCTATGGCCTAGCCGCTGCAGGGCTTTGAAGAAATCATTTGAGCCAAAGGATCCCTATTCTCACTTGATGGAGGTCAGGAAATATCCAGAGGAAAGCTAGAGACTTCATCCACAATGACTGCTCTTTTTGCCATTTTGGCTTTGGATGCACACATGGGTTCTTTCTTTAATCCATCAGGTGCTGAGAATCAAAGCCACAGCCTCAAACAGGGCCAAGAGGCTGACTCACACACATCCCTTTGCACAGGAATTCAGCAAAAAGCCACAGGTGATGCACATTCATTTCCATTTGAAAACTGTTTACTTCAGGCTTCACGAAGGGGTAGCCTGAGGCAAAGACCTTCCTGATATTCAGGGCAACAGAACAATAGGTAAGCAAAAGGCCCAAAGCAGGGTTTCTCCACTGAAACTTTACTGGTCACACTGATATCTGAGTTTTCTGAGATGCTTCCCATTCCCTTCAGTTATCCAGTACATGGCCATGTCACAGAGCTGCGAGGTGGTACATATCTTGGACACAAAACCATGAGCCTATTCTGGAGAGTGGCCAGAATTCAGGAAGAAAACAGGAACTTAGCAAGATAGTAGGTGTTGCCCATAGATAAGGCAAGCCCCAGTCCATTCATAAATCAGAAAGGATGAATGCTGGAAAGTTTTCTACTAGACAGGACACATCCATTGATTCATTCTCTTTTCCAATGTCTACAACCAGGGATACAGTGGGATACACAGACATAGAAACACTCGCCTTGTCAAACGACTAACTGGAAACAGTCCACTCCAAACCAAACAAACTGCCTTTCCTACCTATTCTCAGAACATGAGACAAAAGCATAAACTCACACCCACACCCACTAAGGCACCTCCCTCCTCCAAGTTGTTCTGTGACTATCCGGAGTGTCTTCTGACTGGAGGGCCATACAATGTTCCCCCAAAATGGCCCGTCCTCTCTCAGATCTGGCCTCCTTGGCCTACTCAATGAAGTTGTCAGGAGCCACCCGTGAGGCACTCACTACCTGCTTTCTCAAAAAAGTCCCCTCTTCAGAGCTTTCCTTGCATTTGGTCATCCTCACATCAGTAGGTACCAAGAAAGACTGACTCTGTCCTTGGAAATGCAAACAAGTGAGCCCACTGGGACTGGGACTGAAACTGGCTCTGGGTGCCTGGCTTCCTGGTTGCCAAGTTCAGAGAGTTCCATCACAAAAGAAGTGAGGTGAGGTCACTTCGTTCAGGAACTGAATGAGGTCACTTCCTTGGCAACCAACTTGTCCTAACAGTTGCTTCCAAGGGTCCTATGAGATGGAGGCTGCCCCTGCTTCCTGTGACACTTTCACAAGTTAGAATGGTATATCCTCCATAGGCACCCAAGAACAGCTTTCCACACAGGCCTGGTTTGGTCCATCTTGTCTACATTAAGAAGAGTGCGGCTCATTCAGACACAACCCTTCATCCTGACCAGGTTGTTTTCCATGGAAGATGACTTTTGCTCTCTCATGTCCTTCAGAGCTGCCTACATCTTCTCCAGGGATCACTTCTGCATGGACCTTTGAGTTCTCAGCAGGTGGAAGATCCCCTACATTCCTCTATTGTAAGACCAACTCTGTCCCTGCTCTTCTGTAAAGTTGGATTGAGGGAACAGTGTATGGTTAGGGGTAAGAACATGTTTGATTTGGGTTAGGAATCATTCTACTGGATGAAGAATGGTATTGGGAACCTGTGATATTTATAATAATATATAGGTGAAGTATATGTATGACAACAGAAATCTAAGTAAGCTTTGAAGCCCAGAAGAGCATTGGGCCGTTGACTGGGATACTTAGCTTTGAATTACATTCTGCACAGATGTCTCAGATAAATTGATATACAATTGCATAAGACCTTGTACCTTGGATGATTGAATGTGGAAGAGAACATCCAGTCAAAAAGGGATAGTAGGTAGGATTAGGAAGATTGTCAGTAGGTTTAGGAAGAAGAGTGAGTATAACATTTGGACCAAAAGTTCTTTAGCAGTAGGGTGTCAGTTAGAGAGTAGATGTAAATGTCAGCACATGTTAAGAGTCAGTCACAAGAATGAATATGGGAAATTATGTAGGAAGCAGATATCAATAGAGACATTGGGAAATCAGTCAAAGTATCAAGTGAGTGATAGGATTAGATATTTTCAACAGGGTTGAGGTTGAATATGTAATCTTAGGACGAAGCAACGGTGTAGTCACCAATAGGATTGACATTTGAGAGCATTAGGCCCCTGGACAAGGATATTTTTAGGAATCCATGCTCACTTTCCATTTAGACTTTGGTACAATCATAAGTGTGAACTTTGCATTATGTGTCCAGAATATTACGGTGATAAAATGTACATGTAGATCAGGTGACATTAGTATTTCTTCCACCATTTTGGGAGCAATATCTTGAAGACGTATTGATTAGTATTTGGGGGCACCAATAGGTGTACCCTGTGTCTATGAATATAGAGATAATGCATGAGTAGACCATACTGTGAATAAAGAATATAACTGGTTCCAATTTACATAATGGATTGAACTGATACCTGAAAATATATAGGAAATTAAATTTGATACACAATCATTCATTCCAACCAGTTATATATCTAATGGTAATATTAGGGTTATGGTTTACCATGAAGGCTGTGTGAGATTTGCTTGAAAAGTGATTATGGAAATCGAAAATAATGTGTTTGGAAAGAAGTCTCATGAAAAGACCAGTCCAGAAATATACAGGAGGACATGTGTTCTGAAGCAGGTAGTGATTGAAAGTGAACCAAATGCCTGGAAATTTGTGAACTTGTGGATGAAATATATATCCTATGATGTGCATCAACTGAAGAAATAGTGATGTACCAGTGTCGAAAAAAAAGAAACATCAAAATACACATCATGAATCAGGAATCTACTTGCATTGATGCTAAACTCGGTCAGTTACTGTAGAAATATTAGGATTTCTAAGCACCAATCACTAGGAAACAAATGTGTATTTCAGGGGGATGAATATTTCTGAGAATAATCTTTTGAAAAAATGATTATAAATCCACATACATTAACATGAATGAATTTAGGGAGTGTATAATAACACACATATATTTAATACTTTGAAAAAACTGGAGAGAGTGTGTGTGTGTGTGAGTGTGTGTGTGTATATATATTCAAACAATACAAACACACAGAGACTTTCAAAAGTAGAAATATATATGCCAATCAAAATTCATCATGAAATATATATCATCCACAGATCCAAAAATATTTAATTTACTGAACATGGATTTATGTATCATGTTGTTCAAGTAGAAACCTCACCCATAGGTTGAATTTTCTGTTCCAACAGCATTTAGGAGGAGTGATCTCTTCTCACAATTTGTATCTGCCATGTCAGCCACCTCACAAGAATGTACGTGGGATACCAGGTAGGATTCTATATGTGCATGTAAAAATACATGTGCTAAATAGGCTACAGAGAAAGGGAGACAGGAATTCACATATTTGTGAACTTTCCAAACACATGGAGAACTCCTTCTCTTAAATTGGACTAGATTTATAACACCTAGCCTTTATAATGCCAAAGGAAAGTCCAATTATACACCATGCCTCTTCTGAACTGCATGTATTGCTATTCTGTTTGGGTTATTTTCCTCCATCATATCAGGATTGGTAATCACAGTCTAGGAGGGTATGGGTTGGTGTCAGGGATTCAGTATTTTAAATGGAAAATAGGAAAATTAATCCAATGTGTATGCAATTATGTGCTACACAAACATCTTCCCACTCTCATCAACAACAATGCCTTGACATTACCTTTGGCCCAAGTAAGACACAATTCGAAGAGAAGAGTTAGAAAATCTGTGAATACTTATATACAATGGAAAATGCTCAGGAGTTCACAACCTTGGAGGTGGTAGAGGACTTTCCATAAGTTAAGGACAGGGTAAACACTCCACAAACATGGAGCTCTGCTGGCATAAAGACTTCTTGGGAAACTGCCTCTGAGGTTGGACCCTTGAAATATATGTTGTTGTCAGGAGCTTTATTTTCCTTTGTAGTGAGACCATCAAAGCTTGGTCTGCATCTATGTGGCCTGGAGGACATGGTTTCTGATTTTCCAATGAACATGAGGCAGCAGTGCTGAATTCTCTCTTTGTAGGTCAACTGTGGCCACTGGGGTCTAAGTGTTTGCCTATGTGGACTGTGAGGCCATTTGGTCATCCTCCACTTTTCCTGGTGTTTCTTGCTGCTTCATTGGGAGTTTCCTATTTGCTTTATGAAATACAAGGAGTTCAACTGGGACACAGTGCTGGAGGGAGTTCTGTCACGTGTGCTGACTCAGGGTCTTAGGAGAATGCACCAACCAGGCTTCTATCCCACAGAGCTTGCCCCCTTGACCATAGCAACCTGATTCTGAACATTGCCTGGAAACCTCTCCATATAACAAGATGCCTTTACATATAAGGGTCTGCTTGCTGCACCGTGTCAGTCACAAGCCTTGTGGAAGCCAATGGCAGATCCACATGGCCCCACCACAGATGTTTTATCACACACCTGCACACCACTGCTCTAGGCCCACTAATCAGGAGGCTCCAACATACTGGCATCTCTGTTCTACACCGTTTTCATGAAACCCAGTCAATCAAGGCACTGTCTGGTACACTCATGATCAGCAACAGGACATCCAAAGGTTCTCCAGTGCCACCTGGTCATGGGAATTTCAAAAATTTCATGGTATTTATCAAGCCATTTTTCAAGGATGAACTTGGAAGCACTGTGGGTTTCTATTCATTCGGGAACAACTAAATGGTGAGGAAGCTCATTTCAATGAAATTTCTGGAGAAACACTCAGAGGCAAGGCTTCCCAAGAGTGGCCAAAAGGTCACATCAAGCCAGGCCCATTTGATGTCTACAATGTGAGGTCCCTGTGTGTTTTGACTCTCAATTATGGCTGCCAGGTCTTTAAGAATAAAATCATGTGATATCCTGGCTGAGATTCCCAGTGCTCTGTGGAAAGCCACCCTGGGCCTAGATCTTAGGTTCCAAGGGCAACTCTCATGCGTGGCCTCCTAAAATCCCAACACAATTCATGGCAATACTTCTCGGAGTTCAGTTCCAGAACTCAGTCTCTAAGGGGAATCACGACAGAGTTCTAGACCAGGAGGAACAAGTTATCCCTTCCAACAGCCACAGAAATGACCACAATTCAAACCAAAACACTGCCACATGGCCCTCATCTTCTTCCATATAGACACTCATCATAACCTCTGGCTGGAGGTTTCCATGAGGGGGGCTGCCCAAGACAGTGTCTAGAATATGCTACCTTGCAACTCATTTGCCTAATGTCAGGGTGTTCTGGAAAACTTCCTGTTACCCAGGAGTGATCAAATACGCCTGACATTTATACTGCTCTGCTTCTCCAATTTGAGGCCTACTGACTGTCAGGTATAGACTCTTTGTGTGAATTGGAGACATGAGAAAACCCAAGAATCTATGGGCTAGCCTCTGCAGGGCTTTGAAGAACTCATTTGACCCAAAGGATCCCTATTCTCACTTGATGGAGGTCAGGAACTTTCCAGAGGAAAGTGAGAGACTTCATCCACAATGACTGCACTTTTTGCCATTTTGGCTTTGGATGCACACATGGGATCTTTCTTTAATCCATCAGGTGCTGAGAATCTAAGCCACAGCCTCACACAGGGCCAAGAGGCTGATTCACACACATCCCTTTGCACAGGAATTCAGCAAAAAGCCACAGGTGATGCCCATTCATTTCCATTTGAAACCTGTTTACTTCAGGCTTCACAGAGGGTAGCCTGAGGCAAAGACCTTCCTGACATTCAGGGCAACAGAACAAGAGGTAAGCCAAAGGACCAAAGCAGGGTTTCTCCACTGACACTTTACTGGTCACACTGATATCTGAGTTTTCTGAGATGCTTGCCATTCCCTTCAGTTATCCAGTACATGGCCACGTCAAAGAGCTGGGAGGTGGTACATAGCTTGGACACAAAACCATGAGCCTATTCCTGAGAGTGGCCAGAATTCAGGACGAAAACAGGAACTTAGCAAGATAGTAGGTGTTGCCCATAGATAAGGCAAGCCCCAGTCCATTCATAAATCGGAAAGGATGAATGCTGGAAAGTTTTCTACTACACAGGACACATCCATTGATTCATTCTTTTTTCCAATGTCTACAACCAGGGATACAGTGGGATACACAGACATAGAAACACTCGCCTTGTCAAAGGACTTACTGGAATCAGTCCACTCCAAACCAAACAAACTGCCTTTCCTACCTATTCTCAGAACGTGAGACCAAACCTTCAACACACAACCACACCCACTAAGGCACCTCCTTCCCCCAAGTAGGTCTGTGACTATCCGGAGTGTCGTCTGACTGGTGGGCCATACAATGTTCCCCCATAATGGCCCGTCCTCTCTCAGATATGGCCTCCTTGGCCCACTCAATGAAGTTGTCAGGAGGCACCAGTGAGCCACTCACTACCTGCTTTCTCAGAAAGTCCCCTCTTCAGAGCTTTCCTGGCATTTGGTCATCCTCACATCAGTAGGTACCAAGAAAGACTGACTCTGTCCTTGGTAAATGCAAACAAGTGAGCCTACAGGGATTGGGACTGAAACTGGCTCTGGGTGCCTTGTTTCTTGGTTGCCAAGTTCAGAGAGTTCCATCACAAAAGAAGTGAGGTGAGGTCACTTCCTTCAGGAACTCAATGAGGTCACTGCCTTGGCAACCAAATAGTCCTAACAGTTGCTTCCAAGGGTCCTATGAGATGGAGGCTGCCCCTGCTTCCTGTGACACTTTCACAAGTTAGAATGGTATATCCTCCATAGGCACCCAGGAACAGCTTTCCACACAGGCCTGGTTAGGTCCATCTTGTCTACATTAAGAAGACTGCGGCTCATTCAGACACAACCCTTCATCCTGACCAGGTTGTTTGCCATGGAAGATGACTTTTGCTCTCTCATGTCCTTCAGAGCTGCCTACATCTTCTCCAGGGATCATTTCTGCATGGACCTTTGAGTTCTCAGCAGGTGGAAGATCCCCTACATTCCTCTCTTGTAAGACCAACTCTGTCCCTCCTCTTCTGTAAAGTTGGATTGAGGGAACAGTGTATGGTTAGGGGTATGAACATGTTTGATTTGGGTTAGGAATCATTCTACTGGATGAAGAATGGTATTGGGAACCTGTGATATTTATAATAATATATAGGTGAAGTATATGTATGAAAACAGAAATCTAAGTAAGCTTTGAAGCCCAGAAGGGAATTGGGCCCTTGACTGAGATACTTAGCTTTGAATTACATTCTGCACAGATGTCTCAGATAAATTGATATACAATGGCATAAGACATTGTACCTTGGATGATTGAATGTGGAAGAGAACATCCAATCAAAAAGGGATAGTAGGTAGGATTAGGAAGATAGTCAGTAGGTTTAGGAAGAAGAGTGAGTATAACATTTGGACCAAAAGTTCTTTAGCAGTAGGGTGTCAGTTAGAGAGTAGATGTAAATGTCAGCACATGTGAAGAGTCAGTCACAAGAATGAATATGGGAAATTATGTAGGAAAGCAGATATCAATAGAGACATTGGGAAATCAGTCAAAGTATAAAGTGAGTGATAGGATTAGATATTTTCAAAAGGGTTGAGGTTGAATATGTAATCTTAGGACTAAGCAACTGTGTAGTAACCAGTAGGATTGACATTTGAGAGCATTAGGCCCCTGGACAAGGATGTTTTTAGTAATCCATGCTCACTTTCCATTTAGACTTTGGTACAATCATAAGTGTGAACTTTGCATTATGTGTCCAGAATATCACTGTGATAAAATGTATATATAGATCAGGTGACATGAGTATTTCTTCCACCATTTCTGGGAGCAATATCTTGAAGACATATTGATTAGTATTTGGGGGCACCAATAGGTGTACCCTGTGTCTATGAATATAGAGACAATGCATGGATAGACCATACTGTGAATAAATACTATATCTGGTTCCAATTTACATAATGGATTGAACTGATTCCTGAAAATATATAGGAAATCTAATATTGATACACAATCATTCATTCCAACCAGTTATATATCTAATGGTAAAATTAGGGTTATGGTTTACCATGAAGGGTGTGTGAGATTTGCTTGAAAAGTGATTATGGAAATCGAAAATAATGTGTTTGGAAAGAAGTCCCATGAAAAGACCAGTCCAGAAACATACAGGAGTTCATGTGTTCTGAAGCAGGAAGTGATTGAAAGTGAACCAAATGCCTGGAAATTTGTGAACTTGTGGATGAAATATATATCCTATGATGTGCATCAACTGAAGAAATAGTGATGTACCAGTGTCGAAAAAAAAGAAACGTCAAAATACACATCATGTATCATAGGAATCTACTTGCATTGATGCTAAACTCGGTCAGTTACTGTAGAAATATTAGGATTTCTAAGCACCACTCACTAGGAAACAAATGTGTATTTCAGGGGGATGAATATTTCTGAGAATAATCTTTTGGAAAGATGATTATAAATCCACATATATGAACATTAATGAATTTAGGGAGTGTATAATAAGACACATATATTTCATACTTTGAAAAATCTGGAGAGTGTGTGTGTGTGTATGTATACACACACACACACACATTCAAACAAAACAAACACAGAGGGACTTTAAAAAGAAGAAATATATATGCCAATCAAAATTCATCATGAAATATATATCATCCACAGATCCAAAAATATTTAATTTACTGAACATGGATTTATGTAACATGTTGTTCAAGTAGAAAGCTCTCCCATAGGTTGAATTTTCTGTTACAACAGCATTTAGGAGGAGTGATCTCTTCTCACAATTTGTATCTGCCATGTCAGCCACCTCACAAGAATATATGTGGGATACCAGGTAGGATTCTATATGTGCATGTAAAAATACATGTCCTGAATAGGCTACAGAGAAAGGGAGACAGGAATTCATATATTTGTGAACTTTACAAACACATGGAGAACTACTTCTCTTAAATTGTACTAGATTTATAACACCTAGCCTTTATGATGCAAAAGGAAAGTCCAATTATACACCATGCCTCCTCTGAACTGCATGTATTCCAATTCTGTTGGGGTTATTTTCCTCCATCATATCAGGATTGGTAATCACAGTCTAGGAGGGTATGGGTGTCAGGGATTCAGTATTTTGAATGGAAAATAGGAAAATGAATCCAATGTGTATGCAATTATGTGCTACACAAAAATCTTCCCACTCTCATCAAGAACAATGCCTTCATATTTCCTTTGCCCCAAGTAAGACACAATTCGAAGAGAAGAGTTAGAAAATCTGTGAATACGTATCTGCAATGGAAAATGCTCAGGAGTTCACAACCTTGGAGGTGGTAGAGGAGTTTCCATAAGTAAGGGACAGGGTAAACACTCCACAAACATGGAGCTCTGCTGGCCTATAGACTTCTTGGGAAACTGCCTCTGAGTTTGGACACTTGAAATATATGTTGTTTTCAGGAGCTTTATCTTCCTTTGTAGTGAGACCATCAAAGTTTGGTGTGCATCTATGTGACCTGGAGGACATGGTTTCTGATTTTCCAATGAACATGAGGCAGCAGTGCTGAATTCTCTCTTTGTAGGTCAACTGTGGCCACTGGGGTCTAAGTGTTTCCCCGTGTGGACTGTGAGTCCATTTGGTCATCCTCCACTTTTCCTGGTATTTCTTGCTGCTTTACTGGGAGTTCCTATTTGCTTCATGAAATACAAGGAGTTCAACTGGGACACAGTGCTGGAGGGAGTTCTGTCACGTGTGCTGACTCAGGGTCCTAGGAGAATGCACCAACCAGGCTTCTATCCCACAGAGCTTGCCCCCTTGACCATAGCAACATGATTCTGAACATTGCCCGGTGACCTCTCCATATAACATGATGCCTTTACATATAAGGGTCTGCTGGCTGCACCGTGTCAGTCACAAGCCATGTGGAAGCCAATGGCAGATCCACATGGCCCCACCACAGATGTTTTATCACACACCTGTACACCACTGCTCTAGGCCCACAAATTAGCAGGCTCCAACTTACTGGCATCTCTGTTGTACACCATTTTCATGAAACCCAGTCAATCAAGGCACTGTCTGGTACACTCATGATCAGCAACAGGACATCCAAAGGTTCTCCAGTGCCACCTGGTCATGGGAATTTCAAAAATTTCATGGTATTTATCAAGCCATTTTTCAAAGATGAACTTGGAGGCACTGTGGGTTTCTATTCATTCAGGAACCATTAAATGGTGAGGAAGCTCATTTCAATGAAGGCTCTGGAGAAACACTCAGAGGCAAGGCTTCCCAAGAGTGGCCAAAAGGTCACATCAAGCCAGGCCCATTGAGGTCTACAATGTGAGGTCCCTGTGTGTTTTGACTCTCAAATATGGCTGCCAGGTCTTTAAGAATAAAATCATCTGATATCCTGGCTGAGATTCCCAGTGCTCTGTGGAAAGCCACCCTGGGCCTAGATCTCAGTTTCCAAGGGCAACTCTCATGCGTGGTCTCCTAAAATCCCAACACAATTCATGGCAATACTTCTCTGAGTTCAGTTCCAGAACTCAGTCTGTAAGGGGAATCACACCAGAGTTCAAGACCAGGTGGACCAAGTCATCCCTTCCAACCGCCACTGAAATGACCACAATTCAAACCAAAACACTGCCACATGGCCCTCATCTTCTTCCATATAGACACTCATCATAACCTCTGGCTGGAGGGTTCCATGAGGGGGGCAGCCCAAGACAGTGTCTAGAATAAGCTCCCTTGCCCCTCATTTGCCTAATGTCAGGGTGGCCTGGACACCCTTCCTGTGAACCAGGAGTGATCAAATACGCCTGCCATTAATACTGCTCTGCTTCTCCAATTTGAGGCCTACTGACTTTCGGGTATAGATTCTTTGTGTGAATTGGAGACATGAGAAAACCCAAGAACCTATGGGCTAGCCTCTGCAGGGCTTTGAAGAACTCATTTGATACAAAGGATCCCTATTCTCACTTGATGGAGGTCAGGAACCTTCCAGTGGAATGTGAGAGTCTTCATCCACAATGACCGCTTTTTTTGCCATTTTGGCTTTGGATGCACACATGGGATCTTTCTTTAATCCATCAGTAGCTGTGAATCGAAGCCACAGCCTCACACAGGGACAAGAGCGTGATTCACACACATCCCTTTGCACAGGAATTAAGCAAAAAGCCACAGGTGATGCCCATTCATTTCCATTTGAAAAAGGTTCACTTCAGGCTTCACAAAGAGGTAGCCTGAGGCAAAGACCTTCCTGACATTCAGGACAACAGAACAATAGGTAAGCAAAAGGCCCAAAGCAGGGTTTCTCCACTGACACTTTACTGGTCACACTGATATCTGAGTTTTCTGAGATGCTTGCCATTCCCTTCAGTTATCCAGTACATTGCCATGTCACAGAGCTCGGAGGTGGTACATATCTTGGACATAAAACCATGAGCCTATTCTGGAGAGTGGCCAGAATTTAGGAAGAAAACAGGAACTTCGCAAGGTAGTAGGTGTTGCCCATAGATAAGGCAAGCCCCAGTCCATTAATAAATTGGAAACCAGGAATGCTGGAAAGGTTTCTATTAGACAGGACACATCCATTGATTCATTCTCTTTTCTAATGTCTAAAACCAGGGATAGAGTGGGATACATAGACCTCACAAGAATGTACGTGAGATACCAGGTAGGATTCTGTATGTGCATGTAAAAACACATGTGCTGAATAGGCTACAGAGAAAGGGAAAAAGGAATTCATATATTTGTTAACTTTAACAACACATGGAGAACTACTTCTCTTAAATTGTACTAGATTTATAACACCTAGCCTTTATAATGCCAAAGGAAAGTCCAATTATACACCATGCCTCCTCTGAACTGCATGTATTGCTATTCTGTTTGGGTTATTTTCCTCCATCATATCAGGATTGGTAATCAGAGTCTAGGAGGGTATGTGCTAGGAGCCACAGCAAAAGTATTGATACAGGCACCTTTGGGTTTAGTGACTGCCAGCCAGCCATTGAGATTATGATTATGTTAAGTTACATTCATATGGTAATTGCACTCCTGCTGATTACCTGGGCCCGTTACGTGTCTCAGGTTACTCATGTCACTCTTGTAATGGGAGAGTTCCCATTGGTTGGGAAAGGATGGTAGGAGTGTGTTCCGGGGGAATTGGGGGACCCGTCTCAGGTAGAACACACGTGGGTGGACCCACTTGTTAGGGGACGCACACGGCCTCTCACAAAATAAAACTTTGTTTCAGTTTGACTGGCTTGTGTTTTTGTGCCCAGCCGGGTTGCAAGATTGCAAGCTGGCGTACACTGACAGCCCAGCAGGGAGGCGCCCAGCAAGAAGGCAGCAGGCGGTGCTCGTCGACTGCAGCGGCAGGAGCGAGCTCCGAAAAGACAGCATGGCCCAGGCCGAGCAGCCTGCAGCATTTTGGTGGCCCTGTATGGGGAACGCCCAAAATTTAAAGGTGAGTAATTTCGCTGGCCCCTAAGGAAAGGCGACAGAATGGGTATTCCTGTTTTGATTTATTCTGCTTTTATTTCAGGCTCTCTAGCCTTACAATTTTTTCAGGCGAATTGAGAAAAATGGTTGGCTCAAGGTTTGAAGTTATTCGGCCCTGAGAGAGAGAAAATTGATATAATCATTTTCCTCCTCTCCGTTTCTGTTTCATTCTGTTTTGGCTTTCTTCTACCCTATCTTATTGGGTTATGTTACCTTTATAGTAGATTAGTATCTAGTAAAAAACAAACCGAAAAACTGTTAAGTAAATTGTTAGAGGTCCAGGCCATGGCAGAAAACATATTAGGTCAAGCAAAACAAAAGGTCTCTCAAGCTAGTCAGACAGAATAAAATTTGAAGAAGGCAAGCTCAGGGAAAAAACGGTCGTCAGATAGGGAGGCTGCTACTAACTCCGTTCCACCACCAGAGGGCGTAATTCCACCAACAGCTTTACCTGCCTCCATAGATGATGAACGGAATCCTGAGGCAGGACCCCAAAAGTTAGCATGCCCTGTAGTTGAGCGGGGAGAAGAAAGACAACGAGCTTACCGTGCCTTAGATTTCAAAATAGTAAAGCAATTAAAGGAAGCTGTAGCAACCTACGGCCCGGCTGCTCCCTTCACAGTCAGTATGGTCGAATCTATTACCAGCTGGGACTTAACACCAGCAGATTGGGCTAACGTGTGTCAGTCTGTGCTAAATGGAGGACAATATTTATTATGGAAATTTGCCAATGAGGAATTTTGCAAGGAGACAGCTAGGCGAAATGCAGCAGCAGGTTACCCTGAAAGAGATTTACAAATGTTATTAGGGAGAGGAGCCTATGAAGGTCAGAGGCAACAGATCGGATATGATCCTGGCGTATACGCTCAGATTGCTATAGATGCAATTAGGGCATGGAAAACTTTGAAGGGACAAGGGGATTTACAAGGTCAACTATCTAAGATAATACAAGGAGTTAATGAGCCCTACGCTGACTTTGTAGCTAGACTTATTGAAACAGCCTCTGAGACATTTGAAAATACAGAACAGGCAATGCCATTTATAAAACAACTGGCTTACGATCAAGCAAATCGTTGCTGCAAAGAGGTCATTAGACCATGGAAACATGAAGATTTAAACACATATATTAAATTATGTAGAGACATTAATGAACAAGGACAAGTCATGGCAGCTGAAGTAAAACAGGCTTTAGATACCAAGCCAAAAACATGCTATAATTGCAATCAAAAAGGACATTTTAAAAGAAATTGCCCCATAGGAGGAGGGTTTAACAAAGCTAGGTATCAAAGGAGTAGAATCCCGGGTATTTGCCCACGATGCCATAGAGGGAGACATTGGGCTAATGAATGCCGTTCTCAAACCACCATAGAGGGTATTCCGTTATCAAAAAATGGACAAAGACCAAGTGTCTACCCATGATATGGTGGAGAAAGGTATCAGGCCCCGTTGCCAAAAAATGAATTGGAGGGCCCAATGCCCGGGGCCCAAAACCACAAATATACGGGGCAATGGAGGAACCCAACAGCACCATCAAGGTGGTGCCCAGGATGCATTATCCATTGGATCCCTCATCAGACAGACTAGAGGGAGCGCAGGGTTGGACATCTGTGCCTCCGCCAGAGCAGTATTAACTCCAGAGATGGGAGTTCAAATCATTCCCACAGGAATAAAAGGACCTCTTCCCCAGGGAACAGTAGGCTTATTATTAGGACGCAGTTCTTCTACACTTAAAGGACTTATGATAAGTCCTGGGGTAATTGATCCCGATTATGAGGGAGAAATAAAAATCATAGCTAGTTCTCCAAGAGGTATATCAGTAATTTCATCAGGAGATAGAATAGCACAGTTATTAATAATACCAAGCCTACATGATACATTTTCCAGTTGTAATGTAGAAAGAGGTTCCAAGGGATTAGGCTCCACAGGTGTAGATTGGGCTATGCTTTCTTTAAATTTAGATTATCGCCCTATGCTAAAATTAAATATTCAAGGACATGACTTTAATGGACTGCTGGACACAGGCGCTGACCTCAGCATCATATCTCGCCAGGAATGGCCTAAGCACTGGCCATTGCAACAAGCCACCCAAACGCTTAGAGGCCTAGGGGTGGCGACTAATCCCCATAGAAGTGCAATGGTATTAGATTGGAAGGATCCTGAAGGATGTGAAGGAACTATACAGCCCTATGTATTGGACCATCTCCCCATAAATTTATGGGGACGAGACGTCCTAGATCAATTAGGATTGACATTAACAAATAACGTCAATCCTAACGCGCCCACTACTAGGGCAAAACAAGGCTTTAGAAAAGAAAAGAGATTAAGAGATCAAGAACAAGATATAACAGCACCAATTCAAATAGATCAAGAAATAAATAAACATGGATTGGGTTTTCAAAAAGGGCCACTGAGACAATCAAAATTACTTGGAAATCAGAAAGACCAGTGTGGGTTCCTCAGTGGCCCCTAACTAAAGAAAAGATACAAGTAGCCCATGATCTGGTCAAACAGCAATTAGCGGAAGGACATATACAACCTTCCGTATCTCCCCATAATACTCGCATTTTTGTCATTAAAAAGAAATCTGGTAAATGGAGATTATTACAAGATTTAAGAGCCATTAATAATGAGATGGTTATTATGGGACTTGCTCAATCAGGGATTCCCCAATTGTCTGCTCTACCAAAAACCTGGCATGTTCTAGCTATAGATATTAAAGATTGTTTCTTCTCAATTCCAATTCATCCCGAGGATAGTCCACATTTTGCATTTACTATCCCTGCACTGAATCATGAAGGTCCTGATCAGAGATATGAACGGAAAGTACTCCCTCAAGGGATGGCTAACAGCCCAACTTTGTGCCAAATTTATGTTGATAAACAATCCAGCCACTTAGAAATCAAAATCCTGAACTGCAGATATTTCACTACATGGATGATGTGTTAATGGCACATAAAGATAAAAACACATTGCTAGAATGTTATGCCACACTTACAAACTTATTAAAAAATTATAATCTAGAGATAGCAATAGATAAAGTACAATTAAATCTTCCAATTAATTATTTAGGAGTTCTATTATCCTAAACCACGGTCCGTCCACCAAAAATTCAAATACGAGTAGATCAACTCAAATCGCTTAATGACTTTCAAAAGTTATTGGGAGATATAAATTGGATAAGGCCTTATCTAGGCATACCAACAGGAGAATTAGGACCTTTATTTGATATTCTAAAAGGTCCATCAGATACAAATTCACCCCGCATGTTAACGCCTGAAGCTAGAAAGACATTAAAAATCATTGAGGCATATATGGAAAATATGCATTTGGATAGAATTGATATAAGTTTGCCTTTATTATTTATTGTACTACCGGCAAAAAATATTCCTACAGGAGTATTTTGGCAAGAAGATCCATTATTATGGATACATTTATCTTATTCTCCTAATACTATTCTTACTAGATATCTTGAGGCTGTAGGGCAATTAATACTCAAAGGAATAAAAGCAGCAAAAGGAGTGTTTGGGATTTCTCCCAATAAAATTATTACTCCATATACTATGCATCAAATTGATGAGTTAGCTAATGAGTTAAATACTTGGGCAATAATCATGTGTAAATCTAGTGTTGCATTTGATAATCACTTGCCATCTAATCCTTTGTTGTCTTTTTGGTCTAAGCATCCTGTAGTTTTTCCAAAAATGACAAGAAAAACCCCTATCATAAATGCTCCAAATATATTCACTGATGGGTCAAACAATGGTACAGCAGCAGTAGTTACTCCTGATCAAACTTTCACATTTTTATTACCCAAACAATCAGCTCAAAAGGTAGAGCTCAATGCAGTATTGCAAGCTTTTATGATGTTCAAAGATTCTACATTTAATTTATTTTCTGATAGTCAGTATGTAGTTAATGCTATTGTATCTCTTGAAGATGCTGGTAGGATTTCTCCTTCCTCTACTGTTTTCTCTTTGTTTTCTGCTATACAAAGTCTAATCTGGGATAGAAAGGATCCATTCTTTATAGGACATATCAGAGCACATACAGGATTGCCTGGAGCCCTTAGTTTGGGTAATGAACTAGCAGATAAATCTACACATGACATACATATCTTCACCACAATAGAAGAAGCTATAAATTTTCATAAAAGGTTCCATGTCAATGCTAATACTTTACAAAAACGTTTTAAAATAACCAAAGAACAAGCCAGACACATAATAAAACAATGTCAAAATTGTGTGACATTTTTGCCACAAGTTAATCTTGGAGTCAATCCTAGAGGACTGATACCTAACCATATTTGGCAGATGGACGTCACACACTTGCCAGAATTTGGAAAATTAAAATATTTACATGTTACAGTTGATACTTCTTCTGGATTTTTGATGGGCTCCCTTCATCCTGGAGAAAAACCTAAAGATGTTATAGCTCATTGCTTACAAAATTTTGCCACTGTGGGTGTTCCTAAACAGTTAAAAACTGATAACGGTCCTGGTTACACCTCCAAGTCTTTTAAACAATTTTGCTCATCATTTGGCATTACTCATATAACAGGAATCCCATACAACCCACAGGGACAAGGCATAGTTGAAAGAGCTCATCAAACTATTAAAATGTACTTATTAAAACAAAAGGAGGGAATTAGTAAGGGGTATATATCCCCCAAAGATAAACTTAAAATAACCCTTTTTACTCTAAACTTTCTAAATTTGGATTCATCAGGACTTAGTGCTGCGGAAAGACATATGTATCCGAAAAATGTACATAAGCCTAAGGTACTTTGGAAAGATATTCTAACAGGACAATGGAAAGGTCCGGACCCAGTAATAGTCTGGAGTCGGGGCTCCGTCTGTGTTTTTCCACAGGAGGAACAGCAAATAATTTGGATTCCAGAGAGATTAACTAAAACAATTTCTACAGAAAAAGAAGATGATTTGACTCAAATCCATAACAACTGATATCCAGAGTTCCAGCCTGGCTATTCTTACATCTGCGACAGTGATTTACCACGGTGCCTTTTTCAATATCTATTTCATTATTTGCATTTTTCCCACATCATAAAGTTCTATTTTATTTTATTTTATTTTATTCTACCTTATTTTTTGAGCTCATACAAACCTAGGTTAATGTTTTTCTGATCAGTTTTATTTTTTGACTGTGTTTTATTTTTTTTTAACTGTAAAGATTTTAAACATTGCAATGGAGATTTCACCTAGCTATAGCTACAAGGCCTTTATTTACTATTGTCTTATATGTTCTATGTTATGTATGCACTGTTTTGTGTTGTATGTCTGTATGTGTGTATGTCCATATTTCATTTATAAGGAGCACTCATGTATAAATAGATACAAGAATCCAAAAACAAATTTTAAGTCACGTGACTTATATGGTTTAATTTACATTAGGTAAACAGCTGTTATAAATTTTGCTTTTTTTTTTCAAAGAGAGAGTGATAGAGGAGAGAGAGAGAGAGAGAGAATTTTTAATATTTTTTTTTATTTTTTAGTTCTCGGTGGACACAACATCTTTGTTGGTATGTGGTGGTGAGGATCGAACCTGGGCCGCACGCATGCCAGGCGAGCGTGCTACTGCTTGAGCCACATCCCGAGCCCCATAAATTTTGCTTTTAAAGGTGGTTAACAGATCTGTTTGTTTACTTTCACCTTTCCTTTTCATTATATTTAATAATTCTGTTCAGGATAATGTCTCTTTAGCAACATGGCCATAATTCCCATCTCCATCCCAGTGCCGGTGAAGACTAAGATAAAACCAAACTACAACTTTTATGTTAGCTATCACAGTAAACTGTATAAACTGATACATCAATCAATATAACTCAATAAGACTGCTCAATCAAGGACTTAATTTACTTTGGGAGGAAATGGACATATTGATAGACTCCTCCACTTTGAACTGCTCAATCAAGGACTTAATTTACTTTGTGAGGAAATGGACATATTGATAGACTCCTCCACTTTGAAGTGCTTACACAACTTGCCTGGACTATGTATCACCTGTATGCATTGTGCTCTATTTGTTGATACAGCGAACTGGTAGTGCTAAATATCTTAGCCGATGTGTCACCAGTGGTGAGGCAAGAACCTCACCCCCCCACTGGTGCTTAGGCCTATCCACAAGCATGGCTATGCTGGACCGGTAGTCAGTGACGGGTTGATCTGGTTACAGTGGATTCAACCTAAGACAGGAAACTGACGTGTAAAGGTCAGTTCTCCCATGACGGGTAAGAACCACATGTTAAATTGGACAACCTAACAGGCACGGTCCCTAGCCACTTTGCCTGTTGTTTAATTAAACAGAAGGGTGCAGGATAGAGTGCCAGGGATCCCAACAGCCTGCAGCAGGACCCGGGAGATCCAGGCCAACTGATTCTCGCAGCCTGCCCTGCTGCTACAGAAGGCGTGGCGCCTCAGTGAAGCCATTAATTAGCAAGCAGGGAGGTTAGGGACTGCCATTAGGTGGAATCCTGCCAGCCAAGCCCACACGGACCCTTGGGCCGAGCACGGGATCTCAGAAGGGGAAGGAAGCGGTACAGTCCCATCCCCCACAGCGGACACTCCACGGAGGCAGTCAGCAGCCACCATCCGGTAAAGCTGGAGGATACACCGCCACTCTCCTTCAGAGTGCAACATCAAAACAGGTTGGTGTCATTCAGCTCACCCCCCAGACAGCGGGAATTCGCATAAAATCTCTCCTAGGCTTGCCGGGAGAGGGAGTATCACGCTGAGCCTCCATAAAGACTAGGGGGAAACCAGAGACACCTGACCTCCAACCCCTCCTCCCAGTAGCAGCCAAAAGGAAACCTGGCTAGCCAGCGCTGGGGGAGGGGCAAGCAGAAAAAATCAAAGTGATAGAGTGCCAGGGATCCCAACAGCCTGCAGCAGGACCCGGGAGATCCAGGCCAACTGATTCGCGCGGCCTGCCCTGTGGCTACAGAAGGCGTGGCGCCTCAGTGAAGCCATTAATTAGCAAGCAGGGAGGTTAGGGACTGCCATTAGGTGGAATCCTGCCAGCCAAGCCCACACGGACCCTTTTGCCGAGCACGGGATCTCAGAAGGAGAAGGAAGCGGTACAGTCCCATCCCCCACAGCGGACACTCCACCGAGGCAGTCAGCGGCCACCATCTGGTAAAGCTGAAGGATACACCGCCACTCTCCTTCAGAGTGCAACATCGAAACAGGTTGGTGTCATTCAGCTCACCCCCCAGACAGCGGGAATTCGCATAAAATCTCTCCTAGGCTTGCCGGGAGAGGGAGTATCAAGCTGAGCCTCCATAAAGACTAGGGGGAAACCAGAGACACCTGACCTCCAATCCCTCCTCCCAGTAGCAGCCAAAAGGAAACCTGGCTAGCCAGCGCTGGGGGAGGGGCAAGCAGAAAAAATCAAAGTGATAGAGTGCCAGGGATCCCAACAGCCTGCAGCAGGACCCGGGAGACCAAGGCCAACTGATTCGCGCGGCCTGCCCTGCGGCTACAGAAGGCGTGGCGCCTCAGTGAAGCCATTAATTAGCAAGCAGGGAGGTTAGGGACTGCCATTAGGTGGAATCCCGCCAGCCAAGCCCACACGGACCCTTGGGCCGAGCAAGGGATCTCAGAAAGGGAAGGAAGCTTTACAGTCCCATCCCATCCCCCACAGCGGACACTCCATCCAGACAGTCAGCGGCCACCATCCAGGAAAGCTGAAGGATACACCACCACTCTCCAACAGCTTGCAACATCAAAACAGCCAGCAGCAGGACCCCGGAGATCCAGGCAAACTGATTCGCGCGCCCTGCCCCGCAGCACAGAAGGTGTGGCGCCTCAGAGAAGCAATTAATTAGCAAGCAGGGAATTTAGGGACTGCCATTAGGTGGAATCCCGCCAGCCAAGCCCACCGCCCACGCCCGGAACAGGCCCAGCGACCTGCCAGCATGGTAGTCACGACACCCCAATTGGAATAGGGACAGAGCAGAGCAGCCTTCCACTCCCGGAACAGGCCCAGAGAGACGCCAGCGTGGTAGACACGTCACCCCAATTGGAGTAGGGGCACAGCCGCCGCCCGAACCTGCAAGGGAGACTTTTCAACTATACAAGAGCAACATAAATAAATAGGGGGTAAATTTCAAAAACACAACAGTTGCACCAAGCAGAAAGAAACGCGAGCAGTATGAAAAGACAAGGAAAGAAAGGACCACAAGCAATGCAGGTCAACTCAACTTTAGAAGAGGTAATAGCTGCAACGGATGGAATATCAGATAAAGAGTTCAGGATATATATGCTTCAGATGATCTGGAGTCTCAAGGAAGACATGAGACAGCAAAATCAGACAATGAAAGATCACATTGACAAACAAATCCAGGAAGTAAAAGATCAATTTCACAGGGAGATAGAGGTAATAAAAAACAAACAAATAGAAATTCTAGAAATGCAGGAAACAATCAACCAACTTAAAAACTCAATTGAGAATACTACCAGCAGAGTAGATCACTTAGAAGAGAGAACATCAGACAATGAAGACAAAGTATTTCAACTGGAAAAGAACATAGACAGCTCAGCAAGTCTGAAGAAACCATGAGCAGAACTTCCAAGAATTATGGGACAATATCAAAAGACCAAATTTAAGAGTCATTGGGATACAGGAAGGCACAGAGCTCCATTCCAAAGGAATAAACAGTCTATTCAGTGAAATTATACAAGAAAACTTCCCAGAATTGAAGAATGAGACAGAATCCCAAATCCTAGAAGCCTACAGGATGCCGAATGTGCAAAATCATAAGAGATCCACACCTAGACACATTATAATGAAGATGTCCAACATACAGAATAAGGAGAGAATTTTAAAAGCTGCAAGAGAAAGAAAGCAGATTACATTTAGGGGTCAACCAATCAGGATAACAGCTGATCTCTCAACACAGACTCTGAAAGCTAGAAGATCCTGGAATAACATATTTCAAACACTGAAAGACAATGGGCTCCAACCAAGAATCTTGTATCCGGCGAAATTAAGCTTCAGGTTAGAAGATGAAATAAAAACCTTCCACGATAAACAAAAGTTAAAATAATTCCCAGCTAGAAAACCATCTCTTCAAAAAATCCTTGGCAAAATATTACAGGAAGAGGAAATGGAAAATAACATTGAAAACCAACAATGGGAGGTAGGACAGTAAAGGGGGGAAAGTAGTCAAAGAGGATAACAAATCAGGTTTAGTAACATCAATAAACAAATATGGATAGAAGAACCAAACATATCTCAATAATAACCCTAAATGTTAATGGCTTAAACTCACCAATTAAGAGACACAGGCTAGTAGAATGGATCAAAAAACAAGACCCAACAATATGCTGTCTACAGGAGACGCATTTGATAGGAAAAGATATACATAGACTGAAGGTGAAAGGTTGGGAAAAATCATATCACTCATATGGACCGCGGAAACAAGCAGGAGTGTCCATACTCATATCTAATAAAATAGATTTCAAGCCAAAGCTAATCAAAAGGGATATAGAAGGACACTTCATACTGCTCAAGGGAACCATACACCAACAAGACATAACAATCATAAATATATATGCCCCAAATAATGGTGCAGCTGTGTTCATCAAGCAAACTCTTCTCAAGTTCAAGAGTCTAATAGACCACCATACAATAATCATGGGAGACTTCAACACACCTCTCTCACCACTGGACAGATCTTCCAAACAAAAGTTAAATAAGGAAACTATAGAACTCAATAACACAATTAACAACCTAGACTTAATTGACATATATAGACTATACCACCCAACATCAAGTAGCTACACTTTTTTCTCAGCAGCACATGGAACCTTCTCAAAAATAGACCATATACTATGTCACAGGGCAACTCTTAGACAATACAAAGGGGTAGAGATAATACCATGCATCTTATCTGATCATAATGGAATGAAACTGAAAATCAATGATAAAAGAAGAAAGGAAAAATCAAGCATCACCTGGAGAATGAACAATAGGTTGCTGAGTGATCAATGGGTTTTAGAAGACATCAAGGAGGAAATTAAAAAATTCCTAGAGTTAAATGAAAACACAGACACAACATATCGGAATCTATGGGACACATTGAAAGCAGTTCTAAGAGGAAAATTCATTGCTTGGAGTTCATTCCTCAAAAAAAGAAAAAAACCAACAAATAAATGATCTCATACTTCATCTCAAAATCCTAGAAAAAGAAGAGCAAAACAACAGCAAAAGAAGTAGAAGGCAAGAAATAATTAAAATCAGAGCTGAAATTAATGAAATTGAAACAAAAGAAACAATTGAAAAAATTGACAAAACTAAAAGCTGGTTCTTTGAAAAAATAAATAAAATTGACAGACCCTTAGCCATGCTAACGAAGAGAAGAGGAGAGAGAACCCAAATTACTAGCATACAGGATGAAAAAGGCAATATCACAACAGACACTTCAGAAATACAGAAGATAATCAGAAATTACTTTGAATCCTTATACTCCAATAAAATAGAAGATAGTGAAGGCATAGATAAATTCCTTGAGTCCTATGATCTGCCCAGATTGAGCCAGGAGGATATAGACAACCGAAACAGACCAATAACAATAGAGGAAATAGAAGAAACCATCAAAAGTCTACCAACTAAGAAAAGCCCAGGACCGGATGGGTATACAGCAGAGTTTTACAAAACCTTTAAAGAGGAACTAACACCAATACTTTTCAAGCTATTTCAGGAAATTGAAAAAGAGGGAGAACTTCCAAATTCATTCTACGAGGTCAACATCACCCTGATTCCAAAACCAGACAAAGACACTTCAAAGAAGGAAAACTACAGACCAATATCTCTAATGAACCTTGACGCAAAAATCCTCAATAAAATTCTGGCGAATCGGATTCAAATACATATCAAAAAAATTATACATCATGATCAAGTAGGATTCATCCCTGGGATGCAAGGCTGGTTTACTATACGGAAATCAATAAATGTCATTCACCACATCAATAGACTTAAAAATAAGAACCATATGATCATCTCAATAGATGCAGAAAAAGCATTCGACAAAGTACAGCATCCCTTTATGTTCAAAACGCTAGAAAAATTAGGGATAACAGGATCATACCTCAACATTGTAAAAGAAATCTATGGTAAGCCACAGGCCAGCATCATTCTGAATGGAGAAAAATTGAAGGCATTCCCTCTAAGATCTGGTACAAGACAGGGATGCCCTCTCTCACCACTTCTGTTCAACATAGTCCTCGAAACACTGGCCAGAGCAATTAGACAGACAAAAGAAATTAAAGGCATAAAAATATTAAAAGAAGAACTTAAATCATCACTATTTGCAGATGATATGATTCTATACCTAGTAGACCCAAAAGGGTCTACAAAGAAGCTATTAGAACTAATAAATGAATTCAGCAAAGTGGCAGGATATAAGATCAACACGCATAAATCAAAGGCATTCCTGTATATCAGCGACAAATCCTCTGAAACAGAAATGAGGACAACTACTCCATTCACAATATCCCCCCAAAAAATAAAATACTTGGGAATCAACCTAACAAAAGAGGTGAAAGATTTAGACAAGGAAAATTACAGAACCCTAAAGAAAGATATAGAAGAAGACCTTAGAAGATGGAAAAATATACCCTGCTCATGGATAGGCAGAACCAACATCATCAAGATGGCGATATTACCAAAAGTTCTCTATAAGTTTAATGCAATGCCAATCAAAATCCCAGCAGCATTTCTTGTAGAAATAGATAAAAGAATCATGAAATTCATATGGAATAATAAAAGACCCAGAATAGCAAAAACAATGCTAAGCAGGAAGTGTGAATCAGGCGGTATAGCGATACCAGACTTCAAACTATACTACAGAGCAATAGTAACTAAAACAGCATGGTACTGGTACCAAAACAGGCGGGTGGACCAATGGTACAGAATAGAGGACACAGTAACCAACCCACAAAACTACAACTATCTTATATTTGATAAAGGGTCTAAAAGCATGCAATGGAGGAAGGATAGCATCTTCAACAAATGGTGCTGGGAAAACTGGAAATCCATTTGCATCAAAATGAAGCTGAATCCCTATCTCTCGCCATGCACAAAAGTTAACTCAAAATGGATCAAGGAGCTTGATATTAAACCAGAGACACGGCATCTGATAGAAGAAAAAGTAGGGTATGATCTACATACTGTGGGATCGGGCTCCAAATTCCTCAATAGGACACCCATAGCGCAAAAGTTAACAACTAGAATCAACAAATGGGACTTACTCAAACTAAAAAGTTTTTTCTCAGCAAAAGAAACAATAAGAGAGATAAACAGGGAGCCTACATCCTGGGAACAAATCTTTACTCCACACACTTCAGATAGAGTCCTAATAACCAGAATATACAAAGAACTCAAAAAATTAGATAATAAGATAACAAATAACCCAATCAATAAATGGGCCAAGGACCTGAACAGACACTTCTCAGAGAAGGACATACAATCAATCAATAATTACATGAAAAAATGCTCACCATCGCTAGCAGTCAGAGAAATGCAAATCAAAACTACCCTAAGATACCATCTCACCCCAGTAAGATTGGCAGCCATTAGAAAGTCAAACAACAATAAGTGCTGGAGAGGATGCGGGGAAAAGGGCACTCTTGTTCATTGCTGGTGGGACTGCAAATTGGTGCAGCCAATTTGGAAAGCAGTATGGAGATTTCTTGGAAAGCTGGGAATGGAACCACCATTTGACCCAGCTATTCCCCTTCTCGGTCTATTCCCCAAAGACCTAATAAGAGCATGCTACAGGGACACTGCTACATCGATTTTCACAGCAGCACAATTCACGATAGCAAGATTGTGGAATCAGCCTAGATGCCCTTCAATAGATGAATGGATAAAAAAAAATGTGGCATTTATACACAATGGAGTATTACTCTGCATTAAGAAATGACAAAATCATAGAATTTGGAGGGAAATGGATGGCATTAGAGCAGATTATGCTAAGTGAAGCTAGTCAATCTTTAAAAAATAAATACCAAATGACCCCTTTGATATAAGGGGAGTAAACAAGGACAGGGTAGGGACGAAAGTTTGAGAAGAAGATTTACATTAAACAGGGATGAGAGGTGGGAGGGAAAGGGAGTGAGAAGGGAAACTGCATGGAAATGGAAGGTGATCCTCAGGGTTATACAAAATGACATATAAGAGGAAAGGAGGGGTAAGACAAGATAATACAAATCGAAGAAATGATTTACAGTAGAAGGGGTAGAGAGAGAAAAGGGGAGGGGAGGGGAGGGGAGGGGGATAGTAGAGAATAGGACAGACAGCAGAATGCATCAGACACTAGAAAGGCAATTTGTCAATCAATGGAAGGGTAACTGATGTGATACAGCAATCTGTATACGGGGTAAAATTGGGAGTTCATAACCCACTTGAATCAAACTGTGAAATATGATGTATTAAGAACTATGTAATGTTTTGAACGACCAACAATAAAAAAAAATAAAATAAAATAAAATAAAATAATGAGAAAAAAAAAAAAAAAAAAAAACAGAAGGGTGCAGATGCTAGGAGCCACAGCAAAAATATTGATACAGGCACCTTTGGGTTTAGTGACTGCAAGCCAGCCATTGAGATTATGATTATGTTAAGTTACATTCATATGGTAATTGGACTACTGCTGTTTACATGGGCCCGTTAAGGGACTCAGGTTACTCATGTCACTCTTGTAATGGGAGAGTTCCCATTGGTTGGTAAAGGATGGTGGCAGGGTGTTCCGGGGGAAGTGGGGCCCCGGGCTCAGGTAGAACACACGTGGGTGGACTCACTTGTTAGGGGACGCACACAGCCTCTCACAAAATAAAACTTTGTTTCAGTTTGACTGGCTTGTGTTTTTGTGCCCAGCCTGGTTGCAAGATTGCAAGCTGGTGTGCACTGACAGCCCAGCAGGGAGGCGCCCAGCAGGAAGGCAGCAGGCGGTGCTCGGTGACAGCAGCTGAAGGAGGGGAGCTCCGAAAAGCCCGCACGGCCCTGGGCCGAGCAGCCTGCAGCGGGTATGGGTTAGTGTCAGGGATTCAGTATTTTGAATGGAAAATAGGAAAATGAATCCAATGTGTATGCAATTATATGCTACACAAAAATCTTCCCACTCTCATCAAGAACAATACCTTGACATTTCCTTTGCCCCAAGTAAGACACAATTCGAAGAGAAGAGTTAGAAAATCTGTGAATACGTATCTGCAATGGAAAATGCTCAGGAGTTCACAACCTTGGAGGTGGTAGAGGAGTATCCACAAGTAAGGGACAGGGTAAACACTCCACAAACATGGAGCTCTGCTGGCCTAAAGACTTCTTGGGAAACTGCCTCTGAGGTTGGACCCTTGAAATATATGTTGTTGTCAGGAGCTTTATCTTCCTTTGTAGTGAGACCATCAAAGCTTGGTCTGCGTCTATGTGGCCTGGAGGACATGGTTTCTGATTTTCCAATGAACATGAGGCAGCAGTGCTGAATTCTCTCTTTGTAGGTAAACTGTGGCCACTGGGGTCTAAGTGTTTCCCCGTGTGGACTGTGAGGCCATTTGGTCATCCTCCACTTTTCCTGCTGTTTCTGGCTGCTTCACTGGGAGTTTCCTATTTGCTTCATGAAATACAAGGAGTTCAACTGGGACAGAGTGCTAGACGAGTTCTGTCACGTGTGCTGACTCAGGGACCTAGGAGAATGCACCAACCAGGCTTCTATCCCACAGAGCTTGCCCCCTTGATAATAGCAACCTGATTCTGACCATTGCCCGGAAACCTCTCCATATAACAAGATGCCTTTACATATACGGGTCTGCTGGCTGCACCGTGTCAGTCACAAGCCATGTGGAAGCCAATGGCAGATCCACATGGCCCCTCCACAGATGTTTTATCACACACCTGCACACCACTGCTCTAGGCCCACTAATCAGCAGGCTCCAACTTACTGGCATCTCTGTTCTACACCGTTTTCATGAAACCCAGTCTATCAAGGCACTGTCTGGTACACTCATGATCAGCAACAGGACATCCAAAGGTTCTCCAGTGCCACCTGGTCATGGGAATTTCAAAAATTTCATGGTATTTATCAAGCCATTTTTCAAGGATGATCTTGGAGGCACTGTGGCTTTCTATTCATTCAGGAACCACTAAATGGTGAGGTTGCTCATTTCAATGAAAGCTCTGGAGAAACACTCAGAGGCAAGGCTTCCCAAGAGTGGCCAAAAGGTCACATCAAACCAGGCCCATTGAGGTCTGCAATGTGAGGTCCCTGTGTGTTTTGACTCTCAATTATGGCTGCTAGGTCTTTAAGAATAAAATCATGTGATATCCTGGCTGAGATTCCCAGTGCCCTGTGGAAAGCCACCAAGGGCCTAGATCTCATTTTCCAAGGGCAACTCTCATGCATGGCCTCTTAAAATCCCAACACAATTCATGGCAACGCTTCTCTGAGTTCAGTTCCAGAACTCAGTCTGTAAGGGGAATCACGCCAGAGTTCAAGACCAGGTGGACCAAGTCATCCCTTCCAACCGCCACAGAAATGACCACAATTCACACCAAAACACTGCCACATGGCCCTCATCTTCTTCCATATAGGCACTCATCATAACCTCTGGCTGGAGGGTTCCATGAGGGGGGCAGCCCAAGACAGTGTCTAGAATAAGCTCCCTTGCCCCTCATTTGCCTAATGTCAGGGTGGCCTGGACACCCTTCCTGTGAACCAGGAGTGATCAAATAGGCCTGCCATTAATACTGCTCTGCTTCTCCAATTTGAGGCCTACTGACTTTCGGGTATAGATTCTTTGTGTGAATTGGAGACATGAGAAAACCCAAGAACCTATGGGCTAGCCTCTGCAGGGCTTTGAAGAACTCATTTGACCCAAAGGATCCCTATTCTCACTTGATGGAGGTCAGGAACTTTCCAGAGGAAAGAGAGAGACTTCATCCACAATGACTGCTCTTTTTGCCATTTTGGCTTTGGATGCACACATGGGATCTTTCTTTAATCCATCAGGTGCTGAGAATCAAAGACACAGCCTCACACAGGGCCAAGAGGCTGATTCACTCACATCCCTTTGCACAGGAATTAAGCAAAAAGCCACAGGTGATGCCCATTCATTTCCATTTGAAAATGGTTTACTTCAGGCTTCACAAAGGGGTGGCCTGAGGCAAAGACCTTCCTGACATTCAGGGCAACAGAACAATAGGTAAGCAAAAGGCCCAAAACAGGGTTTCTCCACTGACACTTTACTGGTCACACTGATATGTGAGTTTTCTGAGATGCTTGCCATTCCCTTCAGTTATCCAGTACATGGCCATGTCACAGAGCTGGGAGGTGGTACATATCTTAGACACAAAACCATGAGCCTATTCTGGAGAGTGGCCAGAATTCAGGAAGAAAACAGGAACTTAGCAAGATAGTAGGTGTTGCCCATAGATAAGGCAAGCCCCAGTCCATTCATAAATTGGAAAGGATGAATGCTGGAAAGTTTTCTACTAGACAGGACACATCCATTGATTCAATCTCTTTTCCAATGTCTACAACCAGGGATAAAGTGGGATACACAGACATAGAAACACTCACCTTGTCAAATGACTTAATAGAAACAGTCCACTCCAAACCAAACAAACTGCGTTTCCTACCTATTCTCAGAACATGAGACAAAACCATAAACTCACACCCACACCCACTAACGCACCTCCTTCCCCCAAGTAGGTCTCTGACTATCCGGAGTGTCTTCTGACTGGTGGGCATTAAAATGTTCCCAAAAATGGCCCTTCCTCTCTCAGATCTGGCCTCCTTGGCATACTCAATGAAGTTGTCAGGAGCCTCCCGTGAGCCTCTCACTACCTGTTTCTCAGAAAAGTCCCCTCTTCAGAGCTTTCCTGGCATTTGTGTCATCCTCACATCAGTAGGTACCAAGAAAGACTGACTCTGTCCTTGGTAAATGCAAACATGTGAGCCCACTGGGACTGGGACTGAAACTGGCTCTGGGTGCCTGGCTTCCTGGTTGCCAGGTTCAGAGAGTTCGATCACCAAGGAAGTGAGGTGAGGTCACTTCCTTCAGGAACTGAATGAGGTCAGTGCCTTGGCAACCAAATTGTCCTAACAGTTGCTTCCAAGGGTCCCATGAGATGGAGGCTGCCCCTGCTTCCTGTGACAATTTCACAAGTTAGAATGGTATATCCTCCATAGGCACCCAGGAACAGCTTTCCACACAGGCCTGGTTTGATGCATCTTGTCTACATTAAAAAGAGAGAGGCTCATACAGACACACCCCTTCATGCTGACCAGATGACTTTTGCTCTCTCATGTCCTTCAGAGCTGCCTACATCTTCTCCAGGGATCATTTCTGCATGGACCTTTGAGTTCTCAGCAGGTGGAAGATCCCCTACATTTCTCTATTGTAAGACCAACTCTGTCCCTGCTCTTCTGTAAAGTTGGATTGAGGGAACAGTGTATGGTTAGGGGTAAGAACATATTTGATTTGGGTTAGGAATCATTCTACTGGATGAAGAATGGTATTGGGAACCTGTGATATTTATAATAATATATAGGTGAAGTATATGTATGAAAACAGAAATCTAAGTAAGCTTTGAAGCCCAGAAGAGCATTGGGCCCTTGACTGGGATACTTAGCTTTGAATTACATTCTGCACAGATGTCTCAGATAAATTGATATACAATGGCATAAGACCTTGTACCTTGGATGATTGAATGTGGGAGAGAACATCCAGTCAAAAATGGATAGTAGGTAGGATTAGGAAGACAGTCAGTAGGTTTAGGAAGAAGAGTGAGTATAACATTTGGACCAAAAGTTCTTTAGCAGTAGGGCGTCAGTTAGAGAGTAGATGTAAATGTCAGCACATGTAAAGAGTCAGTCACAAGAATGAATATGGGAAATTATGTAGGAAAGCAGATATCAATAGAGACATTGGGAAATCAGTCAAAGTATCAAGTGAGTGATAGGATTAGATATTTTCAACAGGGTTGAGGTTGAATATGTAATCTTAGGACGAAGCAACTGTGTAGTCACCAATAGGATAGACATTTGAGAGCATTAGGCCTCTGGACAAGGATGTTTTTAGTAATCCATGCTCACTTTCCATTTAGACTTTGGTACAATCATAAGTGTGAACTTTGCATTATGTGTCCAGAATATCACTGTGATCAAATGTATATGTAGATCAGGTGACATGTGTATTTCTTCCACCATTTCTGGGAGCAATATCTTGCAGACGTATTGATTAGTATTTGGGGGCACCAATAGGTGTACACTGTCTCTATGAATATAGAGATAATGCATGAATAGACCATACTGTGAATAAATAATATATCTGTTTCCAATTTACATAATGAATTGAACTGATACCTGAAAATATATAGGAAATCTAATATTGATACACAATCATTCATTCCAATCCGATATATATATCTAATGGTAATATTAGGGTTATGGTTTACCATGAAGGCTGTGTGAGATTTGCTTGAAAAGTGATTACGGAAATCGAAAATAATGTGTTTGGAAAGAAGTCTCATGAAAAGACCAGTCCAGAAACATACAGGAGTTCATGTGTTCTGAAGCAGGAAGTGATTGAAAGTGAACCAAATGCCTGGAAATTTGTGAACTTGTGGATGAAATATATATCCTATGATGTGCATCAACTGAAGAAATAGTGATGTACCAGTGTCGAAAAAAAAAAGAAACTTCAAAATACACATCATGTATCATTGGAATCTACTTGCATTGATGCTAAACTCGGTCAGTTACTGTAGAAATATTAGGATTTCTAAGCACCATTCTCTAGGAAACAAATGTGTATTTCAGGTGGATGAATATTTCTGAGAATAATCTTTTGAAAAGATGATTATAAATCCACATACAGGAACATGAATGAATTTAGGGAGTGTATAATAAGACACATATATTTCATACATTGAAAAATGTCGAGAGAGTGTGTGTGTGTGTGTGTGTGTGTGTGTGTGTGTGTATATACACACACACACACACATTCAAACAAAACAAACACAGAGAGACTTTAAAAAGAAGAAATGTATATGCCAATCAAAATTCATCATGATATATATATCATCCACAGATCCAAAAATATTTAATTTACTGAACATGGATTTATGAATCATGTTGTTCAAGTACAAAGCTCACCCATAGGTTGAATTTTCTGTTCCAACAGCATTTAGGAAGAGTGATCTCTTCTCACAATTTGTATCTGACATATCAGCCACCTCACTAGAATGTACGTGGGATACCAGGTAGGATTCTATATGTGTATGTAAAAATACATGTGCTGAATAGGCTACAGAGAAAGGGAGACAGGAATTCACATATTTGTTAAATTTCCAAACACATGGAGAACTACTTCTCTTAAATTGGACTATATTTATAACACCTAGCCTTTATAATGCCAAAGGAAATTCCAATTATCACCATGCCTCCTCTGAACTGCATGGATTGCTATTCTGTTTGGGTTATTTTCCTCCATCATATCAGGATTGGAAATCAGAGTCTAGGAGGGTATGGGTTAGTGTCAGGGATTCAGTATTTTGAATGGAAAATTGGAAAATGAATCCAATGTGTATGCAATTATGTGCTACACAAAAATCTTCCCACTCTCATCACGAACAATGCCTTGACATTTCCTTTGCCCCAAGTAAGACACAATTCGAAGAGAAGAGTTAGAAAATCTGTGAATACATATATACAATGGAAAATGCTCAGGAGTTCACAACCTTGGAGGTGGTAGAGGAGTTTGCATAAGTAAGGGACAGGGTAAACACTCCACAAACATGGATCTCTGCTGGCCTTAAGACTTCTTGGGAAACTGCCTCTGAGGTTGGACCCTTGAAATATATGTTGTTGTCAGGAGCTTTATCTTCCTTTGTAGTGAGACCATCAAAGTTTGGTCTGCATCTATGTGACCTGGAGGACATGGTTTCTGATTTTCCAATGAACATGAGGCAGCAGTGCTGAATTCTCTCTTTGTAGGTAAACTGTGGCCACTGGGGTCTAAGTGTTTCCCTGTGTGGACTGTGAGGCCATTTGGTCATCCTCCACTTTTCCTGGTGTTTCTTGCTGCTTCCCTGGGAGTTTCCTATTTGCTTCATGAAATACAAGGAGTTCAACTGGGACACAATGCTGGAGGGAGTTCTGTCACGTGTGCTGACTCAGGGTCCTAGGAGAATGCACCAACCAGGCTTCTATCCCACAGAGCTTGCCCCCTTGATCATAGCAACCTGATTCTGAACATTGCCCGGAAACCTCTCCATATAACAAGATGCCTTTACATATAAGGGTCTGCTGGCTGCACCGTGTCAGTCACAAGCCATGTGGAAGCCAATAGGAGATCCACATGGCCCCACCACAGATGTTTTATCACACACCTGCACACCACTGCTCTAGGCCCACTAATCAGCAGGCTCCAACTTACTGGCATCTCTGTTCTACACCATTCTCATGAAACCCAGTCAATCAAGGCACTGTCTGGTACACTCATGATCAGCAACAGGACATCCAAAGGTTCTCCAGTGCCACCTGGTCATGGGAATTTCAAAAATTTCATGGTATTTATCAAGCCATTTTTCAAGGATGATCTTGGAGGCACTGTGGCTTTCTATTCATTCAGGAACCACTATATGGTGAGGAAGCTCATTTCAATGAAAGCTCTGGAGAAACACTCAGAGGCAAGGCTTCCCAAGAGAGGCCAAAAGGTCACATCAAGCCAGGCCCATTGAGGTCCACAATGTGAGGTCCCTGTGTGTTTTGACTCTCAATTATGGCTGCCAGGTCTTTAAGAATAAAATCATGTGATATCCTGGCTGAGATTCCCAGTGCTCTTTGGAAAGCCACCCTGGGCCTACATCTCAGTTTCCAAGGGCAACTCTCATGCGTGGCCTCCTAAATTCCCAACACAATTCATGGCAATACTTCTCTGAGTTCAGTTCCAGAACTCAGTCTCCAAGGGGAATCCCGCCAGAGTTCAAGACCAGGTGGACCAAGTCATCCCTTCCAACCGCCACAGAAATGACCACAATTCAAACCAAAACACTGCCACATGGCCCTCATCTTCTTCCATATAGACACTCATCATAACCTCTGGCTGGAGGTTTCCATGAGTGGGGCAGCCCAAGACAGTGTCTAGAATAAGCTTCCTTGCCCCTCATTTGCCTAATGTCAGGGTGGCCTGGACACCCTTCCTGTGAACCAGGAGTGATCAAATAGGCCTGCCATTAATACTGCTCTGCTTCTCCAATTTGAGGCCTACTGACTTTCGGGTTTAGATTCTTTGTGTGATTTGGAGACATGAGAAAACCCAAGAACCTATGGGCTAGCCTCTGCAGGGCTTTGAAGAACTCATTTGACCCAAAGATCCCTATTCTCACTTGATGGAGGTCAGGAACTTTCCAGAGGAAAGCGAGAGACTTCATCCACAATGACTGCTCTTTTTGCCATTTTGGCTTTGGATGCACACATGGGATCTTTCTTTAATCCATCAGGTGCTGAGAATCTAAGCCACAGCCTCAAACAGGGCCAAGAAGCTGATTCACACACATCCCTTTGCACAGGAATTCAGCAAAAAGCCACACGTGATGCCCCTTCATTTCCATTTGAAAACTGTATACTTCTGGCTTCACAAAGGGGTAGCCTGAGGCAAAGACCTTCCTGACTTTCAGGGCAACAGAACAATAGGTAAGCAAAAGGCCCAAAGCAGGGTTTCTCCACTGACACTTTACTGGTCACACTGATATCTGAGTTTTCTGAGATGCTTGCCATTTCCTTTTGTTATCCAGTACATGGCCATGTCACAGAGCTGGGAGGTGGTACATATCTTGGACACAAAACCATGAGCCTATTCTGGAGAGTGGCCAGAATTCAAGAAGAAAACTAGAACTTACCAAGACAGTAGGTGTTGCCCATAGATAAGGCAAGCACCAGTCCATTCATAAATCCGAAAGAATGAATGCTGGAAAGTTTTCTACTAGACAGGACACATCCATTGATTCATTCTCTTTTCCAATGTCTACAACCAGGGATACAGTGGTATAGACAGACATAGAAACACTCGCCTTGTCAAACGACTTACTTGAAACAGTCCACTCCAAACCAAACAAACTGCCTTTCCTACCTATTCTCAGAACATGAGACAAAACCATAAACTCACAACCACACCCACAAAGGCACCTCTTTCCCCCAAGTAGGTCTGTGACTATCCGGAGTGTCTTCTGACTGGTGGGCCATACAATGATCCCCCAAAATGGCCCGTACTCTCTCAGATCTGGCCTCCTTGGCCTACTCAATGAAGCTGTCAGGAGGCACCAGTGAGCCAATAAGTACCTGCTTTCTCAGAAAAGTCCCCTCTTCAGAGCTTTACTGGCATTTGGTCATCCTCACATCAGTAGGTACCAAGAAAGACTGACTCTGTCCTTGGTAAATGCAAACAAGTGAGCCCACTGGGACTGGGACTGAAACTGGCTCTGGGTGCCTGGCTTCCTGGTTGCCAAGTTCAGAGAGTTCCATCACAAAAGAAGTGAGGTGAGGTCACTTCCTTCAGGAACTGAATGAGGTCACTGCCTTGGCAACCAAATTGTCCTAACAGTTGCTTCCAAGGGTCCTATGAGATGGAGGCTGCCCCTGCTTCCTGTGACACTTTCACAAGTTAGAATGGTATATCCTCCATAGGCACCCAGGAACAGCTTTCCACACAGGCCTGGTTTGGTCCATCTTGTCTACATTAAGAAGACTGCGGCTCATTCAGACACAACCCTTCATCCTGACCAGGTTGTTTGCCATGGAAGATGACTTTTGCTCTCTCATGTCCTTCAGAGCTGCCTACATCTTCTCCAGGGTTCATTTCTGCATGGACCTTTGAGTTCTCAGCAGGTGGAAGATCCCCTACATTCCTCTATTGTAAGACCAACTCTGTCCCTGCTCTTCTGTAAAGTTGGATTGAGGGAACAGTGTATGGTTAGGGGTAAGAACATGTTTGATTTGGGTTAGGAATCATTCTACTATATGATGAACGGTATTGGGAACCTGCGATATTTATAACAATATATAGGTGAAGTATATGTATGAAAACAGAAATCTAAGTAAGCTTTGAAGCCCAGAAGGACATTGGGCCCTTGACTGGGATACTTAGCTTTGAATTACATTCTGCACAGACGTCTCAGATAAATTGATATACAATGGCATAAGACCTTGTACCTTGGATGATTGAAGGTGGAAGAGAACATCCAGTCAAAAATTGATAGTAGGTAGGATTAGGAAAATAGTCAGTAGGTTTAGGAAGAAGAGTGAGTATAACATTTGGACCAAAAGTTCTTTAGCAGTAGGGCGTCAGTTAGAGAGTAGATGTAAATGTCAGCACATGTGAAGATTCAGTCACAAGAATGAATATGGGAAATTATGTAGGAAAGCAGATATCAATAGAGACATTGGGAAATCAGTCAAAGTATAAAGTGAGTGATAGGATTAGATATTTTCAAAGGGGTTGAGGTTGAATATGTAATCTTAGGACGAAGCAACTGTGCAGTCACCAATAGGATTGACATTTGAGAGCATTAGGCACCTGGACAAGGACGTTTTTAGTAATCCATGCTCACTTTCCATTTAGACTTTGGTACAATGATAAGTGTGAAATTTGCATTATGTGTCCAGAATATCACTGGGATCAAATGTATATGTAGATCAGGTGACATGAGTACTTCTTCCACCATTTCTGGAAACAATATCTTGAAGACGTATTGATTAGTATTTGGGGGCACCAATAGGTGTAACCTGTGTCTATGAATATAGAGATAATGCATGAATAGACCATACTGTGAATAAAGAATATAACTGGTTCCAATTTACATAATGGATTGAACTGATACCTGAAAATATATAGGAAATTTAATATTGATACACAATCATTCATTCCAACCAGTTATATATCTAATGGTAATATTAGGGTTCTGGTTTACCATGAAGGCTGTGTGAGATTTGCTTGAAAAATGATTATGGAAATCGAAAATAATGTGTTTGAAAAGAAGTCTCATGAAAAGTCCCGTCCAGAAATATACAGGAGTACATGTGTTCTGAAGCAGGAAGTGATTGAAAGTGAATCAAATGCCTGGAAATTTGTGAACTTGTGGATGAAATATATATCCTATGATGTGCATCAACTGAAGAAATAGTGATGTACCAGTGTCGATAAAAAAGAAACGTCAAAATACACATCTGTCTCATAGGAATCTACTTGCATTGATGCTAAACTCGGTCAGTTACTGTAGAAATATTAGTATTTCTAAGCACCATTCACTAGGAAACAAATGTGTATTTCAGGTGGATGAATATTTCTGAGAATAATCTTTTGAAAACATGATTGTAAATCCACATACATGAACATGAATGAATTTATGGTGTGTATCATAACACACATATATTTCATACTTTAAAAAAGTAGAGAGAGTGTGTGTGTGTGTGTGATACACACACACACACACATAAAAACAAAACAAACACAGAGAGAGTTTGAAAAGAAGAAATATAAATGCCAATCAAAATTCATCATGAAATATATATCATCCACAGATCCAAAAATATTTAATTTACTGAACATGGATTTATGTATCATGTTGTGCAAGTACAAAACTCACCCATAGGTTGAATTTTCAGTTCCTACAGCGTTTAGGAGGAATGATCTCTTCTCACAATTTGTATCTGCCATGTCAGCCTCCTCACAAGAATGTACAAGGGATACCAGGTAGGATTCTATATGTGCATGTAAAAATACATGTGCTGAATAGGCTACAGAGAAGGGGATACAGGAATTCACATATTTGTTAACTTTACAAACACATGGAGAACTACTTCTCTTAAATTGGACTAGATTTATAACACCTAGACTTTATAATGCCAAAGGAAAGTCCAATTATACACCATGCCTCCTCTGAACTGCATGTATTGCTATTCTGTTTGGGTTATTTTCCTCCATCATATCAGGATTGGTAATCAGAGTCTAGGAGGGTATGGGTTAGTGTCAGGGATTCAGTATTTTGAATGGAAAATAGGAAAATGAATCCAATGTGTATGCAATTATGTGCTACACAAAAATCTTCCCACTCTCATCCAGAACAATGCCTTGACATTACCTTTGTCCCAAGTAAGACACAATTCGAAGAGAAGAGTTAGAAATTCTGTGAATAAGTATCTGCAATGGAAAATGCTCAGGAGTTCACAAACTTGGAGGTGGTAGAGGAGTTTCCATAAGTAAGGGACAGGGTAAACACTCCACAAACATGGAGCTCTGCTGGCCGAAAGACTTCTTGGGAAACTGCCTCTGAGTTTGGACCCTTGAAATATATGTTGTTGTCAGGAGCTTTATCTTCCTTAGTAGGGAGACCATCAAAGCTTGGTCTGCATCTATGTGGCCTGGAGGACATGGTTTCTGATTTTCCAATGAACATGAGGCAGCAGTGCTGAATTCTCTCTTTGTAGGTAACCTGTGGCCACTGGGGTCTAAGTGTTTGCCCGTGTGGACTGTGAGGCCATTTGGTCATCCTCCACTTTTCCTGGTGTTTCTTGCTGCTTCACTGGGAGTTTCCTATTTGCTTCATGAAATACAAGGAGTTCAACTGGGACACAGTGCTGGAGGGAGTTCTGTCACGTGTGCTGACTCAGGGTCCTAGGAGAATGCACCAACCAGGCTTCTATCCCACAGAGCTTGCCCCCTTGACCATAGCAACCTGATTCTGAACATTGCCCAGAAACCTCTCCATATAACAAGATGCCTTTACATATAAGGGACTGCTGGCTGCACCGTGTCAGTCACAAGCCATGTATAAGCCAATGGCAGATCCACATGGCCCCACCACAGATGTTTTATCACACACCTGCACACCACTGCTCTAGGCCCACTAATCAGCAGGCTCCAACTTACTGGTATCTGTGTTCTACACCGTTTTCAAGAAACCCAGTCAATCAAGGCACTGTCTCGTACACTCATGATCAGCAACAGGATATCCAAAGTTTCTCCAGTGCCACCTGGTCATGGGAATTTCAAAAATTTCATGGTATTTATCAAGCCATTTTTCTAGGATGAACTTGGAGGCACTGTGGGTTTCTATTCATTCAGGAACCACTAAATGGTGAGGAAGCTCATATCAATGAAAGCTCTGGAGAAACACTCAGAGGCAAGGCTTCCCAAGAGTGGCCAGAAGGTCACATCAAGCCAGGCCCATTGAGGTCTATAATGTGAGGTCCCTGTTTGTTTGGCTCTCAATTATGGCTGCCAGGTCTTTAAGAATAAAATCATGTGATATCCTGGCTGAGATTCCCAGTGCTCTGTGGAAAGCCACCCTGGGCCTAGATCTCAGTTTCCAAGGGCAACTCTCATGCGTGATCTCCTAAAATCCCAACACAATTCATGGCAATACTTCTCTGAGTTCAGTTCCAGAACTCAGTCTGTAAGGGGAATCACGCCAGAGTTCAAGACCAGGTGGACCAAGTCATCCCTTCCAACCGCCACAGAAATGACCACAATTCACACCAAAACACTGCCACATGGCCCTCATCTTCTTCCATATACACACTCATCAAAACCTCTGGCTCAAGGTTTCCATGAGGGGGGCAGCCCAAGACAGTGTCCAGAATAAGCTCCCTTGCCCCTCATTTGCCTAATGTCAGGGTGGCCTGGACACCCTTCCTGTGAACCAGGAGTGATCAAATAGGCCTGCCATTAATACTGCTCTGCTTCTCCAATTTGAGGCCTACTGACTGTCAGGTATAGACTCTTTGTGTGAATTGGAGACATGAGAAAACCCAAGAATCTATGGGCTAGCCTCTGCAGGGCTTTGAAGAACTCATTTGACCCAAAGGATCCCTATTCTCACTTGATGGAGGACAGCAACTTTCCAGAGGAAGGCGAGGGACTTCATCCACAATGACTGCTCTTTTTGCCATTTTGGCTTTGGATGCACACATGGGATCTTTCTTTAATCCATCAGGTGCTGAGAATCTAAGCCACAGCCTCACACAGGGCCAAGAGGCTGATTCACACACATCCCTTTGCACAGGAATTAAGCAAAAAGCCACAGGTGATGCCCCTTCATTTCCATTTGAAAACTGTTTACTTCAGGCTTCACAAAGTGTTAGCCTGAGGCAAAGAACTTCCTGACAGTCAGGGCAACAGAAAAATAGGTAAGCAAAAGGCCCAAAGCAGGGTTTCTCCACTGACACTTTACTGGTAACACTGATATCTGAGTTTTCTGAGATGCTTGCCATTCCCTTCAGTTATCCAGTACATGGCCATGTCACAGAGCTGAGAGGTGGTACATATCTTGGACACAAAACCATGAGCCTATTCTGGAGAGTGGCCAGAATTCAGGAAGAAAACAGGAACTTAGCAAGATAGTAGGTGTTGCCCATAGATAAGGCAAGCCCCAGTCCATTCATAAATTGGAAAGCATGAATGCTGGAAAGTTTTCTACTAGACAGGACGCATCCATTGATTCATTCTCTTTTCCAATGTCTACAACCAGGGATACAGTGGGATAGACAGACATAGAAACACTCGCCTTGTCAAACGACTTACTAGAAACAGTCCACTCCAAACCAAACAAACTGACTTTCCTACCTATTCTCAGAACATGAGACAAAACCATAAACTCACAACCACACCCACTAAGGCACCTCCTTCCCCCAAGTAGGTCTGTGACTATCTGGAGTGTCTTCTGACTGGTGGGCCATACAATGTTCCCCCAATATGGCCTGTCCTTTCACAGATCTGGCCTCCTTGACCTACTCAATGAAGTTGTCAGGAGGCACGAGTGAGCCCACTCACTACCTGCTTTCTCAGAAAAGTCCCCTCTTCAGAGCTTTCCTGGCATTTGGTCATCTTCACATCAGTAGGTACCAAGAAAGACTGACTCTGTCCTTGGTAAATGCAAACAAGTGAGCCCACTGGGACTGGGACTGAAACTGGCTCTGGGTGCCTAGCTTCCTGGTTGCCATGTTCAGAGAGTTCCATCACCAAGGAAGTGCGGTGAGGTCACTTCCTTCAGGAACAGAATGAGGTCACTGCCTTGGCAACCAAATAGTCCTAACAGTTGCTTCCAAGGGTCCTATGAGATGGAGGCTGCCCCTGCTTCCTGTGACACTTTCACAAGTTAGAATGGTATATCCTCCATAGGCACCCAAGAACAGCTTTCCACACAGGCCTGGTTGGGTCCATCTTGTCTACATTAAGAAGAGAGATGCTCATTCGGACAAATCCCTTCATCATGACCAGGTTGTTTGCCATGGAAGATGACTTTTGCTCTCTCATGTCCTTCAGAGCTGCCTACATCTTCTCCAGGGTTCATTTCTGCATGGAACTTTGAGTTCTCAGCAGGAGGAAGATCCCCTACATTCCTCTATTGTAAGACCAACTCTGTCCCTGCTCTTCTGTAAAGTTGGATTGAGGGAACAGTGTATGGTTAGGGGTAAGAACATGTTTGATTTGGGTTAGGAATCATTCTACTGGATGAAGAATGGTATTGGGTACCTGTGATATTTATAACAATATATAGGTGAAGTATATGTATGAAAACAGAAATCTAAGTAAGCTTTGAAGCCCAGAAGGGCATTGGGCCCTTGACTGGGATACTTACCTTTGAATTACATAATGCACAGATGTCTCAGATAAATTGATATGCAATGGCATAAGACCTTGTACCTTGGATGATTGAATGTGGAAGAGAACATCTAGTCAAAAAGGGATAGTAGGTAGGATTAGGAAGATAGTCAGTAGGTTTAGCAAGAAGAGTGAGTATAACTTTTGGACCAAAAGTTCTTTAGCAGTAGGGTGTCAGTTAGAGAGTAGATGTAAATGTCAGCAGATGTGAAGAGTCAATCACAAGAATGAATATGGGAAATTATGTAGGAAAGCAGATATCAATAGAGACATTGGGAAATCAGTCAAAGTATAAAGTGAGTGATAGGATTAGATATTTTCAAGAGGGTTGAGGTTGAATATGTAATCTTAGGACGAAGCAACTGTGTAGTCACCAATAGGATTGACATTTGAGAGCATTAGGCACCTGGACAAGGATGTTTTTAGTAATCCATGCTCACTTTCCATTTAGACTTTGGTACAATCATAAGTTTGAACTTTGCATTATGTGTCCAGATTATCACTGTGATAAAATGTATATGTAGATCAGGTGACATGAGTGTTTCTTCCACCATTTCTGGGAGCAATATCTTGAAGACGTATTGATTAGTATTTGGGGGCACCAATAGGTGTACCCTGTGTCTAGGAATATAGAGATAATGCATGAATAGACCATACTGTGAATAAATAATATAACTGGTTACAATTGACATAATGGATTGAACTGATACCTGAAAATATATTGGAAATCTTATATTGATACACAATCATTCTTTCCAACCAGTTATATATCTAATGTTAATATTAGGGTTCTGGTTAACCATGAGGGTGTGTGAGATTTGCTTGAAAAGTGATTATGGTAATCGAAAATAATGTGTTTGGAAAGAAGTCTCATGAAAAGACCAGTCCAGAAATATACAGGAGTACATGTGTTCTGAAGCAGGAAGTGATTGAAAGTGAACCAAATGCCTGGAAATTTGTGAACTTGTGGATGAAATATATATCCTATGATGTGCATCAACTGAAGAAATAGTGATGTACCAGTGTCGAAAAAAAAGAAACGTCAAAATACACATCATGTATCATAGGAATCTACTTGCATTGATGCTAAACTCGGTCAGTTACTGTAGAAATATTAGGATTTCTAAGCACCATTCACTAGGAAACAAATGTGTATTTCAGGTGGATGAATATTTCTGAGAATAATCTTTTGAAAAGATGATTATAAATCCACATACATGAACATGAATGAATTTAGGGAGTGTATTATAAGACATATATTTCATACTTTGAGAACTCAGGATAGAGTGTGTGTGTGTGTGTGTGTGTGTGTGTATATATATATATATATATATATATATACACATATATATATATACATTCAAACAATACAAACACACAGAGACTTTAAAAAGTCAAAATATATATGCCAATCAAAATTCCTCATGGTATATATATATATCATCCACAAATCCAAAAATATTTAATTTACTGAACATGGATTTATGTATCATGTTGTTCAAGTAGAAAGCTCACCCATAGTTTGAATTTTCTGTTCCAACAGCATTTAGGAGGAGTGATCTCTTCTCACAATTTGTATCTGCCATGTCAGCCACCTCACAAGAATGTACGTGAGATACCAGGTAGGATTCTATATGTGCATGTAAAAACACATGTGCTGAATAGGCTACAGAGAAAGGGAGAAAGGAATTCCTATATTTGTTAACTTTAACAACACATGGAGAACTACTTCTCTTAAATTGTACTAGATTTATAACACCTAGCCTTTATAATTCAAAAGGAAAGTCCAATTATACACCATGCCTCCTCTGAACTGCATGTATTGCTATTCTGTTTGGGTTATTTTCCTCCATCATATCAGGATTGGTAATCAGAGTCTAGGAGGGTATGTGCTAGGAGCCACAGCAAAAATATTGATACAGGCACCTTTGGGTTTAGTGACTGCCAGCCAGCCATTGAGATTATGATTATGTTAAGTTACATTCATATGGTAATTGCACTCCTGCTGATTACCTGGGCCCGTTACGGGTCTCAGGTTACTCATGTCACTCTTGTAATGGGAGAGTTCCCATTGGTTGGGAAAGGATGGTAGGAGTGTGTTCCGGGGGAATTGGGGGCCCCATCTCAGGTAGAACACACGTGGGTGGACCCACTTGTTAGGGGACGCACACGGCCTCTCACAAAATAAAACTTTGATTCAGTTTGACTGGCTTGTGTTTTTGTGCCCAGCCGGTTTGCAAGATTGCAAGCTGGCGTACACTGACAGCCCAGCAGGGAGGCGCCCAGCAGGAAGGCATCAAGCGGTGCTCGGCGACAGCAGTGGCAGGAGCGAGCTCCGAAAAGCCTGCATGGCCCGGGCCGAGCAGCCTGCAGCATTTTGGTGGCCCTGTATGAGGAACGCCCAAAATTTAAAGGTGAGTAATATCGCTGGCTCCTAAGGAAAGGCGACAGAATGGGTATTCCTGTTTTGATTTATTCTGCTTTTATTTCAGGCTCTCTAGCCTTACATTTTTTTCAGGCGAATTGGGAAAAATGGTTGGCTCAAGGTTTGAAGTTATTCGGCCCTGAGAGAGAGAAAATTGATATAATCATTTTCCTCCTCTCCGTTTCTGTTTCATTCTGTTTTGGCTTTCTTCTAACCTATCTTATTGGGTTATGTTACCTTTATAGTAGATTAGAATCTAGTAAAAAACAAACCGAAATACTGTTAAGTAAATTGTTAGAGGTCCAGGCCATGGCAGAAAACATATTAGGTCAAGCAAAACAAAAGGTCTCTCAAGCTAGTCAGACAGAAGAAAATTTGAAGAAGGCAAGCTCAGGGAAAAAACTGTCGTCAGATAGGGAGGCTGCTACTAACTCCGTTCCACCACCAGAGGGCGTAATTCCACCAACAGCTTTACCTGCCTCCATAGATGATGAACGGAATCCTGAGGCTGGACCCCAAAAGTTAGCATGCCCTGTAGTTGAGCGGGGAGAAGAAAGACAACGAGCTTACCGTGCCTTAGATTTCAAAATAGTAAAGCAATTAAAGGAAGCTGTAGCAACCTACGGCCCGGCCGCTCCCTTCACAGTCAGTATGGTCGAATCTATTACCAGCTGGGTCTTAACACCAGCAGATTGGGCTAACGTGTGTCAGTCTGTGCTAAATGGAGGACAATATTTATTATGGAAATTTGCCAATGAGGAATTTTGCAAGGAGACAGCTAGGTGAAATGCAGCAGCAGGTTACCCTGAAAGAGATTTACAAATGTTATTAGGGAGAGGAGCCTATGAAGGTCAGAGGCAATAGATCGGATATGATCCTGGCGTATACGCTCAGATTGCTATAGATGCAATTAGGGCATGGAAAACTTTGAAGGGACAAGGGGATTTACAAGGTCAACTATCTAAGATAATACAAGGAGTTAATGAGCCCTACGCTGACTTTGTAGCTAGACTTATTGAAACAGCCTCTGAGACATTTGAAAATACAGAACAGGCAATGCCATTTATAAAACAACTGGCTTACGATCAAGCAAATCGTTGCTGCAAAGAGGTCATTAGACCATGGAAACATGAAGATTTAAACACATATATTAAATTATGTAGAGACATTAATGAACAAGGACAAGTCATGGGAGCTGAAGTAAAACAGGCTTTAGATACCAAGCCAAAAACATGCTATAATTGCAATCAAAAAGGACATTTTAAAAGAAATTGCCCCATAGGAGGAGGGTTTAACAAAGCTAGGTACCAAAGGAGTAGAATCCCGGGTATTTGCCCACGATGCCATAGAGGGAGACATTGGGCTAATGAATGCCGTTCTCAAACCACCATAGAGGGTATTCCGTTATCAAAAAATGGACAAAGACCAAGTGTCTACCCATGATATGGTGGAGAAAGGTATCAGGCCCCGTTGCCAAAAAATGAATTGGAGGGCCCAATGCCCGGGGCCCAAAACCACAAATATACGGGGCAATGGAGGAACCCAACAGCACCATCAAGGTGGTGCCCAGGATGCATTATCCATTGGATCCCTCATCAGACAGACTAGAGGGAGCGCAGGGTTGGACATCTGTGCCTCCGCCAGAGCAGTATTAACTCCAGAGATGGGAGTTCAAATCATTCCCACAGGAATAAAAGGACCTCTTCCCCAGGGAACAGTAGGCTTATTATTAGGACGCAGTTCTTCTACACTTAAAGGACTTATGATAAGTCCTGGGGTAATTGATCCCGATTATGAGGGAGAAATAAAAATCATAGCTAGTTCTCCAAGAGGTATATCAGTAATTTCATCAGGAGATAGAATAGCACAGTTATTAATAATACCAAGCCTACATGATACATTTTCCAGTTGTAATGTAGAAAGAGGTTCCAAGGGATTAGGCTCCACAGGTGTAGATTGGGCTATGCTTTCTTTAAATTTAGATTATCGCCCTATGCTAAAATTAAATATTCAAGGACATGACTTTAATGGACTGCTGGACACAGGCGCTGACCTCAGCATCATATCTCGCCAGGAATGGCCTAAGCACTGGCCATTGCAACAAGCCACCCAAACGCTTAGAGGCCTAGGGGTGGCGACTAATCCCCATAGAAGTGCAATGGTATTAGATTGGAAGGATCCTGAAGGATGTGAAGGAACTATACAGCCCTATGTATTGGACCATCTCCCCATAAATTTATGGGGACGAGACGTCCTAGATCAATTAGGATTGACATTAACAAATAACGTCAATCCTAACGCGCCCACTACTAGGGCAAAACAAGGCTTTAGAAAAGAAAAGAGATTAAGAGATCAAGAACAAGATATAACAGCACCAATTCAAATAGATCAAGAAATAAATAAACATGGATTGGGTTTTCAAAAAGGGCCACTGAGACAATCAAAATTACTTGGAAATCAGAAAGACCAGTGTGGGTTCCTCAGTGGCCCCTAACTAAAGAAAAGATACAAGTAGCCCATGATCTGGTCAAACAGCAATTAGCGGAAGGACATATACAACCTTCCGTATCTCCCCATAATACTCGCATTTTTGTCATTAAAAAGAAATCTGGTAAATGGAGATTATTACAAGATTTAAGAGCCATTAATAATGAGATGGTTATTATGGGACCTGCTCAATCAGGGATTCCCCAATTGTCTGCTCTACCAAAAACCTGGCATGTTCTAGCTATAGATATTAAAGATTGTTTCTTCTCAATTCCAATTCATCCCGAGGATAGTCCACATTTTGCATTTACTATCCCTGCACTGAATCATGAAGGTCCTGATCAGAGATATGAACGGAAAGTACTCCCTCAAGGGATGGCTAACAGCCCAACTTTGTGCCAAATTTATGTTGATAAAGCAATCCAGCCACTTAGAAATCAAAATCCTGAACTACAGATATTTCACTACATGGATGATGTGTTAATGGCACATAAAGATAAAAACACATTGCTAGAATGTTATGCCACACTTACAAACTTATTAAAAAATTATAATCTAGAGATAGCAATAGATAAAGTACAATTAAATCTTCCAATTAATTATTTAGGAGTTCTATTATCCTAAACCACGGTCCGTCCACCAAAAATTCAAATACGAGTAGATCAACTCAAATCGCTTAATGACTTTCAAAAGTTATTGGGAGATATAAATTGGATAAGGCCTTATCTAGGCATACCAACAGGAGAATTAGGACCTTTATTTGATATTCTAAAAGGTCCATCAGATACAAATTCACCCCGCATGTTAACGCCTGAAGCTAGAAAGACATTAAAAATCATTGAGGCATATATGGAAGATATGCATTTGGATAGAATTGATATAAGTTTGCCTTTATTATTTATTGTACTACCGACAAAAAATATTCCTACAGGAGTATTTTGGCAAGAAGGTCCATTATTATGGATACATTTATCTTATTCTCCTAATACTATTCTTACTAGATATCCTGAGGCTGTAGGGCAATTAATACTCAAAGGAATAAAAGCAGCAAAAGGAGTGTTTGGGATTTCTCCCAATAAAATTATTACTCCATATACTATGCATCAAATTGATGAGTTAGCTAATGAGTTAAATACTTGGGCAATAATCATGTGTAAATCTAGTGTTGCATTTGATAATCACTTGCCATCTAATCCTTTGTTGTCTTTTTGGTCTAAGCATCCTGTAGTTTTTCCAAAAATGACAAGAAAAACCCCTATTATAAATGCTCCAAATATATTCACTGATGGGTCAAACAATGGTACAGCAGCAGTAGTTACTCCTGATCAAACTTTCACATTTTTAGTACCCAAACAATCAGCTCAAAAGGTAGAGCTCAATGCAGTATTGCAAGCTTTTATGATGTTCAAAGATTCTACATTTAATTTATTTTCTGATAGTCAGTATGTAGTTAATGCTATTGTATCTCTTGAAGATGCTGGTAGGATTTCTCCTTCCTCTACTGTTTTCTCTTTGTTTTCTGCTATACAAAGTCTAATCTGGGATAGAAAGGATCCATTCTTTATAGGACATATCAGAGCACATACAGGATTGCCTGGAGCCCTTAGTTTGGGTAATGAACTAGCAGATAAATCTACACATGACATACATATTTTCACCACAATAGAAGAAGCTATAAATTTTCATAAAAGGTTCCATGTCAATGCTAATACTTTACAAAAACGTTTTAAAATAACCAAAGAACAAGCCAGACACATAATAAAACAATGTCAAAATTGTGTGACATTTTTGCCACAAGTTAATCTTGGAGTCAATCCTAGAGGACTGGTACCTAACCATATTTGGCAGATGGACGTCACACACTTGCCAGAATTTGGAAAATTAAAATATTTACATGTTACAGTTGATACTTCTTCTGGATTTTTGTTGGGCTCCCTTCATCCTGGAGAAAAACCTAAAGATGTTATAGCTCATTGCTTACAAAATTTTGCCACTGTGGGTGTTCCTAAACACTTAAAAACTGATAACGGTCCTGGTTACACCTCCAAGTCTTTTAAACAATTTTGCTCATCATTTGGCATTACTCATATAACAGGAATCCCATACAACCCACAGGGACAAGGCATAGTTGAAAGAGCTCATCAAACTATTAAAATGTACTTATTAAAACAAAAGGAGGGAATTAGTAAGGGGTATATATCCCCCAAAGATAAACTTAAAATAACCCTTTTTACTCTAAACTTTCTAAATTTGGATTCATCAGGACTTAGTGCTGCGGAAAGACATATGTATCCGAAAAATGTACATAAGCCTAAGGTACTTTGGAAAGATATTCTAACAGGACAATGGAAAGGTCCGGACCCAGTAATAGTCTGGAGTCGGGGCTCCGTCTGTGTTTTTCCACAGGAGGAACAGCAAACAATTTGGATTCCAGAGAGATTAACTAAAACAATTTCTACAGAAAAAGAAGATGATTTGACTCAAATCCATAACAGCTGATATGCAGAGTTCCAGCCTGGCTATTCTTACATCTGCGACAGTGATTTACCACGGTGCCTTTTTCAATATCTATTTCATTATTTGCATTTTTCCCACATCATAAAGTTCTATTTTATTTTATTTTATTTTATTCTACCTTACTTTTTGAGCTCATACAAACCTAGGTTAATGTTTTTCTGATCAGTTTTATTTTTTGACTGTGTTTTATTTTTTTTTAACTGTAAAGATTTTAAACATTGCAATGGAGATTTCACCTAGCTATAGCTACAAGGCCTTTATTTACTATTGTCTTATATGTTCTATGTTATGTATGCACTGTTTTGTGTTGTATGTCTGTATGTGTGTATGTCCATATTTCATTTATAAGGAGCGCTCATGTATAAATAGATACAAGAATCCAAAAACAAATTTTAAGTCACGTGACTTACATGGTTTAATTTACATTAGGTAAACAGCTGTTATAAATTTTGCTTTTTTTTTTAAAGAGAGAGTGATAGAGGAGAGAGAGAGAGAGAGAGAATTTTTAATTTTTTTTTTATTTTTTAGTTCTCGGTGGACACAACATCTTTGTTGGTATGTGGTGGTGAGGATCGAACCTGGGCCGCACGCATGCCAGGCGAGCGTGCTACCGCTTGAGCCACATCCCCAGCCCCATAAATTTTGCTTTTAAAGGTGGTTAACAGATCTGTTTGTTTACTTTCACCTTTCCTTTTCATTATATTTAATAATTCTGTTCAGGATAATGTCTCTTTAGCAACATGGCCATAATTCCCATCTCCATCCCAGTGCCGGTGAAGACTAAGATAAAACCAAACTACAACTTTTATGTTAGCTATCACAGTAAACTGTATAAACTGATACATCAATCAATATAACTCAATAAGACTGCTCAATCAAGGACTTAATTTACTTTGGGAGGAAATGGACATATTGATAGACTCCTCCACTTTGAACTGCTCAATCAAGGACTTAATTTACTTTGTGAGGAAATGGACATATTGATAGACTCCTCCACTTTGAAGTGCTTACACAACTTGCCTGGACTATGTATCACCTGTATGCATTGTGCTCTATTTGTTGATACAGCCAACTGGTAGTGCTAAATATCTTAGCCGATGTGTCACCAGTGGTGAGGCAAGAACCTCACCCCCCCACTGGTGCTTAGGCCTATCCACAAGCATGGCTATGCTGGACCGGTAGTCAGTGACGGGTTGATCTGGTTACAGTGGATTCAACCTAAGACAGGAAACTGACGTGTAAAGGTCAGTTCTCCCATGACGGGTAAGAACCACATGTTAAATTGGACAACCTAACAGGCACGGTCCCTAGCCACTTTGCCTGTTGTTTAATTAAACAGAAGGGTGCAGGATAGAGTGCCAGGGATCCCAACAGCCTGCAGCAGGACCCGGGAGATCCAGGCCAACTGATTCGCGCAGCCTGCCCTGCTGCTACAGAAGGCGTGGCGCCTCAGTGAAGCCATTAATTAGCAAGCAGGGAGGTTAGGGACTGCCATTAGGTGGAATCCTGCCAGCCAAGCCCACACGGACCCTTGGGCCGAGCACGGGATCTCAGAAGGGGAAGGAAGCGGTACAGTCCCATCCCCCACAGCGGACACTCCACCGAGGCAGTCAGCAGCCACCATCCGGTAAAGCTGAAGGATACACCGCCACTCTCCTTCAGAGTGCAACATCAAAACAGGTTGGTGTCATTCAGCTCACCCCCAGACAGCGGGAATTCGCATAAAATCTCTCCTAGGCTTGCCGGGAGAGGGAGTATCAAGCTGAGCCTCCATAAAGACTAGGAGGAAACCAGAGACACCTGACCTCCAATCCCTCCTCCCAGTAGCAGCCAAAAGGAAACCTGGCTAGCCAGCGCTGGGGGAGGGGCAAGCAGAAAAAATCAAAGTGATAGAGTGCCAGGGATCCCAACAGCCTGCAGCAGGACCCGGGAGATCCAGGCCAACTGATTCGCGCGGCCTGCCCTGCGGCTACAGAAGGCGTGGCGCCTCAGTGAAGCCGTTAATTAGCAAGCAGGGAGGTTAGGGACTGCCATTAGGTGGAATCCCGCCAGCCAAGCCCACACGGACCCTTGGGCTGAGCAAGGGATCTCAGAAAGGGAAGGAAGCTTTACAGTCCCATCCCATCCCCCACAGCGGACACTCCATCCAGGCAGTCAGCGGCCACCATCCAGGAAAGCTGAAGGATACACCACCACTCTCCAACAGCTTGCAACATCAAAACAGACAGCAGCAGGACCCCGGAGATCCAGGCAAACTGATTCGCGCGGCCTGCCCCGCAGCTACAGAAGGCGTGGCGACTCAGAGAAGCCATTAATTAACAAGCAGGGAGGTTAGGGACTGCCATTAGGTGGAATCCCGCCAGCCAAGCCCACCGCCACGCCCAGAACAGGCCCAGCGACCTGCCAGCATGGTAGTCACGACACCCCAATTGGAATAGGGACAGAGCAGAGCAGCCTTCCACTCCCGGAACAGGCCCAGAGAGACGCCAGCGTGGTAGACACGTCACCCCAATTGGAGTAGGGGCACAGCCGCCGCCCGCACCTGCAAGGGAGACTTTTCAACTATACAAGAGCAACATAAATAAATAGGGGGTAAATTTCAAAAACACAACAGTTGCACCAAGCAGAAAGAAACGCGAGCAGTATGAAAAGACAAGGAAAGAAAGGACCACAAGGAATGCAGGTCAACTCAACTTTAGAAGAGGTAATAGCTGCAACAGATGGAATATCAGATAAAGAGTTCAGGATATATATGCTTCAGATGATCTGGAGTCTCAAGGAAGACATGAGACAGCAAAATCAGACAATGAAAGATCACATTGACAAACAAATCCAGGAAGTAAAAGATCAATTTCACAGGGAGATAGAGGTAATAAAAAACAAACAAATAGAAATTCTAGAAATGCAGGAAACAATCAACCAACTTAAAAACTCAATTGAGAATATTACCAGCAGAGTAGATCACTTAGAAGAGAGAACATCAGACAATGAAGACAAAGTATTTCAACTGGAAACGAACATAGACAGCTCAGCAAGTCTGCTAAGAAACCATGAGCAGAACATCCAAGAATTATGGGACAATATCAAAAGACCAAACTTAAGAGTCATTGGGATACAGGAAGGCACAGAGCTCCATTCCAAAGGAATAAACAGTCTATTCAGTGAAAAAATACGAGAAAACTTCCCAGAATTGAAGAATGAGACAGAATCCCAAATCCTAGAAGCCTACAGGACGCCGAATGTGCAAAATCATAAGAGATCCACACCTAGACACATTATAATGAAGATGTCCAACATACAGAATAAGGAGAGAATTTTAAAAGCTGCAAGAGAAAGAAAGCAGATTACATTTAGGGGTAAACCAATCAGGATAACAGCTGATCTCTCAACACAGACTCTGAAAGCTAGAAGATCCTGGAATAACATATTTCAAACACTGAAAGACAATGGGCTCCAACCAAGAATCTTGTATCCGGCGAAATTAAGCTTCAGGTTAGAAGATGAAATTAAAACCTTCCACGATAAACAAAAGTTAAAATAATTCCCAGCTAGAAAACCATCTCTTCAAAAAATCCTTGGCAAAATATTACAGGAAGAGGAAATGGAAAATAACATTGAAAACCAACAATGGGAGGTAGGACAGTAAAGGGGGGAAAGTAGTCAAAGAGGATAACAAATCAGGTTTAGTAACATCAATAAACAAATATGGATAGAAGAACAAACCATATCTCAATAATAACCCTAAATGTTAATGGCTTAAACTCACCAATTAAGAGACACAGGCTAGTAGAATGGATCAAAAAATAAGACCCAACAATATGCTGTCTACAGGAGACGCATTTGATAGGAAAAGATATACATAGACTGAAGGTGAAAGGTTGGGAAAAATCATATCACTCATATGGACCTCGGAAACAAGCAGGAGTGTCCATACTCATATCTAATAAAATAGATTTCAAGCCAAAGCTAATCAAAAGGCATATAGAAGGACACTTCATACTGCTCAAGGGAACCATACACCAACAAGACATAACAATCATAAATATATATGCCCCAAATAATGGTGCAGCTGTGTTCATCAAGCAAACTCTTCTCAAGTTCAAGAGTCTAATAGACCACCATACAATAATCATGGGAGACTTCAACACACCTCTCTCACCACTGGACAGATCTTCCAAACAAAAGTTAAATAAGGAAACTATAGAACTCAATAACACAATTAACAACCTAGACTTAATTGACATATATAGACTATACCACCCAACATCAAGTAGCTACACTTTTTTCTCAGCAGCACATGGAACCTTCTCAAAAATAGACCATATACTATGTCACAGGGCAACTCTTAGACAATACAAAGGGGTAGAGATAATACCATGCATCTTATCTGATCATAATGGAATGAAACTGAAAATCAATGATAAAAGAAGAAAGGAAAAATCAAGCATCACCTGGAGAATGAACAATAGGTTGCTGAGTGATCAATGGGTTTTAGAAGACATCAAGGAGGAAATTAAAAAGTTCCTAGAGTTAAATGAAAACACAGACACCACATATCGGAATCTATGGGACACATTGAAAGCAGTTCTAAGAGGAAAATTCATTGCTTGGAGTTAATTCCTCAAAAAAAGAAAAAAACCAACAAATAAATGATCTCATACTTCATCTCAAAATCCTAGAAAAAGAAGAGCAAAACAACAGCAAAAGAAGTAGAAGGCAAGAAATAATTAAAATCAGAGCTGAAATTAATGAAATTGAAACAAAAGAAACAATTGAAAAAATTGACAAAACTAAAAGCTGGTTCTTTGAAAAAATAAATAAAATTGACAGACCCTTAGCCATGCTAACGAAGAGAAGAAGAGAGAGAACCCAAATTACTAGCATACGGGATGAAAAAGGCAATATCACAACAGACACTTCAGAAATACAGAAGATAATCAGAAATTACTTTGAATCCTTATACTCCAATAAAATAGAAGATAGTGAAGGCATAGATAAATTCCTTGAGTCCTATGATCTGCCCAGATTGAGCCAGGAGGATATAGACAACCGAAACAGACCAATAACAATAGAGGAAATAGAAGAAACCATCAAAAGACTACCAACTAAGAAAAGCCCAGGACCGGATGGGTATACAGCAGAGTTTTACAAAACCTTTAAAGAGGAACTAACACCAATACTTTTCAAGCTATTTCAGGAAATTGAAAAAGAGGGAGAACTTCCAAATTCATTCTACGAGGTCAGCATCACCCTGATTCCGAAACCAGACAAAGACACTTCAAAGAAGGAAAACTACAGACCAATATCTCTAATGAACCTTGACGCAAAAATCCTCAATAAAATTCTGGCGAATCGGATTCAAATACATATCAAAAAAATTATACATCATGATCAAGTAGGATTCATCCCTGGGATGCAAGGCTGGTTTACTATATGGAAATCAATAAATGTTATTCACCACATCAATAGACTTAAAAATAAGAACCATATGATCATCTCAATAGATGCAGAAAAAGCATTCGACAAAGTACAGCATCCCTTTATGTTCAAAACGCTAGAAAAATTAGGGATAACAGGATCATACCTCAACATTGTAAAAGAAATCTATGATAAGCCACAGGCCAGCATCATTCTGAATGGAGAAAAATTGAAGGCATTCCCTCTAAGATCTGGTACAAGACAGGGATGCCCTCTCTCACCACTTCTGTTCAACATAGTCCTCGAAACACTGGCCAGAGCAATTAGACAGACAAAAGAAATTAAAGGCATAAAAATATTAAAAGAAGAACTTAAATCATCACTATTTGCAGATGATATGATTCTATACCTAGTAGACCCAAAAGGGTCTACAAAGAAGCTATTAGAACTAATAAATGAATTCAGCAAAGTGGCAGGATATAAGATCAACACGCATAAATCAAAGGCATTCCTGTATATCAGCGACAAATCCTCTGAAACAGAAATGAGGACAACTACTCCATTCACAATATCCCCCCAAAAAATAAAATACTTGGGAATCAACCTAACAAAAGAGGTGAAAGATTTAGACAAGGAAAATTACAGAACCCTAAAGAAAGATATAGAAGAAGACCTTAGAAGATGGAAAAATATACCCTGCTCATGGATAGGCAGAACCAACATCATCAAGATGGCGATATTACCAAAAGTTCTCTATAAGTTTAATGCAATGCCAATCAAAATCCCAGCAGCATTTCTTGTAGAAATAGATAAAAGAATCATGAAATTCATATGGAATAATAAAAGACCCAGAATAGCAAAAACAATGCTAAGCAGGAAGTGTGAATCAGGCGGTATAGCGATACCAGACTTCAAACTATACTACAGAGCAATAGTAACTAAAACAGCATGGTACTGGTACCAAAACAGGCGGGTGGACCAATGGTACAGAATAGAGGACACAGTAACCAACCCACAAAACTACAACTATCTTATATTTGATAAAGGGTCTAAAAGCATGCAATGGAGGAAGGATAGCATCTTCAACAAATGGTGCTGGGAAAACTGGAAATCCATTTGCATCAAAATGAAGCTGAATCCCTATCTCTCGCCATGCACAAAAGTTAACTCAAAATGGATCAAGGAGCTTGATATTAAACCAGAGACACGGCATCTGATAGAAGAAAAAGTAGGGTATGATCTACATACTGTGGGATCGGGCTCCAAATTCCTCAATAGGACACCCATAGCGCAAAAGTTAACAACTAGAATCAACAAATGGGACTTACTCAAACTAAAAAGTTTTTTCTCAGCAAAAGAAACAATAAGAGAGATAAACAGGGAGCCTACATCCTGGGAACAAATCTTTATTCCACACACTTCAAATAGAGCCCTAATAACCAGAATATACAAAGAACTCAAAAAATTAGATAATAAGATAACAAATAACCCAATCAATAAATGGGCCAAGGACCTGAACAGACACTTCTCAGAGGAGGACATACAATCAATCAATAAGTACATGAAAAAATGCTCACCATCGCTAGCAGTCAGAGAAATGCAAATCAAAACTACCCTAAGTAATCAAAACTACCCTAAGTAAACTTACCCAGTAAGATTGGCAGCCATTAGAAAGTCAAACAACAATAAGTGCTGGAGAGGATGCGGGGAAAAGGGCACTCTTGTTCATTGCTGGTGGGACTGCAAATTGGTGCAGCCAATTTGGAAAGCAGTATGGAGATTTCTTGGAAAGCTGGGAATGGAACCACCATTTGACCCAGCTATTCCCCTTCTCGGTCTATTCCCCAAAGACCTAATAAGAGCATGCTACAGGGACACTGCTACATCGATGTTCATAGCAGCACAATTCACGATAGCAAGATTGTGGAATCAGCCTAGATGCCCTTCAATAGATGAATGGATAAAAAAAATGTGGCATTTATACACAATGGAGTATTACTCTGCATTAAGAAATGACAAAATCATAGAATTTGGAGGGAAATGGATGGCATTAGAGCAGATTATGCTAAGTGAAGCTAGTCAATCTTTAAAAAATAAATACCAAATGACCCCTTTGATATAAGGGGAGTAAACAAGGACAGGGTAGGGACGAAAGTTTGAGAAGAAGATTTACATTAAACAGGGATGAGAGGTGGGAGGGAAAGGGAGTGAGAAGGGAAACCGCATGGAAATGGAAGGTGATCCTCAGGGTTATACAAAATGACATATAAGAGGAAAGGAGGGGTAAGACAAGATAATACAAATCGAAGAAATGATTTACAGTAGAAGGGGTAGAGAGAGAAAAGGGGAGGGGAGGGGAGGGGGGATAGTAGAGAATAGGACAGACAGCAGAATGCATCAGACACTAGAAAGGCAATTTGTCAATCAATGGAAGGGTAACTGATGTGATACAGCAATCTGTATACGGGGTAAAATTGGGAGTTCATAACCCACTTGAATCAAACTGTGAAATATGATGTATTAAGAACTATGTAATGTTTTGAACGACCAACAATAAAATAAAATAAAATAAAATAAAATAAAATAAAATAATGAGAAAAAAAAAAAAAAACAGAAGGGTTCAGATGCTAGGAGCCACAGCAAAAATATTGATACAGGCACCTTTGGGTTTAGTGACTGCCAGCCAGCCATTGAGATTATGATTATGTTAAGTTACATTCATATGGTAATTGGACTCCTGCTGTTTACATGGGCCCGTTAAGGGACTCAGGTTGCTCATGTCACTCTTGTAATGGGAGAGTTCCCATTGGTTGCTAAAGGTTGGTAGGAGGGTGTTCCGGGGGAAGTGGGGCCCCGGGCTCAGGTAGAACACACGTGGGTGGACCCACTTGTTAGGGGACGCACAGCCTCTCACAAAATAAAACTTTGTTTCAGTTTGACTGGCTTGTGTTTTTGTGCCCAGCCAGGTTGCAAGATTGCAAGCTGGTGTGCACTGACAGCCCAGGAGGGAAGCGCCCAGCAGGAAGGCAGCAGGCGGTGCTCGGCGACAGCAGTGGCAGGAGGGGAGCTCCGAAAAGCCCGCACGGCCCTGGGCCGAGCAGCCTGCAGCGGGTATGGGTTAGTGTCAGGGATTCAGTATTTTGAATGGAAAATAGGAAAATGAATCCAATGTGTATGCAATTATATGCTACACAAAAATCTTCCCACTCTCATCCAGAACAATGCCTTGACATTGCCTTTGCCCCAAGTAAGACACAATTCGAAGAGAAGAGTTAGAAAATCTGTGAATACGTATCTGCAATGGAAAATGCTCAGGAGTTCACAACCTTGGAGGTGGTAGAGGAGTTTCCATAAGTAAGGGAGAGGGTAAACAATCCACAAACATGGAGCTCTGCTGGCCGAAAGACCTCTTGGGAAACTGCCTCTGAGGTTGGACACTTGAAATATATGTTGTTGTCAGGAGCTTTATCTTCCTTTGTAGTGAGACCATCAAAGCTTGGTCTGCATCTATGTGGCCTGGAGGACATGGTTTCTGATTTTCCAATGAACATGAGGCAGCAGTGCTGAATTCTCTCTTTGTAGGTAAACTGTGGCCACTGGTGTCTAAGTGTTTCCCGTGTGGAATGTGAGGCCATTTGGTCATCCTCCTCTTTTTCTGGTGTTTCTGGCTGCTTCACTGGGAGTTTCCTATTTGCTTCATGAAATACAAGGAGTTCAACTGAGACACAGTGCTGGAGGGAGTTCTGTCACGTGTGCTGACTCAGGGTCCGAGGAGAATGCACCAACCAGGCTTCTATCCCACAGAGCTTGCCCCCTTGACCATAGCAACCTGATTCTGAACATTGCCCGGAAACCTCTCCATATAACAAGATGCTGGCTGCACCGTGTCAGTCACAAGCCATGTGGAAGCCAATGGCAGATCCACATGGCCCCACCACAGATGTTTTATCACACACCTGCACACCTCTGCTCTAGGCCCACTAATCAGCAGGCTCCAACTTACTGGCATCTCTGTGCTACACCATTTTCATGAAACCCAGTCAATCAAGGCACTGTCTGGTACACTCATGATCAGCAACAGGACATCCAAAGGTTCTCCAGTGCCACCTGGTCATGGGAATTTCAAAAATTTCATGGTATTTATCACGCCATTTTTCAATGATGACCTTGGAGGCACTGTGGGTTTCTATTCGTTCAGGAACCACTAAATGGTGAGGAAGCTCATTTCAATGAAAGCTCTGGAGAAACACTCAGAGGCAAGGCTTCCCAAGAGTGGCCAGAAGGTCACATCAAGCCAGGCTCATTGAGGTCTACAATGTGAGGTCCCTGTGTGTTTTGACTCTCAATTATGGCTGCCAGGTCTTTAAGAATAAAATCATATCCTGGCTGAGATTCCCAGTGCTCTGTGGAAAGCCACCCTGGGCCTAGATCTCAGTTTCCAAGGGCAACTCTCATGCGTGGTCTCCTAAAATCCCAACACAATTCATGGCAATACTTCTCTGAGTGCAGTTCCAGAACTCCGTCTCTAAGGGGAATCACGCCAGAGTTCAAGACCAGGTGGACCAAGTCATCCCTTCCAACCGTCACAGAAATGACCACAATTCACACCAAAACACTGCCACATGGCCCTCATCTTCTTCCATATAGACACTCATCATAACCTCTGGCTGGAGGTTTCCATGAGGGGGGCAGCCCAAGACAGTGTCTAGAATAAGCTCACTTCCTGTGAACCAGGAGTGATCAAATAGGCCTTCCATTAATACTGCTCTGCTTCTCCAATTTGAGGACTACTGACTTTCGGGTATAGATTCTTTCTGTGAATTGGAGACATGAGAAAACCCAAGAACCTATGGGCTAGCCTCTGCAGGGCTTTGAAAAACTCATTTGACCCAAAGGATCCCTATTCTCACTTGATGGAGGTCAGGAACTTTCCAGAGGAAAGCGAGAGACTTCATCCACAATGACTGCTCTTTTTGCCATTTTGGCTTTGGATGCACACATGTTATCTTTCTTTAATCCATCAGGTGCTGAGAATCTAAGCCACAGCCTCACACAGGGCCAAGAGGCTGATTCACACATCTCCCTTTGCACAGGAATTCAGCAAAAAGCCACAGGTGATGCCCATTCATTTCCATTTGAAAACTCTTTACTTCAGGTTTGACAAAGGTGTAGCCTGAGGCAAAGACCTTCCTGACATTCAGGGTAACAGAACAATAGGTAAGCAAAAGGCCCAAAGCAGGGTTTCTCCACTGACACTTTACTGGTCACACTGATATCTGAGTTTTCTGAGATGCTTGCCATTCTCTTCAGTTATCCAGTACATGGCCATGTCACAGAGCTGGGAGGTGGTACATATCTTCGACACAAAACCATGAGCCTATTCTGGAGAGTGGCCAGAATTCAGGAAGAAAACAGGAACTTAGCAAGATAGTAGGTGTTGCCCATAGATAAGGCAAGCCCCAGTCCATTCATAAATCGGAAAGGATGAATGCTGGAAAGTTTTCTACTAGACAGGACACATCCATTGATTCATTCTCTTTTCCAATGTCTACAACCAGGGATACAGTGGGATACACAGACATAGAAACACTCGCCTTGTCAAACGACTTACTAGAAACAGTCCACTCCAAACCAAACAAACTGTCTTTCCTACCTATTCTCAGAACATGAGACAAAACCATAATCTCACAACCACACCCACTAAGGTACCTCCTTCCCCAAAGTAGGCCTGTGACAATCCGGAGTGTCTTCTGACTGGTGGGCCATACAATGTTCCCCCAAAATGTCCCGTTTTCTCTCAGATCTGGCCTCCTTGTCCTACTCAATGAAGTTGTCAGGAGGCACCCGTGAGCCACTCACTACTTGCTTTCCAGAAAAGTCCCCTCTTCAGAGCTTTCCTGGCATTTGGTCATCCTCACATCAGTAGGTACCAAGAAAGACTGACTCTGTCCTTTTTAAATGCAAACAAGTCAGCCCACTGGGACTGGGACTGAAACTGGCTCTGGGTGCCTGGCTTCCTGGTTGCCAAGTTCAGAGAGTTCCATCACAAAAGAAGTGAGGTGAGGTCACTTCCTTCAGGAACTGAATGAGGTCACTGCCTTGGCAACCAAGTTGTCCTAACAGTTGCTTCCAAGGGTCCTATGAGATGGAGGCTGCCCCTGCTTCCTGTGACACTTTCACAAGTTAGAATGGTATATCCTCCATAGGCACCCAAGAACAGCTTTCCACACAGGCCTGGTTTGGTCCATCTTGTCTACATTAAGAAGAGTGCGGCTCATTCAGACACAACTCTTCATCCTGACCAGATTGTTTGCCATGGAAGATGACTTTTGCTCTCTCATGTCCTTCAGAGCTGCCTACATCTTCTCCAGGGATCATTTCTGCATGGACCTTTGAGTTCTCAGCAGGTGGAAGATCCCCTACATTCCTCTATTGTAAGACCAACTCTGTCCCTGCTCTTCTGTAAAGTTGGATTGAGGGAACAGTGTATGGTTAGGGGTAAGAACATGTTTGATTTGGGTTAGGAATCATTCTACTGGATGAAGAATGGTATTGGGAACCTGCGATATTTATAATAATATATAGGTGAAAACAGAAATCTAAGTAAGCTTTGAAGCCCAAAAGAGCATTGGGCCGTTGACTGGGATACTTAGCTTTGAATTACATTCTGCACAGATGTCTCAGATAAATTGATATACAATGGCATAAGACCTTGTACCTTGGATGATTGAAGGTGGAAGAGAACATCCAGTCAAAAAGGGATAGTAGGTAGGAATAGGAAGATAGTCAGTAGGTTTAGGAAGAAGAGTGAGTATAACATTTGGACCAAATGACCTTTAGCAGTAGGGTATCAGTTAGAGAGTAGATGTAAATGTCAGCACATGTGAAGAGTCAGTCACAAGAATGAATATGGGAAATTATGTAGGAAAGCAGATATCAATAGAGACTTTGGGAAACCAGTCAAAGTATAAAGGGAGTGATAGGATTAGATATTTTCAACAGGGTTGAGGTTGAATATGTAATCTTAGGACGAAGCAACTGTGTAGTCACCAATAGGATAGATATTTGAGAGCATTAGGCCCCTGGACAAGGATGTTTTTAGTAATCCATGCTCACTTTCCATTTAGACTTTGGTACAATCATAAGTGTGAACTTTGCATTATGTGTCCAGAATATCACGGTGATAAAATGAATATGTAGATCAGGTGACATGAGTATTTCTTCCACCATTTCTGGGAGCAATATCTTGAAGACGTATTGATTAGTATTTGGGTGCACCAATAGGTGTACCCTGTGTCTATGAATATAGAGACAATGCATGGATAGACCACACTGTGAATAAATAATATATCTGGTTCCAATTTACATAATGGATTGAACTGATACCTGAAAATATATAGGAAATCTAATATTGATACACAATCATTCATTAAAACCAGTTATATATCTAATGGTAATATTAGGTTTATGGTTTAACGTGAAGGCTGTGTGAGATTTGCTTGAAAAGTGATTATGGAAATCGAAAATAATGTGTTTGGAAAGAAGTCTCATGAAAAGACCAGTCCAGAAACGTACAGGAGTACATTTGTTCTGAAGCAGGAAGTGATTGAAAGTGAACCAAATGCCTGGAAATTTGTGAACTTGTGGATGAAATATATATCCTATGATGTGCATCAACTGAAGAAATAGTGATGTACCAGTGTCGAAAAAAAAGAAACGTCAAAATACACATCATGTATCATAGGAATCTACTTGCATTGATGCTAAACTCGGTCAGTTACTGTAGAAATATTAGGATTTCCAAGCACCATTCACTACGAAACAAATGTGTATTTCAGGTGGATGAATATTTCTGAGAATAATCTTTTGAAAAGATGATTATAAATCCACATACATGAACATGAATGAATTTAGGGAGTGTATAATAAGACACATATATTACATACTTTGAAAATTCTGGAGAGTGTGTGTGTGTGTGTGTGTGTGTGTGTGTGTGTATACACACACACACACACACATTCAAACAAAACAAACACAGAGAGACTTTAAAAAGAAGAAATATATATGCCAATCAAAATTCATCATGAAATATATATCATCCACAGATCCAAAAATATTTAATTTACTGAACATTGATTAATGTATCATGTTGTTCAAGTAGAAAGCTCACCCATAGGTTGAATTTTCTGTTCCGACAGCATTTAGGAGGAGTGATCTCTTCTCACAATTTGTATCTTCCATGTCAGCCACCTCACAAGAATGTATGTGGGATACCAGGTAGGATTCTATATGTGCATGTAAAAATACATGTGCTGAATAGGCTACAGAGAAAGGGAGACAGGAATTCACATATTTGTTAACTTTACAAACACATGGAGAACTACTTCTCTTAAATTGGACTAGATTTATAACACCTAGCCTTTATAATGCCAAAGGAAACTCCAATTATACACCATGCCTCCTCTGAACTGCATGCATTGCTATTCTGTTTGGGTTATTTTCCTCCATCATATCAGGATTGGTAATCAGAGTCTTGGAGGGTATGGGTTAATGTCAGGGATTCAGTATTTTGAATGGAAAATAGGAAAATGAAACCAATGTGTATGCAATTATGTGCTACACAAAAATCTTCCCACTCTCATCAAGAACAATGCCTTGACATTACCTTTGGCCCAAGTAAGACACAATTCCAAGAGACCAGTTAGAAAATCTGTGAATATATATATATATATATATATATATATATATATATATATATATATATATATATATATATACAGTGGAAAATGCTCAGGAGTTCACAACCTTGGAGGTGGTAGAGGGGTTTTCATAATTAAGGGACAGGGTAAACACTCCACAAACATGGAGCTCTGTTGGCATAAAGACTTCTTGGGAAACTGCCTCTGAGGTTGGACCCTTGAAATATATGTTGTTGTCAGGAGCTGTATCTTCCTTTGTAGTGAGAGCATCAAAGCTTGGTCTGTGTCTATGTGGCCTGGAGGACATGGTTTATGATTTTCCAATGAACATGAGGCAGCAGTGCTGAATTCTCTCTTTGTAGGTAAACTGTGGCCACTGGGGTCTAAGTGTATCCCCGTGTGGACTGTGAGGCCATTTGGTCATCCTCCACTTTTCCTGGTGTTTCTTGCTGCTTCACTGGGAGTTTCCTATTTGCTTCATGAAATACAAGGAGTTCAACTGGGACACAGTGCTGGAGGGAGTTCTGTCATTGTGCTGACTCAGGGTCCTAGGAGAATGCACCAACCAGGCTTCTATCCCACAGAGCTTGCCCCCTTGACCATAGCAACCTGATTCTGAACATTGCCCGGAAACCTCTCCATATAACAAGATGCCTTTACATATAAGGGTCTGCTGGTTGCACCGTGTCAGTCACAAGCCATATGGAAGCCAATGGCAGATCCACATGGCCCCACCACAGATGTTTTATCACACACCTGCACACCACTGCTCTAGGCCCACTAATCAGCAGGCTCCAACTTACTGGCATCTCTGTTCTACACCATTTTCATGAAACCCAGTCAATCAAGGCACTGTCTGGTACACTCATTATCAGCAACAGGACATCCAAAGGTTCTCCAGTGCCACCTGGTCATGGGAATTTCAAAAATTTCATGGTATTTATCAAGCCATTTTTCCAGGATGACCTTGGAGGCACTGTGGGTTTCGATTCATTCAGGAACCACTAAATGGTGAGGAAGCTCATTTCAATGAAATTTCTGGAGAAACACTCAGAGGCAAGGCTTCCCAAGAGTGGCCAAGAGGTCACATCAAGCCAGGCCCATTTAAGGTCTACAATGTGAGGTCCCTGTGTGTTTTGACTCTCAATTATGGCTGCCAAGTCTTTAAGAATAAAATCATGTGATATCCTGGCTGAGATTCCCAGTGCTCTGTGGAAAGCCACCCTGGGCCTAGATCTCAGTTTCCAAGGGCAACTCTCATGCGTGGCCTCCTAAAGTCCCAACACAATTCATGGCAATACTTCTCTGAGTTCAGTTCCAGAACTCCGTCTCTAAGGGGAATCACGCCAGAGTTCAAGACCAGGTGGACCAAGTCATCCCTTCCAACCGCCACAGAAATGAACACAATTCAAACCAAAACATTGCCACATGGCCCTCATCTTCTTCCATATAGACACTCATCATAACCTCTGGCTGGAGGTTTCCATGAGGCGGGCAGCCCAAGATAGTGTCTAGAATAAGCTCCCTTGCCAATCATTTGCCTAATGTCAGGGTGGCCCGGACACCCTTCCTGTGAACCAGGAGTGATCAAATAGGCCTGCCATTAATACTGCTCTGCTTCTCCAATTTGAGGCCTACTGACTTTCGGGTATAGATTCTTTCTGTGAATTGGAGACATGAGAAAACCCAAGAACCTATGGGCTAGCCTCTGCAGGGCATTGAAGAACTCATTTGACCCAAAGGATCCCTATTCTCACTTGATGGAGGTCAGGAACTTTCCAGAGGAAAGCGAGAGACTTCATCCACAATGACTGCTCTTTTTGCCATTTTGGCTTTGGATGCACACATGTTATCTTTCTTTAATCCATCAGGTGCTGAGAATCTAAGCGACAGCCTCACACAGGGCCAAGAGACTGATTCACACATCTCCCTTTGCACAGGAATTCAGCAAAAAGCCACAGGTGATGCCCATTCATTTCCATTTGAAAACTCTTTACTTCAGGTTTGACAAAGGTGTAGCCTGAGGCAAAGACCTTCCTGACCTTCAGGGCAACAGAACAATAGGTAAGCAAAAGGCCCAAAGCAGGGTTTCTCCACTGACACTTTACTGGTCACACTGATATCTGAGTTTTCTGAGATGCTTGCCATTCCCTTCACTTATCCAGTACATGGCCATGTCACAGAGCTGGGAGGTGGTACATATCTTGGACACAAAACCATGAGCCTATTCTGGAGAGTGGCCAGAATTCAGGAAGAAAACAAGAACTTAGCAAGATAGTAGGTGTTGCCCATAGATAAGGCAAGCACCAGTCCATTCATAAATCGGAAAGGATGAATGCTGGAAAGTTTTCTACTGGACAGGACACATCCATTGATTCATTCTCTTTTCCAATGTGTACAACCAGGGATAGAGTGGGATACACAGACATAGAAACACTCGCCTTGTCAAACGACTTACTGGAAACAGTCCACTCCAAACCAAACAAACTGCCTTTCCTACCTATTCTCAGAACATGAGACAAAACCATAAACTCACAACCACACCCACTAAGGCACCTCCTTCCCCCAAGTAGGTCTGTGACAATCCGGAGTGTGTTCTGACTGTTGGGCCATAAAATATTCCCCCAAAATGGCCCTTCTTCTCTCAGATCTGGCCTCCTTGGCCTACTCAATGAAGTTGTCAGGAGGCACCCGTGAGCCACTCACTACCTGCTTTCTCAGAAAAGTCCCCTCTTCAGAGCTTTCCTGGCATTTGGTCATCCTCACATCAGTAGGTACCAAGAAAGACTGACTCTGTCCTTTTTAAATGCAAACAAGTCAGCCTACTGGGACTGGGACTGAAACTGGCTCTGGGTGCCTGGCTTCCTGGTTGCCAAGTTCAGAGAGTTCCATCACAAAAGAAGTGAGGTGAGGTCACTTCCTTCAGGAACTGAATGAGGTCACTGCCTTGGCAACCAAATAGTCCTAACAGTTGCTTCCAAGGGTCCTATGAGATGGAGGCTGCCCCTGCTTCCTGTGACACTTTCACAAGTTAGAATGGTATATCCTCCATAGGCACCCAGGAACAGCTTTCCACACAGGCCTGGTTTGGTCCATCTTGTCTACATTAAGAAGAGTGCGGCTCACTCAGACACAACCCTTCATCCTGACCAGGTTGTTTGCCATGGAAGATGACTTTTGCTCTCTCATGTCCTTCAGAGCTGCCTACATCTTCTCCAGGGATCATTTCTGCATGGACCTTTGAGTTCTCAGCAGGTGGAAGATCCCCAACATTCCTCTATTGTTAGACCAACTCTGTCCCTGCTCTTCTGTAAAGTTGGATTGAGGGAACAGTGTATGGTTAGGGGTAAGAACATGTTTGATTTGGGTTAGGAATCATTCTACTGGATGAAGAATGGTATTGGGAACCTGTGATATTTATAATAATATATAGGTGAAGTATATGTATGAAAACAGAAATCTAAGTAAGCTTTGAAGCCCAGAAGTGTATTGGGCCCTTGACTGGGATACTTAGCTTTGAATTACATTCTGCACAGATGTCTCACATAAATTGATATACAAAGGCATAAGACCTTGTACCTTGGATGATTGAATGTGGAAGAGAACATCCAGTAAAAAGGGATAGTAGGTAGGATTAGGAAGATAGTCAGTAGGTTTAGGAAGAAGAGTGAGTATAACATTTGGACCAAAAGTTCTTTAGCAGTAGGGTGTCAGTTAGAGAGTAGATGTAAATGTCAGCACATGTGAAGAGTCAGTCACAAGAATGAATATGGGAAATTATGTAGGAAAGCAGATATCAATAGAGACATTGGGAAATCAGTCAAAGTATCAAGTGAGTGATAGGATTAGAAATTTTCAACAGGGTTGAGGTTGAATATGTAATCTTAGGACGAAGCAACTGTGTAGTCACCAATAGGATTGACATTTGAGAGCATTAGGCCCCCGGACAAGGATGTTTTTAGTAGTCCTTGCTCACTTTCCGTTTAGACTTTGGTACAATCATAAGTGTGAACTTTGCATTATGTGTCCAGAATATCACTGTGATAAAATGAATATGTAGATTAGGTGACATGAGTATTTCTTCCACCATTTCTGGGAGCAATATCTTGAAGACGTATTGATTAGTATTTGGGGGCAGCAATAGGTGTACCCTGTGTCTATAAATATAGAGACAATGCATGGATAGACCATACTGCGAATAAATAATATAACTGGTTCCAATTTACATAATGGATTGAACTGATACCTGAAAATATATAGGAAAGCTAATATTGATACACAATCATTCATTCCAACCAGTTATATATCTAATGGTAATATTAGGGTTACGGTTTACCATGAAGGCTGTGTGAGATTTGCTTGAAAAGTGATTATGGAAATCGAAAATAATGTGTTTGGAAAGAAGTCTCATGAAAAGACCAGTCCAGAAACATACAGGAGTATATGTGTTCTGAAGCAGGAAGTGCTTGAAAGTGAACCAAATGCCTGGAAATTTGTGAACTTGTGGATGAAATATATATCCTATGATGTGCATCAACTGAAGAAATAGTGATGTACTAGTGTTGAAAAAAAAGAAACGTCAAAATACACATCATGTATCATAGGAATCTACTTGCATTGATGCTAAACTCGGTCAGTAACTGTAGAAATATTAGGATTTCTAAGCACCATTCACTAGGAAACAAATGTGTATTTCAGGTGGATGAATATTTCTGAGAATAATCTTTTGAAAAGATGATTATAAATCCACATACATGAACATGAATGAATTTAGGGAGTGTATAATAAGACACATATATTTCATACTTTGAAAAATCTGGAGAGAGTGTGTGTGTGTGTGTGTGTGTATATATATATATATATATACACACACACACACACACACATTCAAACCAAACTAACACAGAGAGACTTTAAAAAGAGGAAATATATATGCCAATCAAAATTCATCATGAAATATATATCATCCACCGATCCAAAAATATTTAATTTACTGAACATGGATTTACGTATCATGATGTTCAAGTAGAAAGCTCACCCATAGGTTGAATTTTCTGTTCCAACAGCATTTAGGAGGAGTGATCTCTTCTCACAATTTGTATCTGCCATGTCAGCCACCTCACAAGAATGTATGTGGGATACCAGGTAGGATTCTATATGTGCATGTAAAAATACATGTGCTGAATAGGCTACAGAGAAAGGGAGACAGGAATTCACATATTTGTTAACTTTACAAACACATGGAGAACTACTTCTCTTAAATTGGACTAGATTTATAACACCTAGCCTTTATAATGCCAAAGGAAACTCCAATTATACACCATGCCTCCTCTGAACTGCATGGATTGCTATTCTGTTTGGGTTATTTTCCTCCATCATATCAGGATTGGTAATCAGAGTCTAGGAGGGTATGGGTTAGTGTCAGGGATTCAGTATTTTGAATGGAAAATAGGAAAATGAATCCAATGTGTATGCAATTATGTGCTACACAAAAATCTTCCCACTCTCATCAAGAACAATGCCTTGACATTCCCTTTGCCCCAAGTAAGACACAATTCGAAGAGAAGAGTTAGAAGATCTGTGAATACATATATACAATGAAAATGCTCAGGAGTTCACAACCTTGGATGTGGTTGAGGAGTTTCCATAAGTAAGGGACAGGGTAAACACTCCACAAACATGGAGCTCTGCTGGCCTAAAGACTTCTTGGGAAACTGCCTCTGAGTTGGACCCTTGAAATATATGTTGTTGTCAGGAGCTTTAACTTCCTTTATAGTGAGACCATCAAAGCTTGGTCTGCATCTATGTGGCCTGGAGGACATGGTTTCTGATTTTCCAAGGAACATGAGGCAGCACTCTTTGTAGGTAAACTGTGGCCACTGGGGTCTAAGTGTTTCCCCGTGTGGACTGTGAGGCCATTTGGTCAACCTCCACTTTTCTTGGTTTCTTGCTGTTTCACTGGGAGTTTCCTATTTGCTTCATGAAATACAAGGAGTTCAACTGGGACACAGTGCTGGAGGGAGTTCTGTCACGTGTGCTGACTCAGGGTCCTAGGAGAATGCACCAACCAGGCTTCTATCCCACAGAGCTTGCCCCCTTGACCATAGCAACCTGATTCTGTGGAAAGCCACCCTGGGCCTAGATCTCAGTTTCCAAAGGCAACTCTCATGCGTGGCCTCCTAAAATCCCAACACAATTCATGGTAAAACTTCTCCGAGTTCAGTTCCAGAACTCAGTCTCTAAGGGGAATCAGGCCAGAGTTCAAGACCAGGTGGACCAAGTCATCCATTCCAACCGCCAGGAAATGACAACAATTCAAACCAAAACACTGCCACATGGCCCTCATCTTCTTCCATATAGACACTCATGATAACCTCTGGCTGGAGGTTTCCATGAGGGGGCAGCCCAAGACAGTGTCTAGAATAAGCTCCCTTGCCCCACATTTGCCTAATGTCTGGGTGGCCTGGACACACTTACTGTGAACCAGGAGTGATCAAATAGGCCTGCCATTAATACTGCTCTGCTTCTCCAATTTGAGGCCTACTGACTTTCGGATATAGATTCTTTTTGTGAATTGGAGACATGAGAAAACCCAAGAACCTATGGGCTAGCCTCTGCAGGGCTTTGAAGAACTCATTTGACCCAAAGGATCCCTATTCTCACTTGATGGAGGTCAGCAACTTTCCAGAGGAAAGCGAGAGACTTCATCCACAATGACTGCTCTTTTTGCCATTTTGGCTTTGGATGCACACATGGGATCTTTCTTTAATCCATCAGGTGCTGAGAATCTAAGCCACAGCCTCACACAGGGCCAAGAGGCTGATTCACACACATCCCTTTGGACAGGAATTCAGCAAAAAGCCACAGGTTATGCCCATTCATTTCCATTTGAAAACTGTTTACTTCAGGCTTCACAAAGGGGTAGCCTGAGGCAAAGACCTTCCTGACACTCAGGGCAACAGAACAGTAGGTAAGCAAAAGGCCCAAAGCAGGGTTTCTCCACTGACACTTTACTGGTCACACTGATATCTGAGTTTTCTGAGATGCTTGCCATTCCCTTCACTTATCCAGTACATGGCCATGTCACAGAGCTGGGAGGTGGTACATATCTTGGACACAAAACCATGAGCCTATTCTGGAGAGTGGCCAGAATTCAGGAAGAAAACAGTAACTTAGGAAGATAGCAGGTGTTGCACATAAATAAGGCAAGCCCCAGTCCATTCATAAATCGGAAAAGATGAATGCTGGAAAGTTTTCTACTAAACAGGACACATCCAGTGATTCATTCTCTTTTCCAATGTCTACAACCAGGGATACAGTGGGATACACACACATAGAAACCCTCGCCTTGTCAAACGTCTTACTAGAAACAGTCCACTAAAAAAGAAACAAACTGCCTTTCCTACCTATTCTCAGAACATGAGACAAACCATAAACTCACAACCACACCCACTAAGGCACCTCCTTCCCCCAAGTAGGTCTCTGACTATCCAGAGTGTCTTCTGACTGGTGGGCCATTCAATGTTCCCCCAAAATGGCCCGTCCTCTCTCAGATCTGGCCTCCTTGGCCTACTCAATGAACTTGTCAGGAGCCACCAGTGAGCCACTCACTACCTGCTTTCTCAGAAAAGTCCCCTCTTCAGAGCTTTCCTGGCATTTGGTCATCCTCACATCAGTAGGTACCAAGAAAGACTGACTCTGTCCTTGGTAAATGCAAACAAGTGAGCCCACTGGGACTGGGACTGAAACTGGCTCTGGGTGCCTGGCTTCCTGGTTGCCAAGTTCAGAGAGTTCCATCACCAAGGAAGTGCGGTGAGGTCACTTCCTTCAGGAACTGAATGAGGTCACTTCCTTGGCAACCAAATAGTCCTAACAGTTGCTTCCAAGGGTCCTATGAGATGGAGGCTGCCCCTGCTTCCTGTGACACTTTCACAAGTTAGAATGGTATATCCTCCATAGGCACCCAGGAACAGCTTTCCACACAGTCCAGATTATCACTGTGATAAAATGTATATGAAGATCAGGTGACATGAGTATTTCTTTCACCATTTCTGGGAGCAATATCTTGAAGACGTATTGATTAGTATTTGGGGGCACCAATTGGTGTACCCTGTGTCTATGAATATAGAGATAATGCATGAATAGACCATACTGTGAATAAATAATATAACTGGTTCCAATTGACATAATGGATTGAACTGATACCTGAAAATATATTGGAAATCTAATATTGATACACAATCATTCTTTCCAACCCGTAATATATCTAATATTAATATTAGGGTTCTGGTTTACCATGAGGGTGTGTGAGATTTGCTTGAAAAGTGATTATGTTAATCGAAAATAATGTGTTTGGAAAGAAGTCTCATGAAAAGACCAGTCCAGAAATATACAGGAGTACATGTGTTCTGAAGCAGGAAGTGATTGAAAGTGAACCAAATGCCTGGAAATTTGTGAACTTGTGGATGAAATATATATCCTATGATGTGCATCAACTGAAGAAATAGTGATGTACTAGTGTTGAAAAAAAAGAAACGTCAAAATACACATCATGTATCATAGGAATCTACTTGCATTGATGCTAAACTCGGTCAGTTACTGTAGAAATATTAGTATTTCTAAGCACCATTCACTAGGAAACAAATGTGTATTTCAGGTGGATGAATATTTCTGAGAATATTCTTTTGAAAAGATGATTATAAATCCACATACATGAACATGAATGAATTTAGGGAGTGTATAATAAGACATATATTTCATACTTTTAGAACTCAGGATAGTGTGTGTGTGTGTGTGTGTGTCTGTGTGTGTGTGTATATATATATATATATATATATATATATATATACACATATATATACATTCAAACAATACAAACACACAGAGACTTTAAAATGTCGAAATATATATGCCAATCAAAATTCCTCATAATATATATATATATATATATATCATCCACAGATCCAAAAATATTTAATTTACTGAACATGGATTTATGTATCATGTTCTTCAAGTAGAAAGCTCACCCATAGTTTGAATTTTCTGTTCCAACAGCATTTAGGAGGAGTGATCTCTTCTCACAATTTGTATCTGCCATGTCAGCCACCTCACAAGAATGTACGTGAGATACCAGGTAGGATTCTATATGTGCATGTAAAAACACATGTGCTGAATAGGCTACAGAGAAAGGGAGAAAGGAATTCATATATTTGTTAACTTTAACAACACATGGAGAACTACTTCTCTTAAATTGTACTAGATTTATAACACCTAGCCTTTATAATGCCAAAAGCAAGTCCAATTATACACCTAGCCTCCTCTGAACTGCATGTATTGCTATTCTGTTTGGGTTATTTTCCTCCATCATATCAGGATTGGTAATCAGAGTCTATGAGGGTATGTGCTAGGAGCCACAGCAAAAATATTGATACAGGCACCTTTGGGTTTAGTGACTGCCAGCCAGTCATTGAGATTATGATTATGTTAAGTTACATTCATATGCTAATTGCACTCCTGCTGATTCCCTGGGCCCTTTACGGGTCTCAGGTTACTCATGTCACTCTTGTAATGGGAGAGTTCCCATTGGTTGGGAAAGGATGGTAGGAGTGTGTTCCGGGGGAATTGGGGCCCCGTCTCAGGTAGCACACACGTGGGTGGACCCACTTGTTAGGGGACGCACACGGCCTCTCACAAAATAAAACTTTGTTTCAGTTTGACTGGCTTGTGTTTTTGTGCCCAGCCGGGTTGCAAGATTGCAAGCTGGCGTACACTGACAGCCCAGCAGGGAGGCGCCCAGCAGGAAGGCATCAGGCGGTGCTCGGCGACAGCAGCGGCAGGAGCGAGCTCCGAAAAGCCTGCATGGCCCGGGCCGAGCAGCCTGCAGCATTTTGGTGGCCCTGTATGGGGAACGCCCAAAATTTAAAGGTGAGTAATATCGCTGGCCCCTAAGGAAAGGCGACAGAATGGGTATTCCTGTTTTGATTTATTCTGCTTTTCTTTCAGGCTCTCTAGCCTTACAATTTTTTCAGGCGAATTGGGAAAAATGGTTGGCTCAAGGTTTGAAGTTATTCGGCCCTGAGAGAGAGAAAATTGATATAATCATTTTCCTCCTCTCCGTTTCTGTTTCATTCTGTTTTGGCTTTCTTCTAACCTATCTTATTGGGTTATGTTACCTTTATAGTAGATTAGAATCTAGTAAAAAACAAACTGAAAATCTGTTAAGTAAATTATTAGAGGTCCAGGCCATGGCAGAAAACATATTAGGTCAAGCAAAACAAAAGGTCTCTCAAGCTAGTCAGACAGAAGAAAATTTGAAGAAGGCAAGCTCAGGGAAAAAACGGTCGTCAGATAGGGAGGCTGCTACTAACTCCGTTCCACCACCAGAGGGCGTAATTCCACCAACAGCTTTACCTGCCTCCATAGATGATGAACGGAATCCTGAGGCAGGACCCCAAAAGTTAGCATGCCCTGTAGTTGAGCGGGGAGAAGAAAGACAACGAGCTTACCGTGCCTTAGATTTCAAAATAGTAAAGCAATTAAAGGAAGCTGTAGCAACCTACGGCCCGGCCGCTCCCTTCACAGTCAGTATGGTCGAATCTATTACCAGCTGGGACTTAACACCAGCAGATTGGGCTAACGTGTGTCAGTCTGTGCTAAATGGAGGACAATATTTATTATGGAAATTTGCCAATGAGGAATTTTGCAAGGAGACAGCTAGGCGAAATGCAGCAGCAGGTTACCCTGAAAGAGATTTACAAATGTTATTAGGGAGAGGAGCCTATGAAGGTCAGAGGCAACAGATCAGATATGATCCTGGCGTATACGCTCAGATTGCTATAGATGCAATTAGGGCATGGGAAACTTTGAAGGGACAAGGGGATTTACAAGGTCAACTATCTAAGATAATACAAGGAGTTAATGAGCCCTACGCTGACTTTGTAGCTAGACTTATTGAAACATCCTCTGAGACATTTGAAAATACAGAACAGGCAATGCCATTTATAAAACAACTGGCTTACGATCAAGCAAATCGTTGCTGCAAAGAGGTCATTAGACCATGGAAACATGAAGATTTAAACACATATATTAAATTATGTAGAGACATTAATGAACAAGGACAAGTCATGGCAGCTGAAGTAAAACAGGCTTTAGATACCAAGCCAAAAACATGCTATAATTGCAATCAAAAAGGACATTTTAAAAGAAATTGCCCCATAGGAGGAGGGTTTAACAAAGCTAGGTACCAAAGGAGTAGAATCCCGGGTATTTGCCCACGATGCCATAGAGGGAGACATTGGGCTAATGAATGCCGTTCTCAAACCACCATAGAGGGTATTCCGTTATCAAAAAATGGACAAAGACCAAGTGTCTACACATGATATGGTGGAGAAAGGTATCAGGCCCCGTTGCCAAAAAATGAATTGGAGGGCCCAATGCCCGGGGCCCAAAACCACAAATATACGGGGCAATGGAGGAACCCAACAGCACCATCAAGGTGGTGCCCAGGATGCATTATCCATTGGATCCCTCATCAGACAGACTAGAGGGAGTGCAGGGTTGGACATCTGTGCCTCCGCCAGAGCAGTATTAACTCCAGAGATGGGAGTTCAAATCATTCCCACAGGAATAAAAGGACCTCTTCCCCAGGGAACAGTAGGCTTATTATTAGGACGCAGTTCTTCTACACTTAAAGGACTTATGATAAGTCCTGGGGTAATTGATCCCGATTATGAGGGAGAAATAAAAATCATAGCTAGTTCTCCAAGAGGTATATCAGTAATTTCATCAGGAGATAGAATAGCACAGTTATTAATAATACCAAGCCTACATGATACATTTTCCAGTTGTAATGTAGAAAGAGGTTCCAAGGGATTAGGCTCCACAGGTGTAGATTGGGCTATGCTTTCTTTAAATTTAGATTATCGCCCTATGCTAAAATTAAATATTCAAGGACATGACTTTAATGGACTGCTGGACACAGGCGCTGACCTCAGCATCATATCTCGCTAGGAATGGCCTAAGCACTGGCCATTGCAACAAGCCACCCAAACGCTTAGAGGCCTAGGGGTGGCGACTAATCCCCATAGAAGTGCAATGGTATTAGATTGGAAGGATCCTGAAGGATGTGAAGGAACTATACAGCCCTATGTATTGGACCATCTCCCCATAAATTTATGGGGACGAGACGTCCTAGATCAATTAGGATTGACATTAACAAATAACGTCAATCCTAACGCGCCCACTACTAGGGCAAAACAAGGCTTTAGAAAAGAAAAGAGATTAAGAGATCAAGAACAAGATATAACAGCACCAATTCAAATAGATCAAGAAATAAATAAACATGGATTGGGTTTTCAAAAAGGGCCACTGAGACAATCAAAATTACTTGGAAATCAGAAAGACCAGTGTGGGTTCCTCAGTGGCCCCTAACTAAAGAAAAGATACAAGTAGCCCATGATCTGGTCAAACAGCAATTAGCGGAAGGACATATACAACCTTCCGTATCTCCCCATAATACTCGCATTTTTGTCATTAAAAAGAAATCTGGTAAATGGAGATTATTACAAGATTTAAGAGCCATTAATAATGAGATGGTTATTATGGGACCTGCTCAATCAGGGATTCCCCAATTGTCTGCTCTACCAAAAACCTGGCATGTTCTAGCTATAGATATTAAAGATTGTTTCTTCTCAATTCCAATTCATCCCGAGGATAGTCCACATTTTGCATTTACTATCCCTGCACTGAATCATGAAGGTCCTGATCAGAGATATGAACGGAAATTACTCCCTCAAGGGATGGCTAACAGCCCAACTTTGTGCCAAATTTATGTTGATAAAGCAATCCAGCCACTTAGAAATCAAAATCCTGAACTACAGATATTTCACTATATGGATGATGAGTTAATAGCACATAAAGATAAAAACATATTGCTAGAATGTTATGCCACACTTACAAACTTATTAAAAAATTATAATCTAGAGATAGCAATAGATAAAGTACAATTAAATCTTCCAATTAATTATTTAGGAGTTCTATTATCCTCAACCATGGTCCGTCCACCAAAAATTCAAATACGAGTAGATCAACTCAAATCGCTTAATGACTTTCAAAAGTTATTGGGAGATATAAATTGGATAAGGCCTTATCTAGGCATACCAACAGGAGAATTAGGACCTTTATTTGATATTCTAAAAGGTCCATCAGATACAAATTCACCCTGCATGTTAACGCCTGAAGCTAGAAAGACATTAAAAATCATTGAGGCATATATGGAAAATATGCATTTGGATAGAATTGATATAAGTTTGCCTTTATTATTTATTGTACTACCGACAAAAAATATTCCTACAGGAGTATTTTGGCAAGAAGGTCCATTATTATGGATACATTTATCTTATTCTCCTAATACTATTCTTACTAGATATCCTGAGGCTGTAGGGCAATTAATACTCAAAGGAATAAAAGCAGCAAAAGGAGTGTTTGGGATTTCTCCCAATAAAATTATTACTCCATATACTATGGATCAAATTGATGAGTTAGCTAATGAGTTAAATACTTGGGCAATAATCATGTGTAAATCTAGTGTTGCATTTGATAATCACTTGCCATCTAATCCTTTGTTGTCTTTTTGGTCTAAGCATCCTGTAGTTTTTCCAAAAATGACAAGAAAAACCCCTATCATAAATGCTCCAAATATATTCACTGATGGGTCAAACAATGGTACAGCAGCAGTAGTTACTCCTGATCAAACTTTCACATTTTTAGTACCCAAACAATCAGCTCAAAAGGTAGAGCTCAATGCAGTATTGCAAGCTTTTATGATGTTCAAAGATTCTACATTTAATTTATTTTCTGATAGTCAGTATGTAGTTAATGCTATTGTATCTCTTGAAGATGCTGGTAGGATTTCTCCTTCCTCTACTGTTTTCTCTTTGTTTTCTGCTATACAAAGTCTAATCTGGAATAGAAAGGATCCATTCTTTATAGGACATATCAGAGCACATACAGGATTGCCTGGAGCCCTTAGTTTGGGTAATGAACTAGCAGATAAATCTACACATGACATACATATCTTCACCACAATAGAAGAAGCTATAAATTTTCATAAAAGGTTCCATGTCAATGCTAATACTTTACAAAAACGTTTTAAAATAACCAAAGAACAAGCCAGACACATAATAAAACAATGTCAAAATTGTGTGACATTTTTGCCACAAGTTAATCTTGGAGTCAATCCTAGAGGACTGATACCTAACCATATTTGGCAGATGGACGTCACACACTTGCCAGAATTTGGAAAATTAAAATATTTACATGTTACAGTTGATACTTCTTCTGGATTTTTGATGGGCTCCCTTCATCCTGGAGAAAAACCTAAAGATGTTATAGCTCATTGCTTACAAAATTTTGCCACTGTGGGTGTTCCTAAACAGTTAAAAACTGATAACGGTCCTGGTTACACCTCCAAGTCTTTTAAACAATTTTGCTCATCATTTGGCATTACTCATATAACAGGAATCCCATACAACCCACAGGGACAAGGCATAGTTGAAAGAGCTCATCAAACTATTAAAATGTACTTATTAAAACAAAAGGAGGGAATTAGTAAGGGGTATATATCCCCCAAAGATAAACTTAAAATAACCCTTTTTACTCTAAACTTTCTAAATTTGGATTCATCAGGACTTAGTGCTGCGGAAAGACATATGTATCCGAAAAATGTACATAAGCCTAAGGTACTTTGGAAAGATATTCTAACAGGACAATGGAAAGGTCCGGACCCAGTAATAGTCTGGAGTCGGGGCTCCGTCTGTGTTTTTCCACAGGAGGAACAGCAAATAATTTGGATTCCAGAGAGATTAACTAAAACAATTTCTACAGAAAAAGAAGATGATTTGACTCAAATCCATAACAGCTGATATCCAGAGTTCCAGCCTGGCTATTCTTACATCTGCGACAGTGATTTACCACGGTGCCTTTTTCAATATCTATTTCATTATTTGCATTTTTCCCACATCATAAAGTTCTATTTTATTTTATTTTATTTTATTCTACCTTATTTTTTTGAGCTCATACAAACCTAGGTTAATGTTTTTCTGATCAGTTTTATTTTTTGACTGTGTTTTATTTTTTTTTAACTGTAAAGATTTTAAACATTGCAATGGAGATTTCACCTAGCTATAGCTACAAGGCCTTTATTTACTATTGTCTTATATGTTCTATGTTATGTATGCACTGTTTTGTGTTGTATGTCTGTATGTGTGTATGTCCATATTTCATTTATAAGGAGCGCTCATGTATAAATAGATACAAGAATCCAAAAACAAATTTCAAGTCACGTGACTTATATGGTTTAATTTACATTAGGTAAACAGCTGTTATAAATTTTGCTTTTTTTTTTTAAAGAGAGAGTGATAGAGGAGAGAGAGAGAGAGAGAGAGAGAATTTTTAATATTTTTTTTTTATTTTTTAGTTCTCGGTGGACACAACATCTTTGTTGGTATGTGGTGGTGAGGATCGAACCTGGGCCGCACGCATGCCAGGCGAGTGTGCTACCGCTTGAGCCACATCCCCAGCCCCATAAATTTTGCTTTTAAAGGTGGTTAACAGATCTGTTTGTTTACTTTCACCTTTCCTTTTCATTATATTTAATAATTCTGTGCAGGATAATGTCTCTTTAGCAACATGGCCATAATTCCCATCTCCATCCCAGTGCCGGTGAAGACTAAGATAAAACCAAACTACAACTTTTATGTTAGCTATCACAGTAAACTGTATAAACTGATACATCAATCAATATAACTCAATAAGACTGCTCAATCAAGGACTTAATTTACTTTGGGAGGAAATGGACATATTGATAGACTCCTCCACTTTGAACTGCTCAATCAAGGACTTAATTTACTTTGTGAGGAAATGGACATATTGATAGACTCCTCCACTTTGAAGTGCTTACACAACTTGCCTGGACTATGTATCACCTGTATGCATTGTGCTCTATTTGTTGATACAGCGAACTGGTAGTGCTAAATATCTTAGCCGATGTGTCACCAGTGGTGAGGCAAGAACCTCACCCCCCCACTGGTGCTTAGGCCTATCCACAAGCATGGCTATGCTGGACCGGTAGTCAGTGACGGTTTGATCTGGTTACAGTGGATTCAACCTAAGACAGGAAACTGACGTGTAAAGGTCAGTTCTCCCATGATGGGTAAGAACCACATGTTAAATTGGACAACCTAACAGGCACGGTCCCTAGCCACATTGCCTGTTGTTTAATTAAACAGAAGGGTGCAGGATAGAGTGCCAGGGATCCCAACAGCCTGCAGCAGGACCCGGGAGATCCAGGCCAACTGATTCGCGCAGCCTGCCCTGCTGCTACAGAAGGCGTGGCGCCTCAGTGAAGCCATTAATTAGCAAGCAGGGAGGTTAGGGACTGCCATTAGGTGGAATCCCGCCAGCCAAGCCCACACGGACCCTTGGGCCGAGCTTGGGATCTCAGAAGGGGAAGGAAGCGGTACAGTCCCATCCCCCACAGCGGACACTCCACCGAGGCAGTCAGCAGCCACCATCCGGTAAAGCTGAAGCATACACTGCCACTCTCCTTCAGAGTGCTACATATAAACAGGTTGGTGTCATTCAGCTCACCCCCCAGACAGCGGGAATTCGCATAAAATCTCTCCTAGGCTTGCTGGGAGAGGGAGTATCAAGCTGAGCCTCCATAAAGACTAGGGGGAAACTAGAGACACCTGACCTCCAACCCCTCCTCCCAGTAGCAGCCAAAAGGAAACCTGGCTAGCCAGCGCTGGGGGAGGGGCAAGCAGAAAAAATCAAAGTGATAGAGTGCCAGGGATCCCAACAGCCTGCAGCAGGACCCGGGAGATCCAGGCCAACTGATTCGCGCGGCCTGCCCTGCGGCTACAGAAGGCGTGGCGCCTCAGAGAAGCCATTAATTAGCAAGCAGGGAGGTTAGGGACTGCCATTAGGTGGAATCCCGCCAGCCAAGCCCACCGCCCACGCCCGGAACAGACCCAGCGACCTGCCAGCATGGTAGTCACGACACCCCAATTGGAATAGGGACAGAGCAGAGCAGCCTTCCACTCCCGGAACAGGCCCAGAGAGACGCCAGCGTGGTAGACACGTCACCCCAATTGGAGTAGGGGCACAGCCGCCACCCGCACCTGCAAGGGAGACTTTTCAACTATACAAGAGCAACATAAATAAATAGGGGGTAAATTTCAAAAACACAACAGTTGCACCAAGCAGAAAGAAACGCGAGCAGTATGAAAAGACAAGGAAAGAAAGGACCACAAGCAATGCAGGTCAACTCAACTTTAGAAGAGGTAATAGCTGCAACAGATGGAATATCAGATAAAGAGTTCAGGATATATATGCTTCAGATGATCTGGAGTCTCAAGGAAGACATGAGACAGCAAAATCAGACAATGAAAGATCACATTGACAAACAAATCCAGGAAGTAAAAGATCAATTTCACAGGGAGATAGAGGTAATAAAAAACAAACAAATAGAAATTCTAGAAATGCAGGAAACAATCAACCAACTTAAAAACTCAATTGAGAATACTACCAGCAGAGTAGATCACTTAGAAGAGAGAACATCAGACAATGAAGACAAAGTATTTCAACTGGAAAAGAACATAGACAGCTCAGCAAGTCTGCTAAGAAACCATGAGCAGAACATCCAAGAATTATGGGACAATATCAAAAGACCAAATTTAAGAGTCATTGGGATACAGGAAGGCACAGAGCTCCATTCCAAAGGAATAAACAGTCTATTCAGTGAAATAATACGAGAAAACTTCCCAGAATTGAAGAATGAGACAGAATCCCAAATCCTAGAAGCCTACAGGACGCCGAATGTGCAAAATCATAAGAGATCCACACCTAGACACATTATAATGAAGATGTCCAACATACAGAATAAGGAGAGAATTTTAAAAGCTGCAAGAGAAAGAAAGCAGATTACATTTAGGGGTCAACCAATCAGGATAACAGCTGATCTCTCAACACAGACTCTGAAAGCTAGAAGATCCTGGAATAACATATTTCAAACACTGAAAGACAATGGGCTCCAACCAAGAATCTTGTATCCGGCGAAATTAAGCTTCAGGTTAGAAGATGAAATTAAAACCTTCCACGATAAACAAAAGTTAAAAGAATTCGCAGCTAGAAAACCATCTCTTCAAAAAATCCTTGGCAAAATATTACAGGAAGAGGAAATGGAAAATAACATTGAAAACCAACAATGGGAGGTAGGACAGTAAATGGGGGAAAGTAGTCAAAGAGGATAACAAATCAGGATTAGTAACATCAATAAACAAATATGGATAGAAGAACAAACCATATCTCAATAATAACCCTAAATGTTAATGGCTTAAACTCACCAATTAAGAGACACAGGCTAGTAGAATGGATCAAAAAATAAGACCCAACAATATGCTGTCTACAGGAGACACATTTGATAGGAAAAGATATACATAGACTGAAGGTGAAAGGTTGGGAAAAATCATATCACTCATATGGACCGCGGAAACAAGCAGGAGTGTCCATACTCATATCTAATAAAATAGATTTCAAGCCAAAGCTAATCAAAAGGGATATAGAAGGACACTTCATACTGCTCAAGGGAACCATACACCAACAAGACATAACAATCATAAATATATATGCCCCAAATAATGGTGCAGCTGTGTTCATCAAGCAAACTCTTCTCAAGTTCAAGAGTCTAATAGACCACCATACAATAATCATGGGAGACTTCAACACACCTCTCTCACCACTGGACAGATCTTCCAAACAAAAGTTAAATAAGGAAACTATAGAACTCAATAACACAATTAACAACCTAGACTTAATTGACATATATAGACTATACCACCCAACATCAAGTAGCTACACTTTTTTCTCAGCAGCACATGGAACCTTCTCAAAAATAGACCATATACTATGTCACAGGGCAACTCTTAGACAATACAAAGGGGTAGAGGTAATACCATGCATCTTATCTGATCATAATGGAATGAAACTGAAAATCAATGATAAAAGAAGAAAGGAAAAATCAAGCATCACCTGGAGAATGAACAATAGGTTGCTGAGTGATCAATGGGTTTTAGAAGACATCAAGGAGGAAATTAAAAAATTCCTAGAGTTAAATGAAAACACAGACACAACATATCGGAATCTATGGGACACATTGAAAGCAGTTCTAAGAGGAAAATTCATTGCTTGGAGTTCATTCCTCAAAAAAAGAAAAAAACCAACAAATAAATGATCTCATACTTCATCTCAAAATCCTAGAAAAAGAAGAGCAAAACAACAGCAAAAGAAGTAGAAGGCAAGAAATAATTAAAATCAGAGCTGAAATTAATGAAATTGAAACAAAAGAAACAATTGAAAAAATTGACAAAACTAAAAGCTGGTTCTTTGAAAAAATAAATAAAATTGACAGACCCTTAGCCATGCTAACGAAGAGAAGAAGAGAGAGAACCCAAATTACTAGCATACGGGATGAAAAAGGCAATATCACAACAGACACTTCAGAAATACAGAAGATAATCAGAAATTACTTTGAATCCTTATACTCCAATAAAATAGAAGATAGTGAAGGCATAGATAAATTCCTTGAGTCCTATGATCTGCCCAGATTGAGCCAGGAGGATATAGACAACCGAAACAGACCAATAACAATAGAGGAAATAGAAGAAACCATCAAAAGACTACCAACTAAGAAAAGCCCAGGACCGGATGGGTATACAGCAGAGTTTTACAAAACCTTTAAAGAGGAACTAACACCAATACTTTTCAAGCTATTTCAGGAAATTGAAAAAGAGGGAGAACTTCCAAATTCATTCTACAAGGCCAACATCACCCTGATTCCAAAACCAGACAGAGACACTTCAAAGAAGGAAAACTACAGACCAATATCTCTAATGAACCTTGACGCAAAAATCCTCAATAAAATTCTGGCGAATCGGATTCAAATACATATCAAAAAAATTATACATCATGATCAAGTAGGATTCATCCCTGGGATGCAAGGCTGGTTTAATATACGGAAATCAATAAATGTTATTCACCACATCAATAGACTTAAAAATAAGAACCATATGATCATCTCAATAGATGCAGAAAAAGCATTCGACAAAGTACAGCATCCCTTTATGTTCAAAACGCTAGAAAAATTAGGGATAACAGGATCATACCTCAACATTGTAAAAGAAATCTATGATAAGCCACAGGCCAGCATCATTCTGAATGGAGAAAAATTGAAGGCATTCCCTCTAAGATCTGGTACAAGACAGGGATGCCCTCTCTCACCACTTCTGTTCAACATAGTCCTCGAAAAACTGGCCAGAGCAATTAGACAGACAAAAGAAATTAAAGGCATAAAAATAGGAAAAGAAGAACTTAAATTATCACTATTTGCAGATGATATGATTCTATACCTAGTAGACCCAAAAGGGTCTACAAAGAAGCTATTAGAACTAATAAATGAATTCAGCAAAGTGGCAGGATATAAGATCAACACGCATAAATCAAAGGCATTCCTGTATATCAGCGACAAATCCTCTGAAACAGAAATGAGGACAACTACTCCATTCACAATATCCCCCCAAAAATAAAATACTTGGGAATCAACCTAACAAAAGAGGTTAAAGATTTATACAAGGAAAATTACAGAACCCTAAAGAAAGATATAGAAGAAGACCTTAGAAGATGGAAAAATATACCCTGCTCATGGATAGGCAGAACCAACATCATCAAGATGGCGATATTACCAAAAGTTCTCTATAAGTTTAATGCAATGCCAATCAAAATCCCAGCAGCATTTCTTGTAGAAATAGATAAAAGAATCATGAAATTCATATGGAATAATAAAAGACCCAGAATAGCAAAAACAATGCTAAGCAGGAAGTGTGAATCAGGCGGTATAGCGATACCAGACTTCAAACTATACTACAGAGCAATAGTAACTAAAACAGCATGGTACTGGTACCAAAACAGGCGGGTGGACCAATGGTACAGAATAGAGGACACAGTAACCAACCCACAAAACTACAACTATCTTATATTTGATAAAGGGTCTAAAAGCATGCAATGGAGGAAGGATAGCATCTTCAACAAATGGTGCTGGGAAAACTGGAAATCCATTTGCATCAAAATGAAGCTGAATCCCTATCTCTCGCCATGCACAAAAGTTAACTCAAAATGGATCAAGGAGCTTGATATTAAACCAGAGACACGGCATCTGATAGAAGAAAAAGTAGGGTATGATCTACATACTGTGGGATCGGTTTCCAAATTCCTCAATAGGACACCCATAGCGCAAAAGTTAACAACTAGAATCAACAAATGGGACTTACTCAAACTAAAAAGTTTTTTCTCAGCAAAAGAAACAATAAGAGAGATAAACAGGGAGCCTACATCCTGGGAACAAATCTTTATTCCACACACTTCAGATAGAGCCCTAATAACCGGAATATACAAAGAACTCAAAAAATTAGATAATAAGATAACAAATAACCCAATCAATAAATGGGCCAAGGACCTGAACAGACACTTCTCAGAGGAGGACATACAATCAATCAATAAGTACATGAAAAAATGCTCACCATCGCTAGCAGTCAGAGAAATGCAAATCAAAACTACCCTAAGATTTCATCTCACCCCAGTAAGATTGGCAGCCATTAGAAAGTCAAACAACAATAAGTGCTGGAGAGGATGCGGGGAAAAGGGCACTCTTGTTCATTGCTGGTGGGACTGCAAATTGGTGCAGCCAATTTGGAAAGCAGTATGGAGATTTCTTGGAAAGCTGGGAATGGAACCACCATTTGACCCAGCTATTCCCCTTCTCGGTCTATTCCCCAAAGACCTAATAAGAGCATGCTACAGGGACACTGCTACATCGATGTTCATAGCAGCACAATTCACGATAGCAAGATTGTGGAATTAGCCTAGATGCCCTTCAATGGATGAATGGATAAAAATAATGTGGCATTTATACACAATGGAGTATTACTCTGCATTAAGAAATGACAAAATCATAGAATTTGGAGGGAAATGGATGGCATTAGAGCAGATTATGCTAAGTGAAGCTAGTCAATCTTTAAAAAATAAATACCAAATGACCCCTTTGATATAAGGGGAGTAAACAAGGACAGGGTAGGGACGAAAGTTTGAGAAGAAGATTTATATTAAACAGGGATGAGAGGTGGGAGGGAAAGGGAGTGAGAAGGGAAACCGCATGGAAATGGAAGGTGATCCTCAGGGTTATACAAAATGACATATAAGAGGAAAGGAGGGGTAAGACAAGATAATACAAATCGAAGAAATGATTTACAGTAGAAGGGGTAGAGAGACAAAAGGGGAGGGGAGGGGAGGGGAGGGGGATAGTAGAGAATAGGACAGACAGCAGAATGCATCAGACACTAGAAAGGCAATTTGTGAATCAATGGAAGGGTAACTGATGTGATACAGCAATCTGTATACGGGGTAAAATTGGGAGTTCATAACCCACTTGAATCAAACTGTGAAATATGATGTATTAAGAACTATGTAATGTTTTGAACGACCAACAATAAAAAAAAATAAAATAAAATAAAATAATGAGAAAAAAAAAAAAAAAAAACAGAAGGGTGCAGATGCTAGGAGCCACAGCAAAAATATTGATACAGGCACCTTTGGGTTTAGTGACTGCCAGCCAGCCACTGAGATTATGATTATGTTAAGTTACATTCATATGGTAATTGCACTCCTGCTGTTTACATGGGCCCGTTAAGGGACTCAGGTTACTCATGTCACTCTTGTAATGGGAGAGTTCCCATTGGTTGGTAAAGGATGGTAGGAGGGTGTTCCAGGGGAAGTGGGGCCCCGGGCTCAGGTAGAACACATGTGGGTGGACCCACTTGTTAGGGGACGCACACAGCCTCTCACAAAATAAAACTTTGTTTCAGTTTGACTGGCTTGTGTTTTTGTGCCCAGCCGGGTTGCAAGATTGCAAGCTGGTGTGCACTGACAGCCCAGCAGGGAGGCGCCCAGCAGGAAGGCAGCAGGCGGTGCTAGGCGACAGCATCGGCAGGAGGGGAGCTCCGAAAAGCCCGCACGGCGCTGGGCCGAGCAGCCTGCAGAGGGTATGGGTTAGTGTCAGGGATTCAGTATTTTGAATGGAAAATAGGAAAATGAATCCAATGTGTATGCAATTATATGCTACACAAAAATCTTCCCACTCTCATCAAGAACAATGCCTTGACATTTCCTTTGCCCCAAGTAAGACACAATTCGAAGAGAAGAGTTAGAAAATCTGTGAATACGTATCTGCCATGGAAAATGCTCAGGAGTTCACAACCTTGGAGGTGGTAGAGGAGTTTCCATAAGTAAGGGAAAGGGTAAACAATCCACAAACATGGAGCTCTGCTGGCCGAAAGACCTCTTGGGAAACTGCCTCTGAGGTTGGACACTTGAAATATATGTTGTTGTCAGGAGCTTTATCTTCCTTTGTAGTGAGACCATCAAAGGTTGGTCTGCATCTATGTGGCCTGGAGGACATGGTTTCTGATTTTCCAATGAACATGAGGCAGCGGTGCTGAATTCTCTCTTTGTAGGTAAACTGTGGCCACTGGGGTCTAAGTGTTTCCCCGTGTGGACTGTGAGGCCATTTGGTCATACTCCTCTTTTCCTGGTGTTTCTGGCTGCTTCACTGGGAGTTTCCTATTTGCTTCATGAAATACAAGGAGTTCAACTGTACACAGTGCTGGAGGGAGTTCTGTCACGTGTGCTGACTCAGGGTCCGAGGAGAATGCACCAACCAGGCTTCCATCCCACAGAGCTTGCCCCCTTGACCATAGCAACCTGATTCTGAACATTGCCCGGAAACCTCTCCATATAACAAGATGTTGGCTGCACCGTGTCAGTCACAAGCCATGTGGAAGCCAATGGCAGATCCACATGGCCCCACCACAGATGTTTTATCACACACCTGCACACCTCTGATCTAGGCCCACTAATCAGCAGGCTCCAACTTACTGGCATCTCTGTTCTACACCATTTTCATGAAACCCAGTCAATCAAGGCACTGTCTGGTATACTCATGATCAGCAACAGGACATCCAAAGTTTCTCCAGTGCCACCTGGTCATGGGAATTTCAAAAATTTCATGGTATTTATCAAGCCATTTTTCAAGGATGAGTTTGGAGGCACTGTGGGTTTCGATTCATTCAGGAACCACTAAATGGTGAGGAAGCTCATTTCAATGAAAGTTCTGGAGAAACACTCAGAGGCAAGGCTTCCCAAGAGTGGCCAAAAGGTCACATCAAGCCAGGCCCATTGAGGTTTACAATTGTGTGAATTGGAGAAATGAGAAATCCCAAGAACCTATGGGCTAGCCGCTGCAGGGCTTTGAAGAACTCATTTGACCCAAAGGATCCCTATTCTCACTTGATGGAGGTCAGGAACTTTCTAGAGGAAAGCGAGAGACTTCATCCACAATGACTGCTCTTTTTGCCATTTTGGCTTTGGATGCACACATGGGATCTTTCTTTAATCCATCAGGAGCTGAGAATCTAAGCCACAGCCTCACACAGGGACAAGAGGCTGATTCACACATATCCCTTTGCACAGGAATTCAGCAAAAAGCCACAGATGATGCCCATTAATTTCCATTTGAAAACTGTTTTTTCAGGCTTCACAAAGGGGTAGCCTGAGGCAAAGACCTTCCTGACATTCAGGACAACAGAACAATAGGTAAGCAAAAGGACCAAAGCAGGGTTTCTCCACTGACACTTTACTGGTCACACTGATATCTGAGTTTTCTGAGATGCTTGCCATTCCCTTCAGTTATCCAGTACATGGCCATGCCACAGAGCTGGGAGGTGGTACATATCTTGGACACAAAACCATGAGCCTATTCTGGAGAGTGGCCAGAATTCAGGAAGAAAACAGGAACTTAGCAAGATAGTAGGTGTTGCCCATAGATAAGGCAAGCCCCAGTCCATTCATAAATCGGAAACCATGAATGCTGGAAAGTTTTCTACTAGACAGGACGCATCCATTGATTCATTCTCTTTTCCAATGTCTACAACCAGGCATACAGTGGGATACACAGACATAGAAACACTCGCCTTGTCAAACGACTTACTGGAAACAGTCCACTCCAAACCAAACAAACTGCCTTTCCTACCTATTCTCAGAACATGAGACAAAACCATAAACTCACAGCCACACCCACTAAGGCACCTCCTTCCCCAAAGTAGATCTCTGACTATCCGGAGTGTCTTCTGACTGGTGGGCCATACAAGGTTCCCCCAAAATGGCCCTTCTTCTCTCAGATCTGGCTTCATTGGCCTACTCAATGAAGTTGTCAGGAGGCACCCGTGAGCCACTCACTACCTGCTTTCTCAGAAAAGACCCTCTTCAGAGCTTTCCTGGCATTTGGTCATCCTCACATCAGTAGGTACCAAGAAAGACTGAATCTGTCTTGGTAAATGCAAAGAAGTGAGCCCATTGGGACTGGGACTGAAACTGGCTCTGGGTGCCTGGCTTCCTGGTTGCCAAGTTCAGAGAGTTCCATCACCAAGAAGTGAGGTGAGGTCACTTCCTTCAGGAACTGAATGAGGTCACTGCCTTGGCAACCAAATTGTCCTAACAGTTGCTTCCAAGGGTCCTATGAGATGGAGGCTGCCCCTGCTTCCTGTGACACTTTCACAAGTTAGAATGGTATATCCTCCTTAGGCACCCAGGAACAGCATTCCACACAGGCCTGGTTTGGTCCATCTTGTCTACATTAAAATAGAGAGGCTCATACAGACACACCCCTTCATTCTGACCAGGTTGTTTGCCATGGAAGATGCCTTTTGCTCTCTCATGTCCTTCAGAGCTGCCTACATCTTCTCCAGGGATCATTTCTGCATGGACCTTTGAGTTCTCAGCAGGTGGAAGATCCCCTACATTCCTCTATTGTAAGACCCACTCTGTCCCTGCTCTACTGTAAAGTTGGATTGAGGGAACAGTGTATGGTAAGGGGAAAGAACATGTTTGATTTGGGTTAGGAATCATTCTACTGGATGAAGAATGGTATTTGGAACCTGCGATATTTATAATAATATATAGGTGAAGTATATGTATGAAAACAGATATCTAAGTAAGCTTTGAAACCCAGAAGAGCATTGGGCCCTTGACTGGGATACTTAGCTTTGAATTACATTCTACCCAGATGTCCCAGATAAATTGATATACAATGGCATAAGACCTTGTACCTTGGATGATTGAAGGTGGAAGAGAACATCCAGTCAAAAAGGGATAGTAGGTAGGAATAGGAAGATAGTCAGTAGGTTTAGCAAGAAGAGTGAGTATAACATTTGTACCAAAATTTCTTTAGCAGTAGGGTGTCAGTTAGAGAGTAGATGTAAATGTCAGCTCATGTGAAGAGTCAGTCACAATAATGAATATGGGAAATTATGTAGGAAAGCAGATATCAATAGAGACATTGGGAAATCAGTCAAAGTATCAAGTGAGTGATAGGATTAGATATTTTCAACAGGGTTGAGGTTGAATATGTAATCTTAGGACGAAGCAACTGTGTAGTCACCAATAGGATTGATATTTGAGAGCATTAGGCCCCTGGACAAGGATGTTTTTAGTAATCCATGCTCACTTTCCATTTAGACTTTGGTACAATCATAAGTGTGAACTTTGCATTATGTGTCCAGAATATCACTGTGATAAAATGTATATGTAGATCAGGTGACATGAGTATTTCTTCCACCATTTCTGGGAGCAATATCTTGAAGACGTATTGATTAGTATTTGGGGGCACCAATACGTGCACCCTGTGATTATGAATATAGAGATAATGCATGAATAGACCATACTGTGAATAAATAACATAATTGTTTCCAATTTACATAATGGATTGAACTGATACCTGAAAATATATAGGAAATCTAATATTGATACACAATCAATCATTCCAACCCGATATATATATCTAATGGTAATATTAGGGTTATGGTTTACCATGAAGGCTGTGTGAGATTTGCTTGAAAAGTGATTATGGAAATTGAAAATAATGTCTTTGGAAAGAAGTCTCATGAAAAGACCAGTCCAGAAACGTACCGGAGTACATTTGTTCTGAAGCAGGAAGTGATTGAAAGTGAACCAAATGCCTGGAAATTTGTGAACTTGTGGATGAAATATATATCCTATGATGTGCATCTACTGAAGAAATAGTGAAGTACCAGTGTCGAAAAAAAAGAAACGTCAAAATACACATCATGAATCATAGGAATCTACTTGCATTGATGCTAAACTCGGTCAGTTACTGTAGAAATATTAGGATATCTAAGCACCATTCACTAGGAAACAAATGTGTATTTCAGGTGGATGAATATTTCTGAGAATAATCTTTTGAAAAGATGATAATAAATCCACATACATGAACATGAATGAATTTAGGGAGTTTATAATAAGACACATATATTTCATACTTTGAAAATTCTCGAGAGTGTGTGTGTGTGTGTGTGTTTGTGTGTGTGTATATATATACATACACACACACATTCAAACAAAACAAACACAGAGAGACTTTAAAAAAAAAGAAATATATATGCCAATCAAAATTCATCATGAAATATATATCATCCACAGATCCAAAAATATTTAATTTACTGAACATGGATTTATGTATCATGTTGTTCAAGTAGAAAGCTCACCCATAGGTTGAATTTTCAGTTCCAATAGCGTTTACCAGGAGTGATCTCTTCTCACAATTTGTATCTGCCATTCAGCCGCCTCACAAAAATGTACGTGGGATACCAGGTAGGATTCTATATGTGCATGTAAAAATACATGTGCTAAATAGGCTACAGAGAAAGGGAGACAGGAATTCACATATTTGTGAACTTTCCAAACACATGGAGAACTCCTTCTCTTAAATTGGACTAGATTTATAACACCTAGCCTTTATAATGCCAAAGGAAAGTCCAATTATACACCATGCCTCTTCTGAACTGCATGTATTACTATTCTGTTTGGGTTATTTTCCTCCATCATATCAGGATTGGTAATCACAGTCTAGGAGGGTATGGGTTATTGTCAGGGATTCAGTATTTTAAATGGAAAATAGGAAAATGAATCCAATGTGTATGCAATTATGTGCTACACAAACATCTTCCCACTCTCATCAACAACAATGCCTTGACATTACCTTTGGCCCAAGTAAGACACAATTCGAAGAGAAGAGTTAGAAAATCTGTGAATACGTATATACAATGGAAAATGCTCAGGAGTTCACAACCTTGGAGGTGGTAGAGGACTTTCCATAAGTTAAGGACAGGGTAAACACTCCACAAACATGGAGCTCTGCTGGCATAAAGACTTCTTGGGAAACTGCCTCTGAGGTTGGACCCTTGAAATATATGTTGTTGTCAGGAGCTTTATTTTCCTTTGTAGTGAGACCATCAAAGCTTGGTCTGCATCTATGTGGCCTGGAGGACATGGTTTCTGATTTTCCAATGAACATGAGGCAGCAGTGCTGAATTCTCTCTTTGTAGGTCAACTGTGGCCACTGGGGTCTAAGTGTTTGCCTGTGTGGACTGTGAGGCCATTTGGTCATCCTCCACTTTTCCTGGTGTTTCTTGCTGCTTCACTGGGAGTTTCCTATTTGCTTCAGGAAATACAAGGAGTTCAACTGGGACACAGTGCTGGAGGGAGTTCTGTCATGTGTGCTGACTCAGGGTCCTAGGAGAATGCACCAACCAGGCTTCTATCCCACAGAGCTTGCCCCCTTGACCATAGCAACCTGATTCTGAACATTGCCCGGAAACCTCTCCATATAACAAGATGCCTTTACATATAAGGGTCTGCAGGCTGCACCGTGTCAGTCACAAGCCATGTGGAAGCGAATGGCAGATCCACATGGCCCCACCACAGATGTTTTTCACACACCTGCACTCCACTGCTCTAGGCCCACTAATCAGGAGGCTCCAACTTACTGGCATCTCTGTTCTACACCGTTTTCATGAAACCCAGTCAATCAAGGCACTGTCTGGTACACTCATGATCAGCAACAGGACATCCAAAGGTTCTCCAGTGCCACCTGGTCATGGGAATTTCAAAAATTTCATGGTATTTATCAAGCCATTTTTCAAGGATGAACTTGGAGGCACTGTGGATTTCTATTCATTCAGGAACAACTAAATGGTGAGGAAGCTCATTTCAATGAAAGCTCTGGAGAAACACACAGAGGCAAGGCTTCCAAGAGTGTCCAAAAGGTCCCATCAATCCAGGCTCATTGAGGTCTACAATGTGAGGTCCATGTGTGTTTTGACTCTCAATTATGGCTGCCAGGTCTTTAAGATTGAAATCATGCCATATCCTGGCTGAGATTCCCAGTGCTCTGTGGAAAGCCACCCTGGGCCTAGATCTCAGTTTCCAAGGGCAACTCTCATGCGTGGCCTCCTAAAATCCCAACACAATTCATGGCAATACTTCTCTGAGTTCAGTTCCAGAACTCAGTCTCTAAGGGGAATCACACCAGAGTTCAAGACCAGGTGGACCAAGTCATCCCTTCCAACAGCCACAGAAATGACCAAATTCAAAAGAAAACACTGCCATATGGCCCTCATCTTCTTCCATATAGACACTCATCATAACCTCTGGCTGGAGGTTTCCATTAAGGGGGCAGCCCAAGACAGTGTCAAGAATAAGCTCCCTTGCCCGTCATTTGTAATGTCAGGGTGGCCTGGACACCCTTCCTGTGACCCAGGAGTGATCAAATACGCCTGCCATTAATACTGCTCTGCTTCTCCAATTTGAGGCCTACTGACTTTTGGGTATAGATTCTTTGTGTGAAATGGAGACATGAGAAAACCCAAGAACCTATGGGCTTGCCTCTGCAGGGCTTTGAAGAACTCATTTGACCCAAAGGATCCCTATTCTCACTTGATGGAGGTCAGGAACTTTCCAGAGGAAAGTGAGAGACTTCATCCACAATGACTGCACTTTTTGCCATTTTGGCTTTGGATGCACACATGGGATCTTTCTTTAATCCATCAGGTGCTGAGAATCTAAGCCACAGCCTCACACAGGGCCAAGAGGCTGATTCACACACATCCCTTTGCACAGGAATTCAGCAAAAAGCCACAGGTGATGCCCATTCATTTCCATTTGAAACCTGTTTACTTCAGGCTTCACAGAGGGTAGCCTGAGGCAAAGACCTTCCTGACATTCAGGGCAACAGAACAAGAGGTAAGCCAAAGGACCAAAGCAGGGTTTCTCCACTGACACTTTACTGGTCACACTGATATCTGAGTTTTCTGAGATGCTTGCCATTCCCTTCAGTTATCCAGTACATGGCCACGTCAAAGAGCTGGGAGGTGGTACATATCTTGGACACAAAACCATGAGCCTATTCTGGAGAGTGGCCAGAATTCAGGAAGAAAACAGGAACTAAGCAAGATAGTAGGTGTTGCCCATAGATAAGGCAAGCCCCAGTCCATTCATAAATTGGAAAGGATGAATGCTGGAAAGTTTTCTACTAGACAGGACACATCCATTGATTCATTCTCTTTTCCAATGTCTACAACCAGGGATAAAGTGGGATACACAGACATATAAACACTCGCCTTGTCAAACGACTTACTGGAAACAGTCCACTTCAAACCAAACAAACTGCCTTTCCTACCTATTCTCAGAACATGAGATAAAACCATAAACTCACAACCACACCCACTGAGGCACCTCCTTGCCCAAAGTAGGTCTGTGACTATCCGGAGTGTCTTCTCACTGGTGGTCCATACAGATCCCCCAAAATGGCCTGTCCTCTCTCAGATCTGGCCTCCTTGGCCTACTCAATGAAGTTGTCAGGATTCACCAGTGAGCCACTCACTAACTGCTTTCTCAGAAAAGTCCCCTCTTCAGAGCTTCCCTGGCTTTTGGTCATCCTCACATCAGTAGGTACCAAGAAAGACTGACTCTGTCCTTGGTAAATGCAAACAAGTCAGCCCACTGGGACTGGGACTGAAACTGGCTCTGGGTGCCTGGCTTCCTGGTTGCGAAGTTCAGAGAGTTCCATCACAAAAGAAGTGAGGTGAGGTCACTTCCTTCAGGAACTGAATGAGGTCACTGCCTTGGCAACCAAATTGTCCTAACAGTTGTTCCAAGGATCCTATGAGATGGAGGCTGCCCCTGCTTCCTGTGACACTTTCAAAAGTTAGAATGGTATATCCTCCATAGGCACCCAGGAGCAGCTTTCCACACAGGCCTGGTTTGGTCCATCTTGTCTACATTAAGAAGAGTGCGGCTCATTCAGACACAACCCTTCATCCTGACCAGGTTGCTTGCCATGGAAGATGACGTTTGCTCTCTCATGTCCTTCAGATCTGCCTACATCTTCTCCAGGGATCATTTCTGCATGGACCTTTGAGTTCTCAGCAGGTGGAAGATCCCCTACATTCCTCTATTGTAAGACCAACTCTGTCCCTGCTCTTCTGTAAAGTTGGATTGAGGGAACAGTGTATGGTTAGGGGTAAGAACATGTTTGATTTGGGTTAGGAATCATTCTACTGGATGAAGAATGGTATTGGGAACCTGTGATATTTATAATAATATATAGGTGAAGTATATGTATGAAAACAGAAATCTAAGTAAGCTTTGAAGCCCAGAAGGGCATTGGGCCCTTGACTGGGATACTTAGCTTTGAATTACATTCTGCACAGATGTCTCAGATAAATTGATATACAATGACATAAGACCTTGTACCTTGGATGATTGAATGTGGAAGAGAATATCCAGTCAAAAAGGGATAGTAGGTAGGATTAGGAAGATAGTCAGTAGGTTTAGAAAGAAGAGTGAGTATAACATTTGGACCAAAATTTCTTTAGCAGTAGGGTGTCAGTTAGAGAGTAGATGTAAATGTCAGCACATGTGAAGAGTCAGTCACAAGAATGAATATGGGAAATTATGTAGGAAAGCAGATATCAATAGAGACATTGGGAAATCAGTCAAAGTATCAAGTGAGTGATAGGATTAGATATTTTCAACAGGGTTGAGGTTGAATATGTAATCTTAGGACGAAGCAACTGTGTAGTCACCAATAGGATTGACATTTGAGAGCATTAGGCACCTGGACAAGGATGTTTTTAGTAATCCATGCTCACTTTCCATTTAGACTTTGGTACAATCATAAGTGTGAACTTTGCATTATGTGTCCAGAATATCACTGTGATCAAATGTATATGTAGATCAGGTGACATCAGTATTTCTTCCACCATTTCTGGGAGCAATATCTTGCAGACGTATTGATTAGTATTTGGGGGCACCAATAGGTGTACCCTGTGTCTATGAATATAGAGACAATGAATGGATAGACCATACTGTGAATAAATAATATATCTGGTTCCAATTTACATAATGGATTGAACTGATACCTGAAAATATATAGGAAATCTAATATTGATACACAATCATTCATTCCAACCAGTTATATATCTAATGGTAATATTAGGTTTATGGTTTACCATGAAGGCTGTGTGAGATTTCCTTGAAAAGTGATTATGGAAATCGAAAATAATGTGTTTGGAAAGAAGTCTCATGAAAAGACCAGTCCAGAAACATACAGGAGTACATGTGTTCTGAAGCAGGAAGTGATTGAAAGTGAACCAAATGCCTGGGAATTTGTGAACTTGTGGATGAAATATATATCCTATGATGTGCATCAACTGAAGAAATAGTGATGTACCAGTGTCGAAAAAAAAGAAACGTCAAAATACGCATCATGTATCATAGGAATCTACTTGCATTGATGCTAAACTCGGTCATTGACTGTAGAAATATTAGGATTTCTAAGCCCCATTCACTAGGAAACAAATGTGTATTTCAGGTGGATGAATATTTCTGAGAATAATCTTTTGAAAAGATGATTATAAATCCACATACATGAACTTGAATGAATTTAGGGAGTGTATAATAAGACACATATATTTCATACTTTGAAAAATCTGGAGAGTGTGTGTGTGTGTATATATATATACACACACACACATTCAAACAAAACAAACACAGAGAGACTTTAAAAAGAAGAAATATATATGTCAATCAAAATTCATCACGAAATATATATAATCCACAGATCCAAAAATATTTAATGTACTGAACATGGATATATGTATCATGTTGTTCAAGTAGAAAGCTCACCCATAGGTTGAATTTTCTGTTCCGACAGCATTTAGGAGGAGTGATCTCTTCTCACAATTTGTATCTGCCATGTCAGGCACCTCACAAGAATGTACGTGGTATACCAGGTAGGATTCTATATGTGTATGTAAAAATACATGTGCTGAATAGGCTACAGAGAAAGGGAGACAGGAATTCACATATTTTTTAACTTTACAAACACATGGAGAACTACTTCTCTTAAATTGTACTAGATTTATAACACCTAGCCTTTATAATGCCAAAGGAAAGTCCAATTATACACCATTCCTCCTCTGAACTGCATGCATTGCTATTCTGTTTGGGTTATTTTCCTCCATCATATCAGGATTGGTAATCAGAGTCTAGGAGGGTATGGGTTAGTGTCAGGGATTCAGTATTTTGAATGGAAAATAGGAAAATGAATCCAATGTGTATGCAATTATGTGCTACACAAAAATCTTCCCACTCTCATCAACAACAATGCCTTGACATTACCTTTGCCCCAAGTAAGACACAATTCGAAGAGAAGAGTTAGAAAATCTGTGAATAAGTATCTGCAATGGAAAATGCTCAGGAGTTCACAACCTTGGAGGTGGTAGAGGAGTTTCCATAAGTAAGGGACAGGGTAAACACTCCACAAACATGGAGCTCTGCTGGCATAAAGACTTCTTGGGAAACTGCCTCTGAGGTTGGACCCTTGAAATATATGTTGTTGTCAGGAGCTGTATCTTCCTTTGTAGTGAGAGCATCAAAGCTTGGTCTGCATCTATGTGGCCTGGAGGACATGGTTTCTGATTTTCCAATGAACATGAGGCAACAGTGCTGAATTCTCTCTTTGTAGGTAAACAGTGGCCACTGGGGTCTAAGTGTTTCCCCTTGTGGACTTTGAGGCCATTTGGTCATCCTCCACTTTTCCTGGTGTTTCTGGCTGCTTCCCTGGGAGTTTCCTATTTGCTTCATGAAATACAAGGAGTTCAACTGGGACACAATGCTGGAGGGAGTTCTGTCACGTGTGCTGACTCAGGGTCCTAGGAGAATGCACCAACCAGGCTTCTATACCACAGAGCTTGCCCCCTTGACCATAGCAACCTGATTCTGAACATTGCCCGGAAACCTCTGCATATAACAAGATGCCTTTACATATAAGGGTCTGCTGCCTGCAACGTGTCAGTCACAAGCCGTGTGGAAGCCAATGGCAGATCCACATGGCCCCACCACAGATGTTTTATCACACAACTGCACACCACTGCTCTATGCCCACTAATCTGCAGGCTCCAACTTACTGGCATCTCTGTTCTACACCATTTTCATGAAACCCAGTCAATCAAGGCACTGTCTGGTACACCCATGATCAGCAACAGGTCATCCAAAGGTTCTCCATTGCCACCTGGTCATGGGAATTTCAAAAATTTCATGGCATTTATCAAGCCATTTTTCAAGGATGAACTTGGAGGCACTGTGGGTTTCTACTCATTCAGGAACCACTAAATGGTGAGGAAGGCTCATTTCAATGAAAGTTCTGGAGAAACACTCAGAGGCAAGGCTTCCCAAGAGTGGCCAAAGGGTCACATCAAGCCAGGCCCATTGAGGTCTACAATGTGAGGTCCCTGTGTGTTTTGACTCTCAATTATGGCTGCCAGGTCTTTAAGAATAAAATCATGTGATATCCTGGCTGAGATTCCCAGTGTCTGTGGAAAGCCACCCAGGGCTTAGATCTCATTTCCAAGGGTAACTCTCATGGGTGGCCTCCTAAAATCCCAACACAATTCATGGCAATACTTCTCTGAGTTCAGTTCCAGAACTCAGTCTCTAAGGGGAATCACGCCAGAGTTCAATACCAGGTGGACCAAGTCATCCCTTCCAACCGCCACAGAAATGACCACAATTCAAACCAAAACACTGCCACATGGCCCTCATCTTCTTCCATATAGACACTCTTCATAACCTCTGGCTGGAGGGTTCCATGAGGGGGGCAGCCCAAGACAGTGTCTAGAATAATCTCCCTTGCCCCTCATTTGCCTAATGTCAGGTGGCCTGGACACCCTTCCTGTGAACCAGGAGTGATCATATAGGCCTGCCATTAATACTGCTCTGCTTCTCCAATTTGAGGCCTACTGACTTTCGGGTATAGATTCTTCGTGTGAATTTGAGACATGAGAAAGCCCAAGAACCTATGGGCTAGCCTCTGCAGGGCTTTGAAGAACTCATTTGACCGAAAGGATCCCTATTCTCACTTGATCAGGACTTTCCAGAGGAAAGCGAGAGACTTCATCCACAATGACTGCTCTTTTTGCCATTTTGGCTTTGGATGCACACATGGGATCTTTCTTTAATCCATCATGGGCTGAGAATCTAAGCCACAGCCTCACACAGGGCCAAGATTCTGATTCACACATATCCCTTTGCACAGGAATTAAGCAAAAAGGCACAGGTGATGCCCATTCATTTCCATATGAAAACTGTTTACTTCAGGCTTCACAAACGGGTGGCCTGAGGCAAAGACCTTCCTGACAGTCACGGCAACAGAACAATGGTAAGCAAAAGGCCCAAAGCAGGGTTTCTCCACTGACACTTTACTGGTCACACTGATATCTGAGTTTTCTGAGATGCTTGCCATTCCCTTCAGTTATCCAGTACATGGCCATGTCACAGAGCTGGGAGGTGGTACATATCTTGGACACAAAACCATGAGCCTATTCTGGAGAGTGGCCAGAATTCAGGAAGAAAACAGGAACTTAGCAAGATAGTAGTTGTTGCCCATAGATAAGGCAAACCCAGTCGATTCATAAATTGGAAAGGATGAATCCTGGAAAGTTTTCTACTAGACAGGACACATCCATTGATTCATTCTCTTTTCCAATGTCTACAACCAGGGATAAAGTGGGATACACAGACATAGAAACACTCGCCTTGTGAAACGACTTACTAGAAACAGTCCACTCCAAACCAAACAAACTGACTTTCCTACCTATATTCAGAACATGAGACAAAACCATAAACTCACAACCACACCCACTAAGGCACCTCCTTCCCCCAAGTAGGTCTGTGACAATCCGGAGTGTCTTCTGATTGGTGGGCCATACAATGTTCCCCCAAAATGGCCAGTCCTGTCTCAGATCTGGCCTCTTTGGCCTACTCAATGAAGTTGTCAGGAGCCACCCGTGAGCCACTCACTACCTGCTTTCTCAGAAAAGTCCCCTCTTCAGAGCTTTCCTTGCATTCGGTCATCATCACATCAGTAGGTACCAAGAAAGACTGACTCTGTCCTTGGTAAATGCAAACAAGTGAGCCCACTTGGACTGGGACTGAAACTGGCTCTGGGTGCCTGGCTTCCTGGTTGCCAAGTTCAGAGAGTTCCATCACAAAAGAAGTGAGGTGAGGTCACTTCCTTCAGGAACTGAATGAGGTCACTGCCTTGGCAACCAAATTGTCCTAACAGTTGCTTCCAAGGGTCCTGTGAGATGGAGGCTGCCTGTGCTTCCTGTGACACTTTCACAAGTTAGAATGGTATATCCTCCATAGGCTCCCAAGAACAGCTTTCTACACAGGCCTGGTTTGGTCCATCTTGTCTACATTAAGAAGACTGCGGCTCATTCAGACACAACCCTTCATCCTGACCAGGTTGTTTGCCATGGAAGATGACTTTTGCTCTCTCATGTCCTTCAGAGCTGCCTACATCTTCTCCAGGGATCATTTCTGCATGGATCTTTGAGTTCTCAGCAGGTGGAAGATCCCCTACATTCCTCTATTGTAAAACCAACTCTGTCCCTGCTCTTCTGTAAAGTTGGATTGAGGGAACAGTGTATGGTTAGGGGTAAGAACATGTTTGATTTGGGTTAGGAATCATTCTACTGGATGAAGAATGGTATTGGGAACCTGCGATATTTATAATAATATATAGGTGAAGTATATGTATGAAAACAGAAATCTAAGTAAGCTTTGAAGCCCAGAAGGGCATTGGGCCCTTGACTGGGATACTTAGCTTTGAATTACATTCTGCACAGATGTCTCAGATAAATTGATATACAATGGCATAAGACCTTGTACCTTGGATGATTGAATGTGGAAGAGAACATCCAGTCAAAAAGGGATAGTAGGTAGGATTAGGAAGATAGTCAGTAGGTTTAGGAAGAAGAGTGAGTATAACATTTGGACCAAAGGTTCTTTAAGTAGGGTGTCAGTTAGAGAGTAGATGTAAATGTCAGAACATGTGAAGAGTCAGTCAGAAGAATGAATATGGGAAATTATGTAGGAAAGCAGATATCCATAGAGACATTGGGAAATCACTCAAAGTATAAAGTGAGTGATAGGATTAGATATTTTCAACAGGGTTGAGGTTGAATATGTAATCTTAGCACGAAGCAACTGTGTAGTCACCAATAGGATTGACATTTGAGAGCATTAGGCCCCTGGACAAGGATGTTTTTAGCAATCCATGATCACTTTCCATTCAGACTTTGGTACAATCATAAGTGTGAACTTTGCATTATGTGTCCAGAATATCACGGTGATAAAATGTATATGTAGATCAGGTGACATGAGTATTTCTTCCACCATTTCTGGGAGCAATATCTTGAAGACGTATTGATTAGTATTTGGTGGCACCAATAGGTGTACCCTGTGTCTATGAATATAGAGATAATGCATGAATAGACCATACTGTGAATAAATAATATAACTTGTTCCAATTGACATAATGGATTGAACTGATACCTGAAAATATATAGGAAATCTAATATTGATACACAATCATTCATTCCAACCAGTTATATGTCTAATGGTAATATTAGGGTAATGGTTTACCATGAAGGATGTGTGAGATTTGCTTGAAAAGTGATTATGGAAATAGAAAATAATGTGTTTGGAAAGAAGTCTCATGAAAAGACCAGTCCAGAAGTACACAGGAGTACATGTGTTCTGAAGCAGGAAGTGATTGAAAGTGAACCAAATGCCTGGAAATTTGTGAACTTGTGGATGAAATATATATCCTATGATGTGCATCAACTGAAGAAATAGTGATGTACCAGTGTCGAAAAAAAAGAAACGTCAAAATACACATCATGTATCATAGGAATCTACTTGCATTGATGCGAAACTCGGTCAATTACTGTAGAAATATTAGGATTTCTAAGCACCATTCACTAGGAAACAAATGTGTATTTCAGGTGGATGAATATTTCTGAGAATAATCTTTTGAAAAGATGATTATAAATCCACATACATGAACATGAATGAATTTAGGGAGTGTATAATAAGACATATATTTCATACTTTGAGAACTCAGGATAGAGTGTGTGTGTGTGTGTGTGTGTGTGTGTATATATATATATATATATATATATATATATATATATATATATATAAATACACACACAAACACACATTCAAACAAAACAAACACAGAGAGACTTTAAAAAGAAGAAATATATATGCCAATCAAAATTCCTCTTGATATATATATATATCATCCACAGATCCAAAAATATTTAATTTACTGAACATGGATTTATGTATCATGTTGTTCAAGTAGAAAGCTCACCCATAGTTTGAATTTTCTGTTCCAACAGCATTTAGGAGGAGTGATCTCTTCTCACAATTTGTATCTGCCATGTCAGCCACCTCACAAGAATGTACGTGAGATACCAGGTAGGATTCTGTATGTGCATGTAAAAACACATGTGCTGAATAGGCTACAGAGAAAGGGAAAAAGGAATTCATATATTTGTTAACTTTAACAACACATGGAGAACTACTTCTCTTAAATTGTACTAGATTTATAACACCTAGCCTTTATAATGCAAAAGGAAAGTCCAATTATACACCATGCCTCCTCTGAACTGCATGCATTGCTATTCTGTTTGGGTTATTTTCCTCCATCATATCAGGATTGGTAATCAGAGTCTAGGAGGGTATGTGCTAGGAGCCACAGCAAAAGTATTGATACAGGCACCTTTGGGTTTAGTGACTGCCAGCCAGCCATTGAGATTATGATTATGTTAAGTTACATTCATATGGTAATTGCACTCCTGCTGATTACCTGGGCCCGTTACGGGTCTCAGGTTACTCATGTCACTCTTGTAATGGGAGAGTTCCCATTGGTTGGGAAAGAATGGTAGGAGTGTGTTCCGGGGGAATTGGGGGACCCGTCTCAGGTAGAACACACGTGGGTGCACCCACTTGTTAGGGGACGCACACGGCCTCTCACAAAATAAAACTTTGTTTCAGTTTGACTGGCTTGTGTTTTTGTGCCCAGCCGGGTTGCAAGATTGCAAGCTGGCGTACACTGACAGCGCAGCAGGGAGGCGCCCAGCAAGAAGGCAGCAGGCGGTGCTCGTCGACTGCAGCGGCAGGAGCGAGCTCCGAAAAGACCGCATGGCCCGGGCCGAGCAGCCTGCAGCATTTTGGTGGCCCTGTATGGGGAACGCCCAAAATTTAAAGGTGAGTAATATCGCTGGCCCCTAAGGAAAGGCGACAGAATGGGTATTCCTGTTTTGATTTATTCTGCTTTTATTTCAGGCTCTCTAGCCTTACAATTTTTTCAGGCGAATTGAGAAAAATGGTTGGCTCAAGAGTTGAAGTTATTCGGCCCTGAGAGAGAGAAAATTGATATAATCATTTTCCTCCTCTCCGTTTCTCTTTCATTCTGTTTTGGCTTTCTTCTACCCTATCTTATTGGGTTATGTTACCTTTATAGTAGATTAGAATCTAGTAAAAAACAAACCGAAAAACTGTTAAGTAAATTGTTAGAGGTCCAGGCCATGGCAGAAAACATATTAGGTCAAGCAAAACAAAAGGTCTCTCAAGCTAGTCAGACAGAATAATATTTGACGAAGGCAAGCTCAAGGAAAAAACGGTCGTCAGATAGGGAGGCTGCTACTAACTCTGTTCCACCACCAGAGGGCGTAATTCCACCAACAGCTTTACCTGCCTCCATAGATGATGAACGGAATCCTGAGGCAGGACCCCAAAAGTTAGCATGCCCTGTAGTTGAGCGGGGAGAAGAAAGACAACGAGCTTACCGTGCCTTAGATTTCAAAATAGTAAAGCAATTAAAGGAAGCTGTAGCAACCTACGGCCCGGCCGCTCCCTTCACAGTCAGTATGGTCGAATCTATTACCAGCTGGGACTTAACACCAGCAGATTGGGCTAACGTGTGTCAGTCTGTGCTAAATGGAGGACAATATTTATTATGGAAATTTGCCAATGAGGAATTTTGCAAGGAGACAGCTAGGCGAAATGCAGCAGCAGGTTACCCTGAAAGAGATTTACAAATGTTATTAGGGAGAGGAGCCTATGAAGGTCAGAGGCAACAGATCGGATATGATCCTGGCGTATACGCTCAGATTGCTATAGATGCAATTAGGGCATGGAAAACTTTGAAGGGACAAGGGGATTTACAAGGTCAACTATCTAAGATAATACAAGGAGTTAATGAGCCCTATGCTGACTTTGTAGCTAGACTTATTGAAACAGCCTCTGAGACATTTGAAAATACAGAACAGGCAATGCCATTTATAAAACAACTGGCTTACGATCAAGCAAATCGTTGCTGCAAAGAGGTCATTAGACCATGGAAACATGAAGATTTAAACACATATATTAAATTATGTAGAGACATTAATGAACAAGGACAAGTCATGGCAGCTGAAGTAAAACAGGCTTTAGATACCAAGCCAAAAACATGCTATAATTGCAATCAAAAAGGACATTTTAAAAGAAATTGCCCCATAGGAGGAGGGTTTAACAAAGCTAGGTATCAAAGGAGTAGAATCCCGGGTATTTGCCCACGATGCCATAGAGGGAGACATTGGGCTAATGAATGCCGTTCTCAAACCACCATAGAGGGTATTCCGTTATCAAAAAATGGACAAAGACCAAGTGTCTACCCATGATATGGTGGAGAAAGGTATCAGGCCCCGTTGCCAAAAAATGAATTGGAGGGCCCAATGCCCGGGGCCCAAAACCACAAATATACGGGGCAATGGAGGAACCCAACAGCACCATCAAGGTGGTGCCCAGGATGCATTATCCATTGGATCCCTCATCAGACAGACTAGAGGGAGCACAGGGTTGGACATCTGTGCCTTCGCCAGAGCAGTATTAACTCCAGAGATGGGAGTTCAAATCATTCCCACAGGAATAAAAGGACCTCTTCCCCAGGGAACAGTAGGCTTATTATTAGGACGCAGTTCTTCTACACTTAAAGGACTTATGATAAGTCCTGGGGTAATTGATCCCGATTATGAGGGAGAAATAAAAATCATAGCTAGTTCTCCAAGAGGTATATCAGTAATTTCATCAGGAGATAGAATAGCACAGTTATTAATAATACCAAGCCTACATGATACATTTTCCAGTTGTAATGTAGAAAGAGGTTCCAAGGGATTAGGCTCCACAGGTGTAGATTGGGCTATGCTTTCTTTAAATTTAGATTATCGCCCTATGCTAAAATTAAATATTCAAGGACATGACTTTAATGGACTGCTGGACACAGGCGCTGACCTCAGCATCATATCTCGCCAGGAATGGCCTAAGCACTGGCCATTGCAACAAGCCACCCAAACGCTTAGAGGCCTAGGGGTGGCGACTAATCCCCATAGAAGTGCAATGGTATTAGATTGGAAGGATCCTGAAGGATGTGAAGGAACTATACAGCCCTATGTATTGGACCATCTCCCCATAAATTTATGGGGACGAGACGTCCTAGATCAATTAGGATTGACATTAACAAATAACGTCAATCCTAACGCGCCAACTACTAGGGCAAAACAAGGCTTTAGAAAAGAAAAGAGATTAAGAGATCAAGAACAAGATATAACAGCACCAATTCAAATAGATCAAGAAATAAATAAACATGGATTGGGTTTTCAAAAAGGACCACTGAGACAATCAAAATTACTTGGAAATCAGAAAGACCAGTGTGGGTTCCTCAGTGGCCCCTAAATAAAGAAAAGATACAAGTAGCCCATGATCTGGTCAAACAGCAATTAGCGGAAGGACATATACAACCTTCCGTATCTCCCCATAATACTCGCATTTTTGTCATTAAAAAGAAATCTGGTAAATGGAGATTATTACAAGATTTAAGAGCCATTAATAATGAGATGGTTATTATGGGACTTGCTCAATCAGGGATTCCCCAATTGTCTGCTCTACCAAAAACCTGGCATGTTCTAGCTATAGATATTAAAGATTGTTTCTTCTCAATTCCAATTCATCCCGAGGATAGTCCACATTTTGCATTTACTATCCCTGCACTGAATCATGAAGGTCCTGATCAGAGATATGAACGGAAATTACTCCCTCAAGGGATGGCTAACAGCCCAAATTTGTGCCATATTTATGTTGATAAAGCAATCCAGCCACTTAGAAATCAAAATCCTGAACTGCAGATATTTCACTACATGGATGATGTGTTAATGGCACATAAAGATAAAAACACATTGCTAGAATGTTATGCCACACTTACAAACTTATTAAAAAATTATAATCTAGAGATAGCAATAGATAAAGTACAATTAAATCTTCCAATTAATTATTTAGGAGTTCTATTATCCTAAACCACGGTCCGTCCACCAAAAATTCAAATACGAGTAGATCAACTCAAATCGCTTAATGACTTTCAAAAGTTATTGGGAGATATAAATTGGATAAGGCCTTATCTAGGCATACCAACAGGAGAATTAGGACCTTTATTTGATATTCTAAAAGGTCCATCAGATACAAATTCACCCCGCATGTTAACGCCTGAAGCTAGAAAGACATTAAAAATCATTGAGGCATATATGGAAAATATGCATTTGGATAGAATTGATATAAGTTTGCCTTTATTATTTATTGTACTACCGACAAAAAATATTCCTACAGGAGTATTTTGGCAAGAAGATCCATTATTATGGATACATTTATCTTATTCTCCTAATACTATTCTTACTAGATATCTTGAGGCTGTAGGGCAATTAATACTCAAAGGAATAAAAGCAGCAAAAGGAGTGTTTGGGATTTCTCCCAATAAAATTATTACTCCATATACTATGCATCAAATTGATGAGTTAGCTAATGAGTTAAATACTTGGGCAATAATCATGTGTAAATCTAGTGTTGCATTTGATAATCACTTGCCATCTAATCCTTTGTTGTCTTTTTGGTCTAAGCATACTGTAGTTTTTCCAAAAATGACAAGAAAAACCCCTATCATAAATGCTCCAAATATATTCACTGATGGGTCAAACAATGGTACAGCAGCAGTAGTTACTCCTGATCAAACTTTCACATTTTTAGTACCCAAACAATCAGCTCAAAAGGTAGAGCTCAATGCAGTATTGCAAGCTTTTATGATGTTCAAAGATTCTACATTTAATTTATTTTCTGATAGTCAGTATGTAGTTAATGCTATTGTATCTCTTGAAGATGCTGGTAGGATTTCTCCTTCCTCTACTGTTTTCTCTTTGTTTTCTGCTATACAAAGTCTAATCTGGAATAGAAAGGATCCATTCTTTATAGGACATATCAGAGCACATACAGGATTGCCTGGAGCCCTTAGTTTGGGTAATGAACTAGCAGATAAATCTACACATGACATACATATCTTCACCACAATAGAAGAAGCTATAAATTTTCATAAAAGGTTCCATGTCAATGCTAATACTTTACAAAAACGTTTTAAAATAACCAAAGAACAAGCCAGACACATAATAAAACAATGTCAAAATTGTGTGACATTTTTGCCACAAGTTAATCTTGGAGTCAATCCTAGAGGACTGATACCTAACCATATTTGGCAGATGGACGTCACACACTTGCCAGAATTTGGAAAATTAAAATATTTACATGTTACAGTTGATACTTCTTCTGGATTTTTGATGGGCTCCCTTCATCCTGGAGAAAAACCTAAAGATGTTATAGCTCATTGCTTACAAAATTTTGCCACTGTGGGTGTTCCTAAACAGTTAAAAACTGATAACGGTCCTGGTTACACCTCCAAGTCTTTTAAACAATTTTGCTCATCATTTGGCATTACTCATATAACAGGAATCCCATACAACCCACAGGGACAAGGCATAGTTGAAAGAGCTCATCAAACTATTAAAATGTACTTATTAAAACAAAAGGAGGGAATTAGTAAGGGGTATATATCCCCCAAAGATAAACTTAAAATAACCCTTTTTACTCTAAACTTTCTAAATTTGGATTCATCAGGACTTAGTGCTGCGGAAAGACATATGTATCCGAAAAATGTACATAAGCCTAAGGTACTTTGGAAAGATATTCTAACAGGACAATGGAAAGGTCCAGACCCAGTAATAGTCTGGAGTCGGGGCTCCGTCTGTGTTTTTCCACAGGAGGAACAGCAAACAATTTGGATTCCAGAGAGATTAACTAAAACAATTTCTACAGAAAAAGAAGATGATTTGACTCAAATCCATAACAACTGATATCCAGAGTTCCAGCCTGGCTATTCTTACATCTGCGACAGTGATTTACCACGGTGCCTTTTTCAATATCTATTTCATTATTTGCATTTTTCCCACATCATAAAGTTCTATTTTATTTTATTTTATTTTATTCTACCTTATTTTTTGAGCTCATACAAACCTAGGTTAATGTTTTTCTGATCAGTTTTATTTTTTGACTGTGTTTTATTTTTTTTTAACTGTAAAGATTTTAAACATTGCAATGGAGATTTCACCTAGCTATAGCTACAAGGCCTTTATTTACTATTGTCTTATATGTTCTATGTTATGTATGCACTGTTTTGTGTTGTATGTCTGTATGTGTGTATGTCCATATTTCATTTATAAGGAGCGCTCATGTATAAATAGATACAAGAATCCAAAAACAAATTTTAAGTCACGTGACTTATATGGTTTAATTTACATTAGGTAAACAGCTGTTATAAATTTTGCTTTTTTTTTTCAAAGAGAGAGTGATAGAGGAGAGAGAGAGAGAGAGAGAATTTTTAATATTTTTTTTTATTTTTTAGTTCTCGGTGGACACAACATCTTTGTTGGTATGTGGTGGTGAGGATCGAACCTGGGCCGCACGCATGCCAGGCGAGCGTGCTACTGCTTGAGCCACATCCCGAGCCCCATAAATTTTGCTTTTAAAGGTGGTTAACAGATCTGTTTGTTTACTTTCACCTTTCCTTTTCATTATATTTAATAATTCTGTTCAGGATAATGTCTCTTTAGCAACATGGCCATAATTCCCATCTCCATCCCAGTGCCGGTGAAGACTAAGATAAAACCAAACTACAACTTTTATGTTAGCTATCACAGTAAACTGTATAAACTGATACATCAATCAATATAACTCAATAAGACTGCTCAATCAAGGACTTAATTTACTTTGGGAGGAAATGGACATATTGATAGACTCCTCCACTTTGAACTGCTCAATCAAGGACTTAATTTACTTTGTGAGGAAATGGACATATTGATAGACTCCTCCACTTTGAAGTGCTTACACAACTTGCCTGGACTATGTATCACCTGTATGCATTGTGCTCTATTTGTTGATACAGCGAACTGGTAGTGCTAAATATCTTAGCCGATGTGTCACCAGTGGTGAGGCAAGAACCTCACCCCCCCACTGGTGCTTAGGCCTATCCACAAACATGGCTATGCTGGACCGGTAGTCAGTGACGGGTTGATCTGGTTACAGTGGATTCAACCTAAGACAGGAAACTGACGTGTAAAGGTCAGTTCTCCCATGACGGGTAAGAACCACATGTTAAATTGGACAACCTAACAGGCACGGTCCCTAGCCACATTGCCTGTTGTTTAATTAAACAGAAGGGTTCAGGATAGAGTGCCAGGGATCCCAACAGCCTGCAGCAGGACCCGGGAGATCCAGGCCAACTGATTCTCGCAGCCTGCCCTGCTGCTACAGAAGGTGTGGCGCCTCAGTGAAGCCATTAATTAGCAAGCAGGGAGGTTAGGGACTGCCATTAGGTGGAATCCCCCCAGCCAAGCCCACACGGACCCTTGGGCCGAGCACGGGATCTCAGAAGGGGAAGGAAGCGGTACAGTCCCATCCCCCACAGCGGACACTCCACGGAGGCAGTCAGCAGCCACCATCCGGTAAAGCTGAAGGATACACCGCCACTCTCCTTCAGAGTGCAACATCAAAACAGGTTGGTGTCATTCAGCTCAACCCCAGACAGCAGGAATTCGCATAAAATCTCTCCTAGGCTTGCCGGGAGAGGGAGTATCACGCTGAGCCTCCATAAAGACTAGGGGGAAACCAGAGACACCTGACCTCCAACCCCTCCTCCAAGTAGCAGCCAAAAGGAAACCTGGCTAGCCAGCGCTGGGGGAGGGGCAAGCAGAAAAAATCAAAGTGATAGAGTGCCAGGGATCCCAAAAGCCTGCAGCAGGACCCGGGAGATCCAGGCCAACTGATTCGCGCGGCCTGCCCTGCGGCTACAGAAGGCGTGGCGCCTCAGTGAAGCCATTAATTAGCAAGCAGGGAGGTTAGGGACTGCCATTAGGTGGAATCCCCCCAGCCAAGTCCACACGGACCCTTGGGCCGAGCACGGGATCTCAGAAGGGGAAGGAAGCGGTACAGTCCCATCCCCCACAGCGGACACTCCACGGAGGCAGTCAGCGGCCACCATCCGGTAAAGCTGAAGGATACACCGCCACTCTCCTTCAGAGTGCAACATCGAAACAGGTTGGTGTCATTCAGCTCACCCCCCAGACAGCGGGAATTCGCATAAAATCTCTCCTAGGCTTGCCGGGAGAGGGAGTATCAAGCTGAGCCTCCATAAAGACTAGGGGGAAACCAGAGACACCTGACCTCCAACCCCTCCTCCCAGTAGCAGCCAAAAGGAAACCTGGCTAGCCAGCGCTGGGGGAGGGGCAAGCAGAAAAAATCAAAGTGATAGAGTGCCAGGGATCCCAACAGCCTGCCTCAGGACCCGGGAGATCCAGGCCAACTGATTCGCGCGGCCTGCCCTGCGGCTACAGAAGGCGTGGCGCCTCAGAGAAGCCATTAATTAGCAAGCAGGGAGGTTAGGGACTGCCATTAGGTGGAAACCCGCCAGCCAAGCCCACCGCCCATGCCCGGAACAGGCCTAGCGACCTGCCAGCATGGTAGTCACGACACCCCAATTGGAATAGGGACAGAGCAGAGCATCCTTCCACTCCCGGAACAGGCCCAGAGAGACGCCAGCGTGGTAGACACGTCACCCCAATTGGAGTAGGGGCACAGCCACCGCCCGCACCTGCAAGGGAGACTTTTCAACTATACAAGAGCAACATAAATAAATAGGGGGTAAATTTCAAAAACACAACAGTTGCACCAAGCAGAAAGAAACGCGAGCAGTATGAAAAGACAAGGAAAGAAAGGACCACAAGCAATGCAGGTCAACTCAACTTTAGAAGAGGTAATAGCTGCAACAGATGGAATATCAGATAAAGAGTTCAGGATATATATGCTTCAGATGATCTGGAGTCTCAAGGAAGACATGAGACAGCAAAATCAGACAATGAAAGATCACATTGACAAACAAATCCAGGAAGTAAAAGATCAATTTCACAGGGAGATAGAGGTAATAAAAAACAAACAAATAGAAATTCTAGAAATGCAGGAAACAATCAACCAACTTAAAAACTCAATTGAGAATACTACCAGCAGAGTAGATCACTTAGAAGAGAGAACATCAGACAATGAAGACAAAGTATTTCAACTGGAAAAGAACATAGACAGCTCAGCAAGTCTGAAGAAACCATGAGCAGAACTTCCAAGAATTATGGGACAATATCAAAAGACCAAATTTAAGAGTCATTGGGATACAGGAAGGCACAGAGCTCCATTCCAAAGGAATAAACAGTCTATTCAGTGAAATTATACAAGAAAACTTCCCAGAATTGAAGAATGAGACAGAATCCCAAATCCTAGAAGCCTACAGGATGCCGAATGTGCAAAATCATAAGAGATCCACACCTAGACACATTATAATGAAGATGTCCAACATACAGAATAAGGAGAGAATTTTAAAAGCTGCAAGAGAAAGAAAGCAGATTACATTTAGGGGTCAACCAATCAGGATAACAGCTGATCTCTCAACACAGACTCTGAAAGCTAGAAGATCCTGGAATAACATATTTCAAACACTGAAAGACAATGGGCTCCAACCAAGAATCTTGTATCCGGCGAAATTAAGCTTCAGGTTAGAAGATGAAATAAAAACCTTCCACGATAAACAAAAGTTAAAATAATTCCCAGCTAGAAAACCATCTCTTCAAAAAATCCTTGGCAAAATATTACAGGAAGAGGAAATGGAAAATAACATTGAAAACCAACAATGGGAGGTAGGACAGTAAAGGGGGGAAAGTAGTCAAAGAGGATAACAAATCAGGTTTAGTAACATCAATAAACAAATATGGATAGAAGAACCAAACATATCTCAATAATAACCCTAAATGTTAATGGCTTAAACTCACCAATTAAGAGACACAGGCTAGTAGAATGGATCAAAAAACAAGACCCAACAATATGCTGTCTACAGGAGACGCATTTGATAGGAAAAGATATACATAGACTGAAGGTGAAAGGTTGGGAAAAATCATATCACTCATATGGACCGCGGAAACAAGCAGGAGTGTCCATACTCATATCTAATAAAATAGATTTCAAGCCAAAGCTAATCAAAAGGGATATAGAAGGACACTTCATACTGCTCAAGGGAACCATACACCAACAAGACATAACAATCATAAATATATATGCCCCAAATAATGGTGCAGCTGTGTTCATCAAGCAAACTCTTCTCAAGTTCAAGAGTCTAATAGACCACCATACAATAATCATGGGAGACTTCAACACACCTCTCTCACCACTGGACAGATCTTCCAAACAAAAGTTAAATAAGGAAACTATAGAACTCAATAACACAATTAACAACCTAGACTTAATTGACATATATAGACTATACCACCCAACATCAAGTAGCTACACTTTTTTCTCAGCAGCACATGGAACCTTCTCAAAAATAGACCATATACTATGTCACAGGGCAACTCTTAGACAATACAAAGGGGTAGAGATAATACCATGCATCTTATCTGATCATAATGGAATGAAACTGAAAATCAATGATAAAAGAAGAAAGGAAAAATCAAGCATCACCTGGAGAATGAACAATAGGTTGCTGAGTGATCAATGGGTTTTAGAAGACATCAAGGAGGAAATTAAAAAATTCCTAGAGTTAAATGAAAACACAGACACAACATATCGGAATCTATGGGACACATTGAAAGCAGTTCTAAGAGGAAAATTCATTGCTTGGAGTTCATTCCTCAAAAAAAGAAAAAAAACCAACAAATAAATGATCTCATACTTCATCTCAAAATCCTAGAAAAAGAAGAGCAAAACAACAGCAAAAGAAGTAGAAGGCAAGAAATAATTAAAATCAGAGCTGAAATTAATGAAATTGAAACAAAAGAAACAATTGAAAAAATTGACAAAACTAAAAGCTGGTTCTTTGAAAAAATAAATAAAATTGACAGACCCTTAGCCATGCTAACGAAGAGAAGAGGAGAGAGAACCCAAATTACTAGCATACAGGATGAAAAAGGCAATATCACAACAGACACTTCAGAAATACAGAAGATAATCAGAAATTACTTTGAATCCTTATACTCCAATAAAATAGAAGATAGTGAAGGCATAGATAAATTCCTTGAGTCCTATGATCTGCCCAGATTGAGCCAGGAGGATATAGACAACCGAAACAGACCAATAACAATAGAGGAAATAGAAGAAACCATCAAAAGACTACCAACTAAGAAAAGCCCAGGACCGGATGGGTATACAGCAGAGTTTTACAAAACCTTTAAAGAGGAACTAACACCAATACTTTTCAAGCTATTTCAGGAAATTGAAAAAGAGGGAGAACTTCCAAATTCATTCTACGAGGTCAACATCACCCTGATTCCAAAACCAGACAAAGACACTTCAAAGAAGGAAAACTACAGACCAATATCTCTAATGAACCTTGACGCAAAAATCCTCAATAAAATTCTGGCGAATCGGATTCAAATACATATCAAAAAAATTATACATCATGATCAAGTAGGATTCATCCCTGGGATGCAAGGCTGGTTTACTATACGGAAATCAATAAATGTCATTCACCACATCAATAGACTTAAAAATAAGAACCATATGATCATCTCAATAGATGCAGAAAAAGCATTCGACAAAGTACAGCATCCCTTTATGTTCAAAACGCTAGAAAAATTAGGGATAACAGGATCATACCTCAACATTGTAAAAGAAATCTATGGTAAGCCACAGGCCAGCATCATTCTGAATGGAGAAAAATTGAAGGCATTCCCTCTAAGATCTGGTACAAGACAGGGATGCCCTCTCTCACCACTTCTGTTCAACATAGTCCTCGAAACACTGGCCAGAGCAATTAGACAGACAAAAGAAATTAAAGGCATAAAAATAGGAAAAGAAGAACTTAAATTATTGCTATTTGCAGATGATATGATTCTATACCTAGTAGACCCAAAAGGGTCTACAAAGAAGCTATTAGAACTAATAAATGAATTCAGCAAAGTGGCAGGATATAAGGTCAACACGCATAAATCAAAGGCATTCCTGTATATCAGCGACAAATCCTCTGAAACAGAAATGAGGACAACTACTCCATTCACAATATCCCCCCAAAAAATAAAATACTTGGGAATCAACCTAACAAAAGAGGTGAAAGATTTAGACAAGGAAAATTACAGAACCCTAAAGAAAGATATAGAAGAAGACCTTAGAAGATGGAAAAATATACCCTGCTCATGGATAGGCAGAACCAACATCATCAAGATGGCGATATTACCAAAAGTTCTCTATAAGTTTAATGCAATGCCAATCAAAATCCCAGCAGCATTTCTTGTAGAAATAGATAAAAGAATCATGAAATTCATATGGAATAATAAAAGACCCAGAATAGCAAAAACAATGCTAAGCAGGAAGTGTGAATCAGGCGGTATAGCGATACCAGACTTCAAACTATACTACAGAGCAATAGTAACTAAAACAGCATGGTACTGGTACCAAAACAGGCGGGTGGACCAATGGTACAGAATAGAGGACACAGTAACCAACCCACAAAACTACAACTATCTTATATTTGATAAAGGGTCTAAAAGCATGCAATGGAGGAAGGATAGCATCTTCAACAAATGGTGCTGGGAAAACTGGAAATCCATTTGCATCAAAATGAAGCTGAATCCCTATCTCTCGCCATGCACAAAAGTTAACTCAAAATGGATCAAGGAGCTTGATATTAAACCAGAGACACGGCATCTGATAGAAGAAAAAGTAGGGTATGATCTACATACTGTGGGATCGGGCTCCAAATTCCTCAATAGGACACCCATAGCGCAAAAGTTAACAACTAGAATCAACAAATGGGACTTACTCAAACTAAAAAGTTTTTTCTCAGCAAAAGAAACAATAAGAGAGATAAACAGGGAGCCTACATCCTGGGAACAAATCTTTACTCCACACACTTCAGATAGAGTCCTAATAACCAGAATATACAAAGAACTCAAAAAATTAGATAATAAGATAACAAATAACCCAATCAATAAATGGGCCAAGGACCTGAACAGACACTTCTCAGAGAAGGACATACAATCAATCAATAATTACATGAAAAAATGCTCACCATCGCTAGCAGTCAGAGAAATGCAAATCAAAACTACCCTAAGATACCATCTCACCCCAGTAAGATTGGCAGCCATTAGAAAGTCAAACAACAATAAGTGCTGGAGAGGATGCGGGGAAAAGGGCACTCTTGTTCATTGCTGGTGGGACTGCAAATTGGTGCAGCCAATTTGGAAAGCAGTATGGAGATTTCTTGGAAAGCTGGGAATGGAACCACCATTTGACCCAGCTATTCCCCTTCTCGGTCTATTCCCCAAAGACCTAATAAGAGCATGCTACAGGGACACTGCTACATCGATTTTCACAGCAGCACAATTCACGATAGCAAGATTGTGGAATCAGCCTAGATGCCCTTCAATAGATGAATGGATAAAAAAAAATGTGGCATTTATACACAATGGAGTATTACTCTGCATTAAGAAATGACAAAATCATAGAATTTGGAGGGAAATGGATGGCATTAGAGCAGATTATGCTAAGTGAAGCTAGTCAATCTTTAAAAAATAAATACCAAATGACCCCTTTGATATAAGGGGAGTAAACAAGGACAGGGTAGGGACGAAAGTTTGAGAAGAAGATTTACATTAAACAGGGATGAGAGGTGGGAGGGAAAGGGAGTGAGAAGGGAAACTGCATGGAAATGGAAGGTGATCCTCAGGGTTATACAAAATGACATATAAGAGGAAAGGAGGGGTAAGACAAGATAATACAAATCGAAGAAATGATTTACAGTAGAAGGGGTAGAGAGAGAAAAGGGGAGGGGAGGGGAGGGGAGGGGGATAGTAGAGAATAGGACAGACAGCAGAATGCATCAGACACTAGAAAGGCAATTTGTCAATCAATGGAAGGGTAACTGATGTGATACAGCAATCTGTATACGGGGTAAAATTGGGAGTTCATAACCCACTTGAATCAAACTGTGAAATATGATGTATTAAGAACTATGTAATGTTTTGAACGACCAACAATAAAAAAAAAATAAAATAAAATAAAATAAAATAATGAGAAAAAAAAAAAAAAAAACAGAAGGGTTCAGATGCTAGGAGCCACAGCAAAAATATTGATACAGGCACCTTTGGGTTTAGTGACTGCAAGCCAGCCATTGAGATTATGATTATGTTAAGTTACATTCATATGGTAATTGGACTACTGCTGTTTACATGGGCCCGTTAAGGGACTCAGGTTACTCATGTCACTCTTGTAATGGGAGAGTTCCCATTGGTTGGTAAAGGATGGTGGCAGGGTGTTCCGGGGGAAGTGGGGCCCCGGGCTCAGGTAGAACACACGTGGGTGGACTCACTTGTTAGGGGACGCACACAGCCTCTCACAAAATAAAACTTTGTTTCAGTTTGACTGGCTTGTGTTTTTGTGCCCAGCCTGGTTGCAAGATTGCAAGCTGGTGTGCACTGACAGCCCAGCAGGGAGGCGCCCAGCAGGAAGGCAGCAGGTGGTGCTCGGTGACAGCAGCTGAAGGAGGGGAGCTCCGAAAAGCCCGCACGGCCCTGGGCCGAGCAGCCTGCAGCGGGTATGGGTTAGTGTCAGGGATTCAGTATTTTGAATGGAAAATAGGAAAATGAATCCAATGTGTATGCAATTATATGCTACACAAAAATCTTCCCACTCTCATCAAGAACAATACCTTGACATTTCCTTTGCCCCAAGTAAGACACAATTCGAAGAGAAGAGTTAGAAAATCTGTGAATACGTATCTGCAATGGAAAATGCTCAGGAGTTCACAACCTTGGAGGTGGTAGAGGAGTATCCACAAGTAAGGGACAGGGTAAACACTCCACAAACATGGAGCTCTGCTGGCCTAAAGACTTCTTGGGAAACTGCCTCTGAGGTTGGACCCTTGAAATATATGTTGTTGTCAGGAGCTTTATCTTCCTTTGTAGTGAGACCATCAAAGCTTGGTCTGCGTCTATGTGGCCTGGAGGACATGGTTTCTGATTTTCCAATGAACATGAGGCAGCAGTGCTGAATTCTCTCTTTGTAGGTCAACTGTGGCCACTGGGGTCTAAGTGTTTGCCTGTGTGGACTGTGAGGCCATTTGGTCATCCTCCACTTTTCCTGGTGTTTCTTGCTGCTTCACTGGGAGTTTCCTATTTGCTTCAGGAAATACAAGGAGTTCAACTGGGACACAGTGCTGGAGGGAGTTCTGTCATGTGTGCTGACTCAGGGTCCTAGGAGAATGCACCAACCAGGCTTCTATCCCACAGAGCTTGCCCCCTTGACCATAGCAACCTGATTCTGAACATTGCCCGGAAACCTCTCCATATAACAAGATGCCTTTACATATAAGGGTCTGCAGGCTGCACCGTGTCAGTCACAAGCCATGTGGAAGCGAATGGCAGATCCACATGGCCCCACCACAGATGTTTTTCACACACCTGCACTCCACTGCTCTAGGCCCACTAATCAGGAGGCTCCAACTTACTGGCATCTCTGTTCTACACCGTTTTCATGAAACCCAGTCAATCAAGGCACTGTCTGGTACACTCATGATCAGCAACAGGACATCCAAAGGTTCTCCAGTGCCACCTGGTCATGGGAATTTCAAAAATTTCATGGTATTTATCAAGCCATTTTTCAAGGATGATCTTGGAGGCACTGTGGCTTTCTATTCATTCAGGAACCACTAAATGGTGAGGTTGCTCATTTCAATGAAAGCTCTGGAGAAACACTCAGAGGCAAGGCTTCCCAAGAGTGGCCAAAAGGTCACATCAAACCAGGCCCATTGAGGTCTGCAATGTGAGGTCCCTGTGTGTTTTGACTCTCAATTATGGCTGCTAGGTCTTTAAGAATAAAATCATGTGATATCCTGGCTGAGATTCCCAGTGCCCTGTGGAAAGCCACCAAGGGCCTAGATCTCATTTTCCAAGGGCAACTCTCATGCATGGCCTCTTAAAATCCCAACACAATTCATGGCAATGCTTCTCTGAGTTCAGTTCCAGAACTCAGTCTGTAAGGGGAATCACACCAGAGTTCAAGACCAGGTGGACCAAGTCATCCCTTCCAACCGCCACAGAAATGACCACAATTCACACCAAAACACTGCCACATGGCCCTCATCTTCTTCCATATAGGCACTCATCATAACCTCTGGCTGGAGGGTTCCATGAGGGGGGCAGCCCAAGACAGTGTCTAGAATAAGCTCCCTTGCCCCTCATTTGCCTAATGTCAGGGTGGCCTGGACACCCTTCTTGTGAACCAGGAGTGATCAAATACGCCTGCCATTAATACTGCTCTGCTTCTCCAATTTGAGGCCTACTGACTTTCGGGTATAGATTCTTTGTGTGAATTGGAGACATGAGAAAACCCAAGAACCTATGGGCTAGCCTCTGCAGGGCTTTGAAGAACTCATTTGACCCAAAGGATCCCTATTCTCACTTGATGGAGGTCAGGAACTTTCCAGAGGAAAGAGAGAGACTTCATCCACAATGACTGCTCTTTTTGCCATTTTGGCTTTGGATGCACACATGGGATCTTTCTTTAATCCATCAGGTGCTGAGAATCAAAGACACAGCCTCACACAGGGCCAAGAGGCTGATTCACTCACATCCCTTTGCACAGGAATTAAGCAAAAAGCCACAGGTGATGCCCATTCATTTCCATTTGAAAATGGTTTACTTCAGGCTTCACAAAGGGGTGGCCTGAGGCAAAGACCTTCCTGACATTCAGGGCAACAGAACAATAGGTAAGCAAAAGGCCCAAAACAGGGTTTCTCCACTGACACTTTACTGGTCACACTGATATGTGAGTTTTCTGAGATGCTTGCCATTCCCTTCAGTTATCCAGTACATGGCCATGTCACAGAGCTGGGAGGTGGTACATATCTTAGACACAAAACCATGAGCCTATTCTGGAGAGTGGCCAGAATTCAGGAAGAAAACAGGAACTTAGCAAGATAGTAGGTGTTGGCCATAGATAAGGCAAGCCCCAGTCCATTCATAAATTGGAAAGGATGAATGCTGGAAAGTTTTCTACTAGACAGGACACATCCATTGATTCAATCTCTTTTCCAATGTCTACAACCAGGGATAAAGTGGGATACACAGACATAGAAACACTCACCTTGTCAAATGACTTAATAGAAACAGTCCACTCCAAACCAAACAAACTGCGTTTCCTACCTATTCTCAGAACATGAGACAAAACCATAAACTCACACCCACACCCACTAACGCACCTCCTTCCCCCAAGTAGGTCTCTGACTATCCGGAGTGTCTTCTGACTGGTGGGCATTAAAATGTTCCCAAAAATGGCCCTTCCTCTCTCAGATCTGGCCTCCTTGGCATACTCAATGAAGTTGTCAGGAGCCTCCCTTGAGCCTCTCACTACCTGTTTCTCAGAAAAGTCCCCTCTTCAGAGCTTTCCTGGCATTTGGTCATCCTCACATCAGTAGGTACCAAGAAAGACTGACTCTGTCCTTGGTAAATGCAAACATGTGAGCCCACTGGGACTGGGACTGAAACTGGCTCTGGGTGCCTGGCTTCCTGGTTGCCAGGTTCAGAGAGTTCGATCACCAAGGAAGTGAGGTGAGGTCACTTCCTTCAGGAACTGAATGAGGTCAGTGCCTTGGCAACCAAATTGTCCTAACAGTTGCTTCCAAGGGTCCCATGAGATGGAGGCTGCCCCTGCTTCCTGTGACAATTTCACAAGTTAGAATGGTATATCCTCCATAGGCACCCAGGAACAGCTTTCCACACAGGCCTGGTTTGATGCATCTTGTCTACATTAAAAAGAGAGAGGCTCATACAGACACACCCCTTCATGCTGACCAGATGACTTTTGCTCTCTCATGTCCTTCAGAGCTGCCTACATCTTCTCCAGGGATCATTTCTGCATGGACCTTTGAGTTCTCAGCAGGTGGAAGATCCCCTACATTTCTCTATTGTAAGACCAACTCTGTCCCTGCTCTTCTGTAAAGTTGGATTGAGGGAACAGTGTATGGTTAGGGGTAAGAACATATTTGATTTGGGTTAGGAATCATTCTACTGGATGAAGAATGGTATTGGGAACCTGTGATATTTATAATAATATATAGGTGAAGTATATGTATGAAAACAGAAATCTAAGTAAGCTTTGAAGCCCAGAAGAGCATTGGGCCCTTGACTGGGATACTTAGCTTTGAATTACATTCTGCACAGATGTCTCAGATAAATTGATATACAATGGCATAAGACCTTGTACCTTGGATGATTGAATGTGGAAGAGAACATCCAGTCAAAAATGGATAGTAGGTAGGATTAGGAAGACAGTCAGTAGGTTTAGGAAGAAGAGTGAGTATAACATTTGGACCAAAAGTTCTTTAGCAGTAGGGCGTCAGTTAGAGAGTAGATGTAAATGTCAGCACATGTAAAGAGTCAGTCACAAGAATGAATATGGGAAATTATGTAGGAAAGCAGATATCAATAGAGACATTGGGAAATCAGTCAAAGTATCAAGTGAGTGATAGGATTAGATATTTTCAACAGGGTTGAGGTTGAATATGTAATCTTAGGACGAAGCAACTGTGTAGTCACCAATAGGATAGACATTTGAGAGCATTAGGCCTCTGGACAAGGATGTTTTTAGTAATCCATGCTCACTTTCCATTTAGACTTTGGTACAATCATAAGTGTGAACTTTGCATTATGTGTCCAGAATATCACTGTTATCAAATGTATATGTAGATCAGGTGACATGTGTATTTCTTCCACCATTTCTGGGAGCAATATCTTGCAGACGTATTGATTAGTATTTGGGGGCACCAATAGGTGTACACTGTCTCTATGAATATAGAGATAATGCATGAATAGACCATACTGTGAATAAATAATATATCTGTTTCCAATTTACATAATGGATTGAACTGATACCTGAAAATATATAGGAAATCTAATATTGATACACAATCATTCATTCCAATCCGATATATATATCTAATGGTAATATTAGGGTTATGGTTTACCATGAAGGCTGTGTGAGATTTGCTTGAAAAGTGATTACGGAAATCGAAAATAATGTGTGTGGAAAGAAGTCTCATGAAAAGACCAGTCCAGAAACATACAGGAGTTCATGTGTTCTGAAGCAGGAAGTGATTGAAAGTGAACCAAATGCCTGGAAATTTGTGAACTTGTGGATGAAATATATATCCTATGATGTGCATCAACTGAAGAAATAGTGATGTACCAGTGTCGAAAAAAAAAAAGAAACTTCAAAATACACATCATGTATCATTGGAATCTACTTGCATTGATGCTAAACTCGGTCAGTTACTGTAGAAATATTAGGATTTCTAAGCACCATTCTCTAGGAAACAAATGTGTATTTCAGGTGGATGAATATTTCTGAGAATAATCTTTTGAAAAGATGATTATAAATCCACATACAGGAACATGAATGAATTTAGGGAGTGTATAATAAGACACATATATTTCATACATTGAAAAATGTCGAGAGAGTGTGTGTGTGTGTGTGTGTGTGTGTGTGTGTATATACACACACACACACATTCAAACAAAACAAACACAGAGAGACTTTAAAAAGAAGAAATGTATATGCCAATCAAAATTCATCATGATATATATATCATCCACAGATCCAAAAATATTTAATTTACTGAACATGGATTTATGAATCATGTTGTTCAAGTACAAAGCTCACCCATAGGTTGAATTTTCTGTTCCAACAGCATTTAGGAAGAGTGATCTCTTCTCACAATTTGTATCTGACATATCAGCCACCTCACTAGAATGTACGTGGGATACCAGGTAGGATTCTATATGTGTATGTAAAAATACATGTGCTGAATAGGCTACAGAGAAAGGGAGACAGGAATTCACATATTTGTTAAATTTCCAAACACATGGAGAACTACTTCTCTTAAATTGGACTATATTTATAACACCTAGCCTTTATAATGCCAAAGGAAATTCCAATTATCACCATGCCTCCTCTGAACTGCATGGATTGCTATTCTGTTTGGGTTATTTTCCTCCATCATATCAGGATTGGAAATCAGAGTCTAGGAGGGTATGGGTTAGTGTCAGGGATTCAGTATTTTGAATGGAAAATTGGAAAATGAATCCAATGTGTATGCAATTATGTGCTACACAAAAATCTTCCCACTCTCATCACGAACAATGCCTTGACATTTCCTTTGCCCCAAGTAAGACACAATTCGAAGAGAAGAGTTAGAAAATCTGTGAATACATATATACAATGGAAAATGCTCAGGAGTTCACAACCTTGGAGGTGGTAGAGGAGTTTGCATAAGTAAGGGACAGGGTAAACACTCCACAAACATGGATCTCTGCTGGCCTTAAGACTTCTTGGGAAACTGCCTCTGAGGTTGGACCCTTGAAATATATGTTGTTGTCAGGAGCTTTATCTTCCTTTGTAGTGAGACCATCAAAGCTTGGTCTGCATCTATGTGACCTGGAGGACATGGTTTCTGATTTTCCAATGAACATGAGGCAGCAGTGCTGAATTCTCTCTTTGTAGGTAAACTGTGGCCACTGGGGTCTAAGTGTTTCCCTGTGTGGACTGTGAGGCCATTTGGTCATCCTCCACTTTTCCTGGTGTTTCTTGCTGCTTCCCTGGGAGTTTCCTATTTGCTTCATGAAATACAAGGAGTTCAACTGGGACACAATGCTGGAGGGAGTTCTGTCACGTGTGCTGACTCAGGGTCCTAGGAGAATGCACCAACCAGGCTTCTATCCCACAGAGCTTGCCCCCTTGATCATAGCAACCTGATTCTGAACATTGCCCGGAAACCTCTCCATATAACAAGATGCCTTTACATATAAGGGTCTGCTGGCTGCACCGTGTCAGTCACAAGCCATGTGGAAGCCAATAGGAGATCCACATGGCCCCACCACAGATGTTTTATCACACACCTGCACACCACTGCTCTAGGCCCACTAATCAGCAGGCTCCAACTTACTGGCATCTCTGTTCTACACCATTTTCATGAAACCCAGTCAATCAAGGCACTGTCTGGTACACTCATGATCAGCAACAGGACATCCAAAGGTTCTCCAGTGCCACCTGGTCATGGGAATTTCAAAAATTTCATGGTATTTATCAAGCCATTTTTCAAGGATGATCTTGGAGGCACTGTGGCTTTCTATTCATTCAGGAACCACTATATGGTGAGGAAGCTCATTTCAATGAAAGCTCTGGAGAAACACTCAGAGGCAAGGCTTCCCAAGAGAGGCCAAAAGGTCACATCAAGCCAGGCCCATTGAGGTCCACAATGTGAGGTCCCTGTGTGTTTTGACTCTCAATTATGGCTGCCAGGTCTTTAAGAATAAAATCATGTGATATCCTGGCTGAGATTCCCAGTGCTCTTTGGAAAGCCACCCTGGGCCTACATCTCAGTTTCCAAGGGCAACTCTCATGCGTGGCCTCCTAAATTCCCAACACAATTCATGGCAATACTTCTCTGAGTTCAGTTCCAGAACTCAGTCTCCAAGGGGAATCACGCCAGAGTTCAAGACCAGGTGGAACAAGTCATCCCATCCAACCGCCACTGAAATGACCACAATTCAAACCAAAACACTGCCACATGGCCCTCATCTTCTTCCATATAGACACTCATCATAACCTCTGGCTGGAGGTTTCCATGAGTGGGGCAGCCCAAGACAGTGTCTAGAATAAGCTTCCTTGCCCCTCATTTGCCTAATGTCAGGGTGGCCTGGACACCCTTCCTGTGAACCAGGAGTGATCAAATAGGCCTGCCATTAATACTGCTCTGCTTCTCCAATTTGAGGCCTACTGACTTTCGGGTTTAGATTCTTTGTGTGATTTGGAGACATGAGAAAACCCAAGAACCTATGGGCTAGCCTCTGCAGGGCTTTGAAGAACTCATTTGACCCAAAGATCCCTATTCTCACTTGATGGAGGTCAGGAACTTTCCAGAGGAAAGCGAGAGACTTCATCCACAATGACTGCTCTTTTTGCCATTTTGGCTTTGGATGCACACATGGGATCTTTCTTTAATCCATCAGGTGCTGAGAATCTAAGCCACAGCCTCAAACAGGGCCAAGAAGCTGATTCACACACATCCCTTTGCACAGGAATTCAGCAAAAAGCCACATGTGATGCCCCTTCATTTCCATTTGAAAACTGTATACTTCTGGCTTCACAAAGGGGTAGCCTGAGGCAAAGACCTTCCTGACTTTCAGGGCAACAGAACAATAGGTAAGCAAAAGGCCCAAAGCAGGGTTTCTCCACTGACACTTTACTGGTCACACTGATATCTGAGTTTTCTGAGATGCTTGCCATTTCCTTTTGTTATCCAGTACATGGCCATGTCACAGAGCTGGGAGGTGGTACATATCTTGGACACAAAACCATGAGCCTATTCTGGAGAGTGGCCAGAATTCAAGAAGAAAACTAGAACTTACCAAGACAGTAGGTGTTGCCCATAGATAAGGCAAGCACCAGTCCATTCATAAATCCGAAAGAATGAATGCTGGAAAGTTTTCTACTAGACAGGACACATCCATTGATTCATTCTCTTTTCCAATGTCTACAACCAGGTATACAGTGGTATAGACAGACATAGAAACACTCGCCTTGTCAAACGACTTACTTGAAACAGTCCACTCCAAACCAAACAAACTGCCTTTCCTACCTATTCTCAGAACATGAGACAAAACCATAAACTCACAACCACACCCACTAAGGCACCTCTTTCCCCCAAGTAGGTCTGTGACTATCCGGAGTGTCTTCTGACTGGTGGGCCATACAATGATCCCCCAAAATGGCCCGTACTCTCTCAGATCTGGCCTCCTTGGCCTACTCAATGAAGCTGTCAGGAGGCACCAGTGAGCCAATAAGTACCTGCTTTCTCAGAAAAGTCCCCTCTTCAGAGCTTTACTGGCATTTGGTCATCCTCACATCAGTAGGTACCAAGAAAGACTGACTCTGTCCTTGGTAAATGCAAACAAGTGAGCCCACTGGGACTGGGACTGAAACTGGCTCTGGGTGCCTGGCTTCCTGGTTGCCAAGTTCAGAGAGTTCCATCACAAAAGAAGTGAGGTGAGGTCACTTCCTTCAGGAACTGAATGAGGTCACTGCCTTGGCAACCAAATTGTCCTAACAGTTGCTTCCAAGGGTCCTATGAGATGGAGGCTGCCCCTGCTTCCTGTGACACTTTCACAAGTTAGAATGGTATATCCTCCATAGGCACCCAGGAACAGCTTTCCACACAGGCCTGGTTTGGTCCATCTTGTCTACATTAAGAAGACTGCGGCTCATTCAGACACAACCCTTCATCCTGACCAGGTTGTTTGCCATGGAAGATGACTTTTGCTCTCTCATGTCCTTCAGAGCTGCCTACATCTTCTCCAGGGTTCATTTCTGCATGGACCTTTGAGTTCTCAGCAGGTGGAAGATCCCCTACATTCCTCTATTGTAAGACCAACTCTGTCCCTGCTCTTCTGTAAAGTTGGATTGAGGGAACAGTGTATGGTTAGGGGTAAGAACATGTTTGATTTGGGTTAGGAATCATTCTACTATATGATGAACGGTATTGGGAACCTGCGATATTTATAACAATATATAGGTGAAGTATATGTATGAAAACAGAAATCTAAGTAAGCTTTGAAGCCCAGAAGGACATTGGGCCCTTGACTGGGATACTTAGCTTTGAATTACATTCTGCACAGACGTCTCAGATAAATTGATATACAATGGCATAAGACCTTGTACCTTGGATGATTGAAGGTGGAAGAGAACATCCAGTCAAAAATTGATAGTAGGTAGGATTAGGAAAATAGTCAGTAGGTTTAGGAAGAAGAGTGAGTATAACATTTGGACCAAAAGTTCTTTAGCAGTAGGGCGTCAGTTAGAGAGTAGATGTAAATGTCAGCACATGTGAAGATTCAGTCACAAGAATGAATATGGGAAATTATGTAGGAAAGCAGATATCAATAGAGACATTGGGAAATCAGTCAAAGTATAAAGTGAGTGATAGGATTAGATATTTTCAAAGGGGTTGAGGTTGAATATGTAATCTTAGGACGAAGCAACTGTGCAGTCACCAATAGGATTGACATTTGAGAGCATTAGGCACCTGGACAAGGATGTTTTTAGTAATCCATGCTCACTTTCCATTTAGACTTTGGTACAATGATAAGTATGAAATTTGCATTATGTGTCCAGAATATCACTGGGATCAAATGTATATGTAGATCAGGTGACATGAGTACTTCTTCCACCATTTCTGGAAACAATATCTTGAAGACGTATTGATTAGTATTTGGGGGCACCAATAGGTGTAACCTGTGTCTATGAATATAGAGATAATGCATGAATAGACCATACTGTGAATAAAGAATATAACTGGTTCCAATTTACATAATGGATTGAACTGATACCTGAAAATATATAGGAAATTTAATATTGATACACAATCTTTCATTCCAACCAGTTATATATCTAATGGTAATATTAGGGTTCTGGTTTACCATGAAGGCTGTGTGAGATTTGCTTGAAAAGTGATTATGGAAATCGAAAATAATGTGTTTGAAAAGAAGTCTCATGAAAAGTCCCGTCCAGAAATATACAGGAGTACATGTGTTCTGAAGCAGGAAGTGATTGAAAGTGAATCAAATGCCTGGAAATTTGTGAACTTGTGGATGAAATATATATCCTATGATGTGCATCAACTGAAGAAATAGTGATGTACCAGTGTCGATAAAAAAGAAACGTCAAAATACACATCTGTCTCATAGGAATATACTTGCATTGATGCTAAACTCGGTCAGTTACTGTAGAAATATTAGTATTTCTAAGCACCATTCACTAGGAAACAAATGTGTATTTCAGGTGGATGAATATTTCTGAGAATAATCTTTTGAAAACATGATTATAAATCCACATACATGAACATGAATGAATTTATGGTGTGTATCATAACACACATATATTTCATACTTTAAAAAAGTAGAGAGAGTGTGTGTGTGTGTGTGATACACACACACACACACATAAAAACAAAACAAACACAGAGAGAGTTTGAAAAGAAGAAATATAAATGCCAATCAAAATTCATCATGAAATATATATCATCCACAGATCCAAAAATATTTAATTTACTGAACATGGATTTATGTATCATGTTGTGCAAGTACAAAACTCACCCATAGGTTGAATTTTCAGTTCCTACAGCGTTTAGGAGGAATGATCTGTTCTCACAATTTGTATCTGCCATGTCAGCCTCCTCACAAGAATGTACAAGGGATACCAGGTAGGATTCTATATGTGCATGTAAAAATACATGTGCTGAATAGGCTACAGAGAAGGGGATACAGGAATTCACATATTTGTTAACTTTACAAACACATGGAGAACTACTTCTCTTAAATTGGACTAGATTTATAACACCTAGACTTTATAATGCCAAAGGAAAGTCCAATTATACACCATGCCTCCTCTGAACTGCATGTATTGCTATTCTGTTTGGGTTATTTTCCTCCATCATATCAGGATTGGTAATCAGAGTCTAGGAGGGTATGGGTTAGTGTCAGGGATTCAGTATTTTGAATGGAAAATAGGAAAATGAATCCAACGTGTATGCAATTATGTGCTACACAAAAATCTTCCCACTCTCATCCAGAACAATGCCTTGACATTACCTTTGTCCCAAGTAAGACACAATTCGAAGAGAAGAGTTAGAAATTCTGTGAATAAGTATCTGCAATGGAAAATGCTCAGGAGTTCACAAACTTGGAGGTGGTAGAGGAGTTTCCATAAGTAAGGGACAGGGTAAACACTCCACAAACATGGAGCTCTGCTGGCCGAAAGACTTCTTGGGAAACTGCCTCTGAGTTTGGACCCTTGAAATATATGTTGTTGTCAGGAGCTTTATCTTCCTTAGTAGGGAGACCATCAAAGCTTGGTCTGCATCTATGTGGCCTGGAGGACATGGTTTCTGATTTTCCAATGAACATGAGGCAGCAGTGCTGAATTCTCTCTTTGTAGGTAACCTGTGGCCACTGGGGTCTAAGTGTTTGCCCGTGTGGACTGTGAGGCCATTTGGTCATCCTCCACTTTTCCTGGTGTTTCTTGCTGCTTCACTGGGAGTTTCCTATTTGCTTCATGAAATACAAGGAGTTCAACTGGGACACAGTGCTGGAGGGAGTTCTGTCACGTGTGCTGACTCAGGGTCCTAGGAGAATGCACCAACCAGGCTTCTATCCCACAGAGCTTGCCCCCTTGACCATAGCAACCTGATTCTGAACATTGCCCAGAAACCTCTCCATATAACAAGATGCCTTTACATATAAGGGACTGCTGGCTGCACCGTGTCAGTCACAAGCCATGTATAAGCCAATGGCAGATCCACATGGCCCCACCACAGATGTTTTATCACACACCTGCACACCACTGCTCTAGGCCCACTAATCAGCAGGCTCCAACTTACTGGTATCTGTGTTCTACACCGTTTTCAAGAAACCCAGTCAATCAAGGCACTGTCTCGTACACTCATGATCAGCAACAGGACATCCAAAGTTTCTCCAGTGCCACCTGGTCATGGGAATTTCAAAAATTTCATGGTATTTATCAAGCCATTTTTCTAGGATGAACTTGGAGGCACTGTGGGTTTCTATTCATTCAGGAACCACTAAATGGTGAGGAAGCTCATATCAATGAAAGCTCTGGAGAAACACTCAGAGGCAAGGCTTCCCAAGAGTGGCCAGAAGGTCACATCAAGCCAGGCCCATTGAGGTCTATAATGTGAGGTCCCTGTTTGTTTGGCTCTCAATTATGGCTGCCAGGTCTTTAAGAATAAAATCATGTGATATCCTGGCTGAGATTCCCAGTGCTCTGTGGAAAGCCACCCTGGGCCTAGATCTCAGTTTCCAAGGGCAACTCTCATGCGTGATCTCCTAAAATCCCAACACAATTCATGGCAATACTTCTCTGAGTTCAGTTCCAGAACTCAGTCTGTAAGGGGAATCACGCCAGAGTTCAAGACCAGGTGGACCAAGTCATCCCTTCCAACCGCCACAGAAATGACCACAATTCACACCAAAACACTGCCACATGGCCCTCATCTTCTTCCATATACACACTCATCAAAACCTCTGGCTCAAGGTTTCCATGAGGGGGGCAGCCCAAGACAGTGTCTAGAATAAGCTCCCTTGCCCCTCATTTGCCTAATGTCAGGGTGGCCTGGACACCCTTCCTGTGAACCAGGAGTGATCAAATAGGCCTGCCATTAATACTGCTCTGCTTCTCCAATTTGAGGCCTACTGACTTTCGGGTATAGATTCTTTGTGTGAATTGGAGACATGAGAAAACCCAAGAACCTATGGGCTAGCCTCTGCAGGGCTTTGAGGAACTCATTTGACCCGAAGGATCCCTATTCTCACTTGATGAAGGTCAGGAACTTTCCAGGGGAAAGTGAGAGACTTCATCCACAATGACTGCTCTTTTTGCCATTTTGGCTTTGGATGCACACATGGGATCTTTCTTTAATCCATCAGGTGCTGAGAATCAAAGCCACAGCCTCACACAGGGCCAAGAGGCTGATTCACACACATCCCTATGCACAGGAATTAAGCAAAAAGCCACAGGTGATGCCCATTCATTTCCATTTGAAAATGGTTTACTTCAGGCTTCACAAAGGGGTGGCCTGAGCAAAGACCTTCCTGACAGTCAGGGCAACAGAACAATAGGTAAGCAAAAGGCCCAAAGCAGGGTTTCTCCACTGACACTTTACTGGTCACACTGATATCTGAGTTTTCTGAGATGCTTGCCATTCCCTTCAGTTATCCAGTACATGGCCATGTCACAGAGCTGGGAGGTGGTACATATCTTGGACACAAAACCATGAGTCTATTCTGGAGAGTGGCCAGAATTCAGGAAGAAAACAGGAACTTAGCAAGATAGTAGGTGTTGGCCATAGATAAGGCAAGTCCCAGTCAATTCATAAATCGGAAAGGATGAATGCTGGAAAGTTTTCTACTAGACAGGACACATCCATTGATTCATTCTCTTTTCCAATGTCTACATCCAGGGATAAAGTGGGATACACAGACAAAGAAACACTCACCTTGTCAAATGTCTTACTTGAAAGAGTCCACTCCAAACCAAACAAACTGTGTTTCCTACCTATTCTCTGAACATGAGACAAAACCATAAACTCACACCCACACCCACTAAGGCACCTCCTTCCCCCAAATAGGTCTCTGACTATCCGGAGGGTCTTCTGAGTGGTGGGCCATAAAATGTTCCCAAAAATGGCCCTTCCTCTCTCAGATCTGGCCTCCTTGGCCTACTCAATGAAGTTGTCAGGAGCCACCCGTGAGCCATTCACTACCTGTTTCTCAGAAAAGTCCCCTCTTCAGAGCTTTCCTGGCATTTGGTCATCCTCACATCAGTAGGTCCCAAGAAAGACTGACTCTGTCCTTGGTAAATGCAAACAAGTCAGCCCACTGGGACTGGGACTGAAACTGGCTCTGGGTTCTTGGCTTCCTGGTTGCCAAGTTCAGAGAGTTCCATCACAAAAGAAGTGAGGTGAGGTCACTTCCTTCAGGAACTGAATGAGGTCACTGCCTTGGCAATCAAATTGTCCTAACAGTTGCTTCCAAGGGTCCCATGAGATGGAGGCTGCCCCTGCTTCCTGTGACACTTTCACAAGTTAGAATGGTATATCCTCCATAGGCACCCAGGAACAGCTTTCCACACAGGCCTGGTTTGATCCATGTTGTCTACATTAAATAGAGAGAGGCTCATACAGACACACCACTTCATCCTGACCAGATGCCTTTTGCTCTCTCATGTCCATCAGAGCTGCCTACATCTTCTCCAGGGATCATTTCTGCATGGACCTTTGAGTTCTCAGCAGGTGGAAGATCCCCTACATTCCTCTATTGTAAGACCAACTCTGTCCCTGCTCTTCTGTAAAGTTGGATTGAGGGAACAGTGTATGATTATGGGTAAGAACATGTTTGATTTGGGTTAGGAATCATTCTACTGGATGAAGAATGGTATTGGGAACCTGTGATATTTATAATAATATATAGGTGAAGTATATGTATGAAAACAGAAAGCTAAGTAAGCTTTGAAGCCCAGAAGGGCATTGGGCCCTTTACTGGGATACTTAGCTTTGAATTACATTCTGCACAGATGTCTCAGATAAATTGATATACAATGGCATAAGACCTTGTACCTTGGATGATTGAATGTGGAAGAGAACATCCAGTCAAAAAAGGATAGTAGGTAGGATTAGGAAGATAGTCAGTAGGTTTAGCAAGAAGAGGGAGTATAACATTTGGACCAAAAGTTCTTTAGCAGTAGGGTGTCAGAGTTTAGATGTGAATGTCAGCACATGTGAAGAGTCAGTCACAATAATGAATATGGGAAATAATGTAGGAAAGCAGATATCAATAGAGACATTGGGAAATCAGTCAAATTATAAAGTGAGGGATAGGATTAGATATTTTCAAGAGGGTTGAGGTTGAATATGTAATCATAGGACGAATCAACTCTGTAGTCAAAAACAGGATTGACATTTCAGAGCATTACGCTGCTGGACAAGGATGTTTTTAGTAATCCATGCTCACTTTCCATTTAGACTTTGGTACAATCATAAGTGTGAACTTTGCAATATATGTCCAGAATATCACTGTGATCAAATGTATATGTAGATCAGGTGACATGAGTATTTCTTCCACCATCTGGGAACAATATCTTGAAGACGTATTGATTAGTATTTGGGGGCACCAATAGGTGTACCCTGTGTCTATGAATATAGAGATAATGCATGAATAGACCATACTGTGAATTAATAATATAACTGGTTCCAATTGACATAATGGATTGAACTGATACCTGAAAATATATTGGAAATCTAATATTGATACACAATCATTCATTCCAACCAGTTATATATCTAATGGTAATATTAGGGTTATGGTTTACCATGAAGGCTGTGTGAGATTTGCTTGAAAAGTGATTATGGAAATCGAAAATAATGTGTTTGGAAAGAAGTTTCATGAAAAGACCAGTCCAGAAATATACAGGCGTACATGTGTTCTGAAGCAGGAAGTGATTGAAAGTGAACCAAATGCCTGGAAATTTCTGAACTTGTGGATGGAATATATATCCTATGATGCGAATCAACTGAAGAAATAGTGATGTACCATTGTCGAAAAAAAAAAGAAACATCAAAATACACATCATGTATCATAGGAATCTACTTGCATTGATGCTAAACTCGATCAGTTACTGTAGAAATATTACGATTTCTAAGCCCCATTCACTAGGAAACAAATGTGTATTTCAGGTGGAAGAATATTTCTGAGAATAATCTTTTGAAAAGATGATTATAAATCCACATACATGAACATGAATCAATTTAGGGAGTGTATAATAAGACACATATATTTCATACTTTGAAAAATCTGGAGAGTGTGTGTGTTTGTGTGTGTGTGTGTGTGTGTGTGTATATATATATATATATATATATATATATATATATATATATATATATACATACACACACATTTTCAAACAAAACAAACACAGAGAGACTTTTAAACAAAGAAATATAAATGCCAATCAAAATTCATCATGAAATATATATCATCCTCAGATCCAAAAATATTTAATTTACTGAACATGGATTAATGTATCATGTTGTTCAAGTAGAATGCTCACCCATAGGTTGAATTTTCGGTTCCAACAGCGTTTAGGAGGAGTGATCTCTTCTCACAATTTGTATCTGCCATGTCAGCCTCCTCACAAGAATGTACGTGGGATACCAGGTAGGATTCTATATGTGCATGTAAAAATACATGTGCTGAATAGGCTACAGAGAAAGGGAGACAGGAATTCACATATTTGTTAACTTTACAAACACATGGAGAACTACCTCTCTTAAATTGGACTAGATTTATAACACCTAGCCTTTATAATGCCAAAGGAAAATCAAATTATACACCATGCCTCCTCTGAACTGCATGGATTGCTATTCTGTTTGGGTTATTTTCCTGCATCATATCAGGATTGGTAATCAGAGTCTAGGAGGATATGGGTTAGAGTCAGTGATTCAATATTTTGAATAGAAAATACGAAAATGAATCAAATGTGTATGCAATTATGTGCTACACAAAAATCTTCCCACTCTCATCACGAACAATGCCTTGACATTACCGTTGGCCCAAGTAAGACACAATTCGAAGAGAAGTGTTAGAAAATCTGTGAATACATATATACAATGGAAAATGCTCAGGAGTTCACAACCTTGGAGGTGGTAGAGGTGTTTCCACAAGTAAGGGACAGGGTAAAAAATCCACAAACATGGAGGTCTGCTCGCCTAAAGACTTCTTGGGATAAAGCCTCTAGGTTGGACCCTTGAAATATATGTTGTTGTCAGGAGCTTTATCTTCCTTTGTAGTGCGACCTTGAAAGCTTGGTTTGCATCTATGTGGCCTGGAGGACATGGTTTCTGATTTTCCAATGAATGTGATGCAGCAGTGCTGAATTCTCTCTTTGTAGGTAAACTGTGGCCACTGGGGTCTAAGTGTTTCCCCGTGTGCACTGTGAGGCCATTTGATCATCCTCCACTTTTCCTGGTGTTTCTTGCTGCTTCACTGGGAGTTTCCTATTTGCTTCAGGAAATACAAGGAGTTCAACTGGGACACAGTGCTGGAGGGAGTTCTGTCACGTGTGCTGACTCAGGGTCCTAGGAGAATGCACCAACCAGGCTTCTATCCCACAGAGCTTGCCCCCTTGACCATAGCAACCTGATTCTGAACATTGCCCGAAACCTCTCCATATAACAAGATGCCTTTACATATAAGGGTCTGCTGGCTGCACCGTGTCAGTCAAAAGCCATGTGGAAGCCAATGGCAGATCCACATGGCCCCACCACAGATGTTTTATCACACACCTGCACACCAATGCTCTATGCCCACTAATCAGCAGGCTCCATCTTACTGGCATCTCTGTTCTACACCGTTTTCATGAAACCCAGTCAATCAAGGTACTGTCTGGTACACTCATGATCAGCAACAGGACATCCAAAGGTTCTCCAGTGCCACCAGGTCATGGGAATTTCAAAAATTTCATGGTATTTATCAAGCCATTTTTCAAGGATGAACTTGGAGGCACTGTGGGTTTCTATTTATTCAGGAACCACTAAATGGTGAGGAAGCTCATTTCAATGAAAGCTCTGGAGAAACACTCAGAGGCAAGGCTTCCCAAGAGTGGCCAAAAGGTCACATCAAGCCAGGCCCATTGAGGTCTACAATGTGAGGTCCCTGTGTGTTTTGACTCTCAATTATGGCTGCAAGGTCTTTAAGAATAAAATCATGTGATATCCTGCCTGAGATTCCCAGTGCTCTGTGGAAGCCACCCTGGGCCTAGATCTCAGTTTCCAAGTGCAACTCTCATGTGTGGCATCCTAAAATCCCAACACAATTCATGGCAATACTTCTCTGAGTTCAGTTCCAGAATTCCGTCTCTAAGGGGAATCACGCCAGAGTTCAAGACCTGGTGGACCAAGTCATCCCTTCCAACCGCCACAGAAATGACCACAATTCAAACCAAAACACTGCCACATGGCCCTCATCTTCTTCCATATAGACACTCATCATAACCTCTGGCTGTAGGTTTCCATGATGGGGGCAGCCCAAGACAGTGTCTAGAATAAGATCCCTTGCCCCTTATTTGCCTAATGTCAGGGTGGCCTGGACACCCTTCCTGTGAACCAGGAGTGATCAAATAGGCCTGCCATTAATACTGCTCTGCATCTATAATTTGAACCCTACTGACTTTCGGGTATAGATTCTTTGTGTGAATTGGAGACATGAGAAAACCCAAGAACCTATGGGCTAGCTGCTGCAGGGTTTTGAAGAACTCATTTGACCCAAAGGATCCCTATTCTCACTTGATGGAGGTCAGGAACTTTCCAGAGGAAAGCGAGAGGCTTCATCCACAATGACTGCTTTTTTGCCATTTTGGCTTTGCATGCACACATGGGATCTTTCTTTAATCCATCAGGTGCTGAGAATCTAAGCCACAGCCTCACACAGGGCCAAGAGGCTGATTCACACACATCCCTTTGCACAGGAATTAAGCAAAAAGCCACAGGTGATGCCCCTTCATTTCCATTTGAAAACTGTTTACTTCAGGCTTCACAAAGTGTTAGCCTGAGGCAAAGGACTTCCTGACAGTCAGGGCAACAGAAAAATAGGTAAGCAAAAGGCCCAAAGCAGGGTTTCTCCACTGACACTTTACTGGTAACACTGATATCTGAGTTTTCTGAGATGCTTGCCATTCCCTTCAGTTATCCAGTACATGGCCATGTCACAGAGCTGAGAGGTGGTACATATCTTGGACACAAAACCATGAGCCTATTCTGGAGAGTGGCCAGAATTCAGGAAGAAAACAGGAACTTAGCAAGATAGTAGGTGTTGCCCATAGATAAGGCAAGCCCCAGTCCATTCATAAATTGGAAAGCATGAATGCTGGAAAGTTTTCTACTAGACAGGACGCATCCATTGATTCATTCTCTTTTCCAATGTCTACAACCAGGGATACAGTGGGATAGACAGACATAGAAACACTCGCCTTGTCAAACGACTTACTAGAAACAGTCCACTCCAAACCAAACAAACTGACTTTCCTACCTATTCTCAGAACATGAGACAAAACCATAAACTCACAACCACACCCACTAAGGCACCTCCTTCCCCCAAGTAGGTCTGTGACTATCTGGAGTGTCTTCTGACTGGTGGGCCATACAATGTTCCCCCAATATGGCCTGTCCTTTCACAGATCTGGCCTCCTTGACCTACTCAATGAAGTTGTCAGGAGGCACCAGTGAGCCCACTCACTACCTGCTTTCTCAGAAAAGTCCCCTCTTCAGAGCTTTCCTGGCATTTGGTCATCTTCACATCAGTAGGTACCAAGAAAGACTGACTCTGTCCTTGGTAAATGCAAACAAGTGAGCCCACTGGGACTGGGACTGAAACTGGCTCTGGGTGCCTAGCTTCCTGGTTGCCATGTTCAGAGAGTTCCATCACCAAGGAAGTGCGGTGAGGTCACTTCCTTCAGGAACAGAATGAGGTCACTGCCTTGGCAACCAAATAGTCCTAACAGTTGCTTCCAAGGGTCCTATGAGATGGAGGCTGCCCCTGCTTCCTGTGACACTTTCACAAGTTAGAATGGTATATCCTCCATAGGCACCCAAGAACAGCTTTCCACACAGGCCTGGTTGGGTCCATCTTGTCTACATTAAGAAGAGAGATGCTCATTCGGACAAATCCCTTCATCATGACCAGGTTGTTTGCCATGGAAGATGACTTTTGCTCTCTCATGTCCTTCAGAGCTGCCTACATCTTCTCCAGGGTTCATTTCTGCATGGAACTTTGAGTTCTCAGCAGGAGGAAGATCCCCTACATTCCTCTATTGTAAGACCAACTCTGTCCCTGCTCTTCTGTAAAGTTGGATTGAGGGAACAGTGTATGGTTAGGGGTAAGAACATGTTTGATTTGGGTTAGGAATCATTCTACTGGATGAAGAATGGTATTGGGTACCTGTGATATTTATAACAATATATAGGTGAAGTATATGTATGAAAACAGAAATCTAAGTAAGCTTTGAAGCCCAGAAGGGCATTGGGCCCTTGACTGGGATACTTACCTTTGAATTACATAATGCACAGATGTCTCAGATAAATTGATATGCAATGGCATAAGACCTTGTACCTTGGATGATTGAATGTGGAAGAGAACATCTAGTCAAAAAGGGATAGTAGGTAGGATTAGGAAGATAGTCAGTAGGCTTAGCAAGAAGAGTGAGTATAACTTTTGGACCAAAAGTTCTTTAGCAGTAGGGTGTCAGTTAGAGAGTAGATGTAAATGTCAGCAGATGTGAAGAGTCAATCACAAGAATGAATATGGGAAATTATGTAGGAAAGCAGATATCAATAGAGACATTGGGAAATCAGTCAAAGTATAAAGTGAGTGATAGGATTAGATATTTTCAAGAGGGTTGAGGTTGAATATGTAATCTTAGGACGAAGCAACTGTGTAGTCACCAATAGGATTGACATTTGAGAGCATTAGGCACCTGGACAAGGATGTTTTTAGTAATCCATGCTCACTTTCCATTTAGACTTTGGTACAATCATAAGTTTGAACTTTGCATTATGTGTCCAGATTATCACTGTGATAAAATGTATATGTAGATCAGGTGACATGAGTGTTTCTTCCACCATTTCTGGGAGCAATATCTTGAAGACGTATTGATTAGTATTTGGGGGCACCAATAGGTGTACCCTGTGTCTAGGAATATAGAGATAATGCATGAATAGACCATACTGTGAATAAATAATATAACTGGTTACAATTGACATAATGGATTGAACTGATACCTGAAAATATATTGGAAATCTTATATTGATACACAATCATTCTTTCCAACCAGTTATATATCTAATGTTAATATTAGGGTTCTGGTTTACCATGAGGGTGTGTGAGATTTGCTTGAAAAGTGATTATGGTAATCGAAAATAATGTGTTTGGAAAGAAGTCTCATGAAAAGACCAGTCCAGAAATATACAGGAGTACATGTGTTCTGAAGCAGGAAGTGATTGAAAGTGAACCAAATGCCTGGAAATTTGTGAACTTGTGGATGAAATATATATCCTATGATGTGCATCAACTGAAGAAATAGTGATGTACCAGTGTCGAAAAAAAAGAAACGTCAAAATACACATCATGTATCATAGGAATCTACTTGCATTGATGCTAAACTCGGTCAGTTACTGTAGAAATATTAGGATTTCTAAGCACCATTCACTAGGAAACAAATGTGTATTTCAGGTGGATGAATATTTCTGAGAATAATCTTTTGAAAAGATGATTATAAATCCACATACATGAACATGAATGAATTTAGGGAGTGTATAATAAGACATATATTTCATACTTTGAGAACTCAGGATAGAGTGTGTGTGTGTGTGTGTGTGTGTGTGTGTATATATATATATATATATATATATATACACATATATATACATTCAAACAATACAAACACACAGAGACTTTAAAAAGTCAAAATATATATGCCAATCAAATTTCCTCATGGTATATATATATATCATCCACAAATCCAAAAATATTTAATTTACTGAACATGGATTTATGTATCATGTTGTTCAAGTAGAAAGCTCACCCATAGTTTGAATTTTCTGTTCCAACAGCATTTAGGAGGAGTGATCTCTTCTCACAATTTGTATCTGCCATGTCAGCCACCTCACAAGAATGTACGTGAGATACCAGGTAGGATTCTATATGTGCATGTAAAAACACATGTGCTGAATAGGCTACAGAGAAAGGGAGAAAGGAATTCCTATATTTGTTAACTTTAACAACACATGGAGAACTACTTCTCTTAAATTGTACTAGATTTATAACACCTAGCCTTTATAATGCAAAAGGAAAGTCCAATTATACACCATGCCTCCTCTGAACTGCATGTATTGCTATTCTGTTTGGGTTATTTTCCTCCATCATATCAGGATTGGTAATCAGAGTCTAGGAGGGTATGTGCTAGGAGCCACAGCAAAAATATTGATACAGGCACCTTTGGGTTTAGTGACTGCCAGCCAGCCATTGAGATTATGATTATGTTAAGTTACATTCATATGGTAATTGCACTCCTGCTGATTACCTGGGCCCGTTACGGGTCTCAGGTTACTCATGTCACTCTTGTAATGGGAGAGTTCCCATTGGTTGGGAAAGGATGGTAGGAGTGTGTTCCGGGGGAATTGGGGGCCCCATCTCAGGTAGAACACACGTGGGTGGACCCACTTGTTAGGGGACGCACACGGCCTCTCACAAAATAAAACTTTGATTCAGTTTGACTGGCTTGTGTTTTTGTGCCCAGCCGGTTTGCAAGATTGCAAGCTGGCGTACACTGACAGCCCAGCAGGGAGGCGCCCAGCAGGAAGGCATCAAGCGGTGCTCGGCGACAGCAGTGGCAGGAGCGAGCTCCGAAAAGGCTGCATGGCCCGGGCCGAGCAGCCTGCAGCATTTTGGTGGCCCTGTATGAGGAACGCCCAAAATTTAAAGGTGAGTAATATCGCTGGCTCCTAAGGAAAGGCGACAGAATGGGTATTCCTGTTTTGATTTATTCTGCTTTTATTTCAGGCTCTCTAGCCTTACATTTTTTTCAGGCGAATTGGGAAAAATGGTTGGCTCAAGGTTTGAAGTTATTCGGCCCTGAGAGAGAGAAAATTGATATAATCATTTTCCTCCTCTCCGTTTCTGTTTCATTCTGTTTTGGCTTTCTTCTAACCTATCTTATTGGGTTATGTTACCTTTATAGTAGATTAGAATCTAGTAAAAAACAAACCGAAATACTGTTAAGTAAATTGTTAGAGGTCCAGGCCATGGCAGAAAACATATTAGGTCAAGCAAAACAAAAGGTCTCTCAAGCTAGTCAGACAGAAGAAAATTTGAAGAAGGCAAGCTCAGGGAAAAAACTGTCGTCAGATAGGGAGGCTGCTACTAACTCCGTTCCACCACCAGAGGGCGTAATTCCACCAACAGCTTTACCTGCCTCCATAGATGATGAACGGAATCCTGAGGCTGGACCCCAAAAGTTAGCATGCCCTGTAGTTGAGCGGGGAGAAGAAAGACAACGAGCTTACCGTGCCTTAGATTTCAAAATAGTAAAGCAATTAAAGGAAGCTGTAGCAACCTACGGCCCGGCCGCTCCCTTCACAGTCAGTATGGTCGAATCTATTACCAGCTGGGTCTTAACACCAGCAGATTGGGCTAACGTGTGTCAGTCTGTGCTAAATGGAGGACAATATTTATTATGGAAATTTGCCAATGAGGAATTTTGCAAGGAGACAGCTAGGTGAAATGCAGCAGCAGGTTACCCTGAAAGAGATTTACAAATGTTATTAGGGAGAGGAGCCTATGAAGGTCAGAGGCAATAGATCGGATATGATCCTGGCGTATACGCTCAGATTGCTATAGATGCAATTAGGGCATGGAAAACTTTGAAGGGACAAGGGGATTTACAAGGTCAACTATCTAAGATAATACAAGGAGTTAATGAGCCCTACGCTGACTTTGTAGCTAGACTTATTGAAACAGCCTCTGAGACATTTGAAAATACAGAACAGGCAATGCCATTTATAAAACAACTGGCTTACGATCAAGCAAATCGTTGCTGCAAAGAGGTCATTAGACCATGGAAACATGAAGATTTAAACACATATATTAAATTATGTAGAGACATTAATGAACAAGGACAAGTCATGGGAGCTGAAGTAAAACAGGCTTTAGATACCAAGCCAAAAACATGCTATAATTGCAATCAAAAAGGACATTTTAAAAGAAATTGCCCCATAGGAGGAGGGTTTAACAAAGCTAGGTATCAAAGGAGTAGAATCCCGGGTATTTGCCCACGATGCCATAGAGGGAGACATTGGGCTAATGAATGCCGTTCTCAAACCACCATAGAGGGTATTCCGTTATCAAAAAATGGACAAAGACCAAGTGTCTACCCATGATATGGTGGAGAAAGGTATCAGGCCCCGTTGCCAAAAAATGAATTGGAGGGCCCAATGCCCGGGGCCCAAAACCACAAATATACGGGGCAATGGAGGAACCCAACAGCACCATCAAGGTGGTGCCCAGGATGCATTATCCATTGGATCCCTCATCAGACAGACTAGAGGGAGCGCAGGGTTGGACATCTGTGCCTCCGCCAGAGCAGTATTAACTCCAGAGATGGGAGTTCAAATCATTCCCACAGGAATAAAAGGACCTCTTCCCCAGGGAACAGTAGGCTTATTATTAGGACGCAGTTCTTCTACACTTAAAGGACTTATGATAAGTCCTGGGGTAATTGATCCCGATTATGAGGGAGAAATAAAAATCATAGCTAGTTCTCCAAGAGGTATATCAGTAATTTCATCAGGAGATAGAATAGCACAGTTATTAATAATACCAAGCCTACATGATACATTTTCCAGTTGTAATGTAGAAAGAGGTTCCAAGGGATTAGGCTCCACAGGTGTAGATTGGGCTATGCTTTCTTTAAATTTAGATTATCGCCCTATGCTAAAATTAAATATTCAAGGACATGACTTTAATGGACTGCTGGACACAGGCGCTGACCTCAGCATCATATCTCGCCAGGAATGGCCTAAGCACTGGCCATTGCAACAAGCCACCCAAACGCTTAGAGGCCTAGGGGTGGCGACTAATCCCCATAGAAGTGCAATGGTATTAGATTGGAAGGATCCTGAAGGATGTGAAGGAACTATACAGCCCTATGTATTGGACCATCTCCCCATAAATTTATGGGGACGAGACGTCCTAGATCAATTAGGATTGACATTAACAAATAACGTCAATCCTAACGCGCCCACTACTAGGGCAAAACAAGGCTTTAGAAAAGAAAAGAGATTAAGAGATCAAGAACAAGATATAACAGCACCAATTCAAATAGATCAAGAAATAAATAAACATGGATTGGGTTTTCAAAAAGGACCACTGAGACAATCAAAATTACTTGGAAATCAGAAAGACCAGTGTGGGTTCCTCAGTGGCCCCTAACTAAAGAAAAGATACAAGTAGCCCATGATCTGGTCAAACAGCAATTAGGGGAAGGACATATACAACCTTCCGTATCTCCCCATAATACTCGCATTTTTGTCATTAAAAAGAAATCTGGTAAATGGAGATTATTACAAGATTTAAGAGCCATTAATAATGAGATGGTTATTATGGGACCTGCTCAATCAGGGATTCCCCAATTGTCTGCTCTACCAAAAACCTGGCATGTTCTAGCTATAGATATTAAAGATTGTTTCTTCTCAATTCCAATTCATCCCGAGGATAGTCCACATTTTGCATTTACTATCCCTGCACTGAATCATGAAGGTCCTGATCAGAGATATGAACGGAAAGTACTCCCTCAAGGGATGGCTAACAGCCCAACTTTGTGCCAAATTTATGTTGATAAAGCAATCCAGCCACTTAGAAATCAAAATCCTGAACTACAGATATTTCACTACATGGATGATGTGTTAATGGCACATAAAGATAAAAACACATTGCTAGAATGTTATGCCACACTTACAAACTTATTAAAAAATTATAATCTAGAGATAGCAATAGATAAAGTACAATTAAATCTTCCAATTAATTATTTAGGAGTTCTATTATCCTAAACCACGGTCCGTCCACCAAAAATTCAAATACGAGTAGATCAACTCAAATCGCTTAATGACTTTCAAAAGTTATTGGGAGATATAAATTGGATAAGGCCTTATCTAGGCATACCAACAGGAGAATTAGGACCTTTATTTGATATTCTAAAAGGTCCATCAGATACAAATTCACCCCGCATGTTAACGCCTGAAGCTAGAAGGACATTAAAAATCATTGAGGCATATATGGAAGATATGCATTTGGATAGAATTGATATAAGTTTGCCTTTATTATTTATTGTACTACCGACAAAAAATATTCCTACAGGAGTATTTTGGCAAGAAGGTCCATTATTATGGATACATTTATCTTATTCTCCTAATACTATTCTTACTAGATATCCTGAGGCTGTAGGGCAATTAATACTCAAAGGAATAAAAGCAGCAAAAGGAGTGTTTGGGATTTCTCCCAATAAAATTATTACTCCATATACTATGCATCAAATTGATGAGTTAGCTAATGAGTTAAATACTTGGGCAATAATCATGTGTAAATCTAGTGTTGCATTTGATAATCACTTGCCATCTAATCCTTTGTTGTCTTTTTGGTCTAAGCATCCTGTAGTTTTTCCAAAAATGACAAGAAAAACCCCTATTATAAATGCTCCAAATATATTCACTGATGGGTCAAACAATGGTACAGCAGCAGTAGTTACTCCTGATCAAACTTTCACATTTTTAGTACCCAAACAATCAGCTCAAAAGGTAGAGCTCAATGCAGTATTGCAAGCTTTTATGATGTTCAAAGATTCTACATTTAATTTATTTTCTGATAGTCAGTATGTAGTTAATGCTATTGTATCTCTTGAAGATGCTGGTAGGATTTCTCCTTCCTCTACTGTTTTCTCTTTGTTTTCTGCTATACAAAGTCTAATCTGGGATAGAAAGGATCCATTCTTTATAGGACATATCAGAGCACATACAGGATTGCCTGGAGCCCTTAGTTTGGGTAATGAACTAGCAGATAAATCTACACATGACATACATATTTTCACCACAATAGAAGAAGCTATAAATTTTCATAAAAGGTTCCATGTCAATGCTAATACTTTACAAAAACGTTTTAAAATAACCAAAGAACAAGCCAGACACATAATAAAACAATGTCAAAATTGTGTGACATTTTTGCCACAAGTTAATCTTGGAGTCAATCCTAGAGGACTGGTACCTAACCATATTTGGCAGATGGACGTCACACACTTGCCAGAATTTGGAAAATTAAAATATTTACATGTTACAGTTGATACTTCTTCTGGATTTTTGTTGGGCTCCCTTCATCCTGGAGAAAAACCTAAAGATGTTATAGCTCATTGCTTACAAAATTTTGCCACTGTGGGTGTTCCTAAACACTTAAAAACTGATAACGGTCCTGGTTACACCTCCAAGTCTTTTAAACAATTTTGCTCATCATTTGGCATTACTCATATAACAGGAATCCCATACAACCCACAGGGACAAGGCATAGTTGAAAGAGCTCATCAAACTATTAAAATGTACTTATTAAAACAAAAGGAGGGAATTAGTAAGGGGTATATATCCCCCAAAGATAAACTTAAAATAACCCTTTTTACTCTAAACTTTCTAAATTTGGATTCATCAGGACTTAGTGCTGCGGAAAGACATATGTATCCGAAAAATGTACATAAGCCTAAGGTACTTTGGAAAGATATTCTAACAGGACAATGGAAAGGTCCGGACCCAGTAATAGTCTGGAGTCGGGGCTCCGTCTGTGTTTTTCCACAGGAGGAACAGCAAACAATTTGGATTCCAGAGAGATTAACTAAAACAATTTCTACAGAAAAAGAAGATGATTTGACTCAAATCCATAACAGCTGATATCCAGAGTTCCAGCCTGGCTATTCTTACATCTGCGACAGTGATTTACCACGGTGCCTTTTTCAATATCTATTTCATTATTTGCATTTTTCCCACATCATAAAGTTCTATTTTATTTTATTTTATTTTATTCTACCTTACTTTTTGAGCTCATACAAACCTAGGTTAATGTTTTTCTGATCAGTTTTATTTTTTGACTGTGTTTTATTTTTTTTTAACTGTAAAGATTTTAAACATTGCAATGGAGATTTCACCTAGCTATAGCTACAAGGCCTTTATTTACTATTGTCTTATATGTTCTATGTTATGTATGCACTGTTTTGTGTTGTATGTCTGTATGTATGTATGTCCATATTTCATTTATAAGGAGCGCTCATGTATAAATAGATACAAGAATCCAAAAACAAATTTTAAGTCACGTGACTTATATGGTTTAATTTACATTAGGTAAACAGCTGTTATAAATTTTGCTTTTTTTTTTAAAGAGAGAGTGATAGAGGAGAGAGAGAGAGAGAGAGAATTTTTAATTTTTTTTTTATTTTTTAGTTCTCGGTGGACACAACATCTTTGTTGGTATGTGGTGGTGAGGATCGAACCTGGGCCGCACGCATGCCAGGCGAGCGTGCTACCGCTTGAGCCACATCCCCAGCCCCATAAATTTTGCTTTTAAAGGTGGTTAACAGATCTGTTTGTTTACTTTCACCTTTCCTTTTCATTATATTTAATAATTCTGTTCAGGATAATGTCTCTTTAGCAACATGGCCATAATTCCCATCTCCATCCCAGTGCCGGTGAAGACTAAGATAAAACCAAACTACAACTTTTATGTTAGCTATCACAGTAAACTGTATAAACTGATACATCAATCAATATAACTCAATAAGACTGCTCAATCAAGGACTTAATTTACTTTGGGAGGAAATGGACATATTGATAGACTCCTCCACTTTGAACTGCTCAATCAAGGACTTAATTTACTTTGTGAGGAAATGGACATATTGATAGACTCCTCCACTTTGAAGTGCTTACACAACTTGCCTGGACTATGTATCACCTGTATGCATTGTGCTCTATTTGTTGATACAGCCAACTGGTAGTGCTAAATATCTTAGCCGATGTGTCACCAGTGGTGAGGCAAGAACCTCACCCCCCCACTGGTGCTTAGGCCTATCCACAAGCATGGCTATGCTGGACCGGTAGTCAGTGATGGGTTTATCTGGTTACAGTGGATTCAACCTAAGACAGGAAACTGACGTGTAAAGGTCAGTTCTCCCATGACGGGTAAGAACCACATGTTAAATTGGACAACCTAACAGGCACGGTCCCTAGCCACATTGCCTGTTGTTTAATTAAACAGAAGGGTGCAGGATAGAGTGCCAGGGATCCCAACAGCCTGCAGCAGGACCCGGGAGATCCAGGCCAACTGATTCGCGCAGCCTGCCCTGCTGCTACAGAAGGCGTGGCGCCTCAGTGAAGCCATTAATTAGCAAGCAGGGAGGTTAGGGACTGCCATTAGGTGGAATCCTGCCAGCCAAGCCCACACGGACCCTTGGGCCGAGCACGGGATCTCAGAAGGGGAAGGAAGCGGTACAGTCCCATCCCCCACAGCGGACACTCCACCGAGGCAGTCAGCAGCCACCATCCGGTAAAGCTGAAGGATACACAGCCACTCTCCTTCAGAGTTCAACATCAAAACAGGTTGGTGTCATTCAGCTCACCCCCCAGACAGCGGGAATTCGCATAAAATCTCTCCAAGGCTTGCCGCGAGAGGGAGTATCAAGCTGAGCCTCCATAAAAACTAGGGGGAAACTAGAGACACCTGACCTCTAACCCCTCCTCCCAGTAGCAGCCAAAAGGAAACCTGGCTGGCCAGCACTGGGGGAGGGGCAAGCAGAAAAAATCAAAGTGATAGAGTGCCAGGGATCCCAACTGCAGCAGGACCCGGGAGATCCAGGCCAACTGATTCGCGCAGCCTGCCCTGCTTCTACAGAAGGCGTGGCGCCTCAGTGAAGCCATTAATTAGCAAGCAGGGAGGTTAGGGACTGCCATTAGGTGGAATCCTGCCAGCCAAGCCCACACGGACCCTTGGGCCGAGCACGGGATCTCAGAAGGGGAAGGAAGCGGTACAGTCCCATCCCCCACAGCGGACACTCCACAGAGGCAGTCAGCAGCCACCATCCGGTAAAGCTGAAGGATACACCGCCACTCTCCTTCAGAGTGCAACATCGAAACAGGTTGGTGTCATTCAGCTCACCCCCAGACAGCGGGAATTCGCATAAAATCTCTCCTAGGCTTGCCGGGAGAGGGAGTATCAAGCTGAGCCTCCATAAAGACTAGGAGGAAACCAGAGACACCTGACCTCCAATCCCTCCTCCCAGTAGCAGCCAAAAGGAAACCTGGCTAGCCAGCGCTGGGGGAGGGGCAAGCAGAAAAAATCAAAGTGATAGAGTGCCAGGGATCCCAACAGCCTGCAGCAGGACCCGGGAGATCCAGGCCAACTGATTCGCGCGGCCTGCCCTGCGGCTACAGAAGGCGTGGCGCCTCAGTGAAGCCGTTAATTAGCAAGCAGGGAGGTTAGGGACTGCCATTAGGTGGAATCCCACCAGCCAAGCCCACACGGACCCTTGGGCTGAGCAAGGGATCTCAGAAAGGGAAGGAAGCTTTACAGTCCCATCCCATCCCCCACAGCGGACACTCCATCCAGGCAGTCAGCGGCCACCATCCAGGAAAGCTGAAGGATACACCACCACTCTCCAACAGCTTGCAACATCAAAACAGACAGCAGCAGGACCCCGGAGATCCAGGCAAACTGATTCGCGCGGCCTGCCCCGCAGCTACAGAAGGCGTGGCGACTCAGAGAAGCCATTAATTAGCAAGCAGGGAGGTTAGGGACTGCCATTAGGTGGAATCCCGCCAGCCAAGCCCACCGCCACGCCCAGAACCGGCCCAGCGACCTGCCAGCATGGTAGTCACGACACCCCAATTGGAATAGGGACAGAGCAGAGCAGCCTTCCACTCCCGGAACAGGCCCAGAGAGACGCCAGCGTGGTAGACACGTCACCCCAATTGGAGTAGGGGCACAGCCGCCGCCCGCACCTGCAAGGGAGACTTTTCAACTATACAAGAGCAACATAAATAAATAGGGGGTAAATTTCAAAAACACAACAGTTGCACCAAGCAGAAAGAAACGCGAGCAGTATGAAAAGACAAGGAAAGAAAGGACCACAAGGAATGCAGGTCAACTCAACTTTAGAAGAGGTAATAGCTGCAACAGATGGAATATCAGATAAAGAGTTCAGGATATATATGCTTCAGATGATCTGGAGTCTCAAGGAAGACATGAGACAGCAAAATCAGACAATGAAAGATCACATTGACAAACAAATCCAGGAAGTAAAAGATCAATTTCACAGGGAGATAGAGGTAATAAAAAACAAACAAATAGAAATTCTAGAAATGCAGGAAACAATCAACCAACTTAAAAACTCAATTGAGAATATTACCAGCAGAGTAGATCACTTAGAAGAGAGAACATCAGACAATGAAGACAAAGTATTTCAACTGGAAACGAACATAGACAGCTCAGCAAGTCTGCTAAGAAACCATGAGCAGAACATCCAAGAATTATGGGACAATATCAAAAGACCAAACTTAAGAGTCATTGGGATACAGGAAGGCACAGAGCTCCATTCCAAAGGAATAAACAGTCTATTCAGTGAAAAAATACGAGAAAACTTCCCAGAATTGAAGAATGAGACAGAATCCCAAATCCTAGAAGCCTACAGGACGCCGAATGTGCAAAATCATAAGAGATCCACACCTAGACACATTATAATGAAGATGTCCAACATACAGAATAAGGAGAGAATTTTAAAAGCTGCAAGAGAAAGAAAGCAGATTACATTTAGGGGTAAACCAATCAGGATAACAGCTGATCTCTCAACACAGACTCTGAAAGCTAGAAGATCCTGGAATAACATATTTCAAACACTGAAAGACAATGGGCTCCAACCAAGAATCTTGTATCCGGCGAAATTAAGCTTCAGGTTAGAAGATGAAATTAAAACCTTCCACGATAAACAAAAGTTAAAATAATTCCCAGCTAGAAAACCATCTCTTCAAAAAATCCTTGGCAAAATATTACAGGAAGAGGAAATGGAAAATAACATTGAAAACCAACAATGGGAGGTAGGACAGTAAAGGGGGGAAAGTAGTCAAAGAGGATAACAAATCAGGTTTAGTAACATCAATAAACAAATATGGATAGAAGAACAAACCATATCTCAATAATAACCCTAAATGTTAATGGCTTAAACTCACCAATTAAGAGACACAGGCTAGTAGAATGGATCAAAAAATAAGACCCAACAATATGCTGTCTACAGGAGACGCATTTGATAGGAAAAGATATACATAGACTGAAGGTGAAAGGTTGGGAAAAATCATATCACTCATATGGACCTCGGAAACAAGCAGGAGTGTCCATACTCATATCTAATAAAATAGATTTCAAGCCAAAGCTAATCAAAAGGCATATAGAAGGACACTTCATACTGCTCAAGGGAACCATACACCAACAAGACATAACAATCATAAATATATATGCCCCAAATAATGGTGCAGCTGTGTTCATCAAGCAAACTCTTCTCAAGTTCAAGAGTCTAATAGACCACCATACAATAATCATGGGAGACTTCAACACACCTCTCTCACCACTGGACAGATCTTCCAAACAAAAGTTAAATAAGGAAACTATAGAACTCAATAACACAATTAACAACCTAGACTTAATTGACATATATAGACTATACCACCCAACATCAAGTAGCTACACTTTTTTCTCAGCAGCACATGGAACCTTCTCAAAAATAGACCATATACTATGTCACAGGGCAACTCTTAGACAATACAAAGGGGTAGAGATAATACCATGCATCTTATCTGATCATAATGGAATGAAACTGAAAATCAATGATAAAAGAAGAAAGGAAAAATCAAGCATCACCTGGAGAATGAACAATAGGTTGCTGAGTGATCAATGGGTTTTAGAAGACATCAAGGAGGAAATTAAAAAGTTCCTAGAGTTAAATGAAAACACAGACACCACATATCGGAATCTATGGGACACATTGAAAGCAGTTCTAAGAGGAAAATTCATTGCTTGGAGTTAATTCCTCAAAAAAAGAAAAAAACCAACAAATAAATGATCTCATACTTCATCTCAAAATCCTAGAAAAAGAAGAGCAAAACAACAGCAAAAGAAGTAGAAGGCAAGAAATAATTAAAATCAGAGCTGAAATTAATGAAATTGAAACAAAAGAAACAATTGAAAAAATTGACAAAACTAAAAGCTGGTTCTTTGAAAAAATAAATAAAATTGACAGACCCTTAGCCATGCTAACGAAGAGAAGAAGAGAGAGAACCCAAATTACTAGCATACGGGATGAAAAAGGCAATATCACAACAGACACTTCAGAAATACAGAAGATAATCAGAAATTACTTTGAATCCTTATACTCCAATAAAATAGAAGATAGTGAAGGCATAGATAAATTCCTTGAGTCCTATGATCTGCCCAGATTGAGCCAGGAGGATATAGACAACCGAAACAGACCAATAACAATAGAGGAAATAGAAGAAACCATCAAAAGACTACCAACTAAGAAAAGCCCAGGACCGGATGGGTATACAGCAGAGTTTTACAAAACCTTTAAAGAGGAACTAACACCAATACTTTTCAAGCTATTTCAGGAAATTGAAAAAGAGGGAGAACTTCCAAATTCATTCTACGAGGTCAGCATCACCCTGATTCCGAAACCAGACAAAGACACTTCAAAGAAGGAAAACTACAGACCAATATCTCTAATGAACCTTGACGCAAAAATCCTCAATAAAATTCTGGCGAATCGGATTCAAATACATATCAAAAAAATTATACATCATGATCAAGTAGGATTCATCCCTGGGATGCAAGGCTGGTTTACTATATGGAAATCAATAAATGTTATTCACCACATCAATAGACTTAAAAATAAGAACCATATGATCATCTCAATAGATGCAGAAAAAGCATTCGACAAAGTACAGCATCCCTTTATGTTCAAAACGCTAGAAAAATTAGGGATAACAGGATCATACCTCAACATTGTAAAAGAAATCTATGATAAGCCACAGGCCAGCATCATTCTGAATGGAGAAAAATTGAAGGCATTCCCTCTAAGATCTGGTACAAGACAGGGATGCCCTCTCTCACCACTTCTGTTCAACATAGTCCTCGAAACACTGGCCAGAGCAATTAGACAGACAAAAGAAATTAAAGGCATAAAAATAGGAAAAGAAGAACTTAAATTATTGCTATTTGCAGATGATATGATTCTATACCTAGTAGACCCAAAACTACAAAGAAGCTATTAGAACTAATAAATGAATTCAGCAAAGTGGCAGGATATAAGGTCAACACGCATAAATCAAAGGCATTCCTGTATATCAGCGACAAATCCTCTGAAACAGAAATGAGGACAACTACTCCATTCACAATATCCCCCCCAAAAATAAAATACTTGGGAATCAACCTAACAAAAGAGGTGAAAGATTTATACAAGGAAAATTACAGAACCCTAAAGAAAGATATAGAAGAAGACCTTAGAAGATGGAAAAATATACCCTGCTCATGGATAGGCAGAACCAACATCATCAAGATGGCGATATTACCAAAAGTTCTCTATAAGTTTAATGCAATGCCAATCAAAATCCCAGCAGCATTTCTTGTAGAAATAGATAAAAGAATCATGAAATTCATATGGAATAATAAAAGACCCAGAATAGCAAAAACAATGCTAAGCAGGAAGTGTGAATCAGGCGGTATAGCGATACCAGACTTCAAACTATACTACAGAGCAATAGTAACTAAAACAGCATGGTACTGGTACCAAAACAGGCGGGTGGACCAATGGTACAGAATAGAGGACACAGTAACCAACCCACAAAACTACAACTATCTTATATTTGATAAAGGGTCTAAAAGCATGCAATGGAGGAAGGATAGCATCTTCAACAAATGGTGCTGGGAAAACTGGAAATCCATTTGCATCAAAATGAAGCTGAATCCCTATCTCTCGCCATGCACAAAAGTTAACTCAAAATGGATCAAGGAGCTTGATATTAAACCAGAGACACGGCATCTGATAGAAGAAAAAGTAGGGTATGATCTACATACTGTGGGATCGGGCTCCAAATTCCTCAATAGGACACCCATAGCGCAAAAGTTAACAACTAGAATCAACAAATGGGACTTACTCAAACTAAAAAGTTTTTTCTCAGCAAAAGAAACAATAAGAGAGATAAACAGGGAGCCTACATCCTGGGAACAAATCTTTATTCCACACACTTCAAATAGAGCCCTAATAACCAGAATATACAAAGAACTCAAAAAATTAGATAATAAGATAACAAATAACCCAATCAATAAATGGGCCAAGGACCTGAACAGACACTTCTCAGAGGAGGACATACAATCAATCAATAAGTACATGAAAAAATGCTCACCATCGCTAGCAGTCAGAGAAATGCAAATCAAAACTACCCTAAGTAATCAAAACTACCCTAAGTAAACTTACCCAGTAAGATTGGCAGCCATTAGAAAGTCAAACAACAATAAGTGCTGGAGAGGATGCGGGGAAAAGGGCACTCTTGTTCATTGCTGGTGGGACTGCCAATTGGTGCAGCCAATTTGGAAAGCAGTATGGAGATTTCTTGGAAAGCTGGGAATGGAACCACCATTTGACCCAGCTATTCCCCTTCTCGGTCTATTCCCCAAAGACCTAATAAGAGCATGCTACAGGGACACTGCTACATCGATGTTCATAGCAGCACAATTCACGATAGCAAGATTGTGGAATCAGCCTAGATGCCCTTCAATAGATGAATGGATAAAAAAAATGTGGCATTTATACACAATGGAGTATTACTCTGCATTAAGAAATGACAAAATCATAGAATTTGGAGGGAAATGGATGGCATTAGAGCAGATTATGCTAAGTGAAGCTAGTCAATCTTTAAAAAATAAATACCAAATGACCCCTTTGATATAAGGGGAGTAAACAAGGACAGGGTAGGGACGAAAGTTTGAGAAGAAGATTTACATTAAACAGGGATGAGAGGTGGGAGGGAAAGGGAGTGAGAAGGGAAACCGCATGGAAATGGAAGGTGATCCTCAGGGTTATACAAAATGACATATAAGAGGAAAGGAGGGGTAAGACAAGATAATACAAATCGAAGAAATGATTTACAGTAGAAGGGGTAGAGAGAGAAAAGGGGAGGGGAGGGGAGGGGGGATAGTAGAGAATAGGACAGACAGCAGAATGCATCAGACACTAGAAAGGCAATTTGTCAATCAATGGAAGGGTAACTGATGTGATACAGCAATCTGTATACGGGGTAAAATTGGGAGTTCATAACCCACTTGAATCAAACTGTGAAATATGATGTATTAAGAATTATGTAATGTTTTGAACGACCAACAATAAAATAAAATAAAATAAAATAAAATAATGAGAAAAAAAAAAAAAAACAGAAGGGTGCAGATGCTAGGAGCCACAGCAAAAATATTGATACAGGCACCTTTGGGTTTAGTGACTGCCAGCCAGCCATTGAGATTATGATTATGTTAAGTTACATTCATATGGTAATTGGACTCCTGCTGTTTACATGGGCCCGTTAAGGGACTCAGGTTGCTCATGTCACTCTTGTAATGGGAGAGTTCCCATTGGTTGCTAAAGGTTGGTAGGAGGGTGTTCCGGGGGAAGTGGGGCCCCGGGCTCAGGTAGAACACACGTGGGTGGACCCACTTGTTAGGGGACGCACAGCCTCTCACAAAATAAAACTTTGTTTCAGTTTGACTGGCTTGTGTTTTTGTGCCCAGCCAGGTTGCAAGATTGCAAGCTGGTGTGCACTGACAGCCCAGGAGGGAAGCGCCCAGCAGGAAGGCAGCAGGCGGTGCTCGGCGACAGCAGTGGCAGGAGGGGAGCTCCGAAAAGCCCGCACGGCCCTGGGCCGAGCAGCCTGCAGCGGGTATGGGTTAGTGTCAGGGATTCAGTATTTTGAATGGAAAATAGGAAAATGAATCCAATGTGTATGCAATTATATGCTACACAAAAATCTTCCCACTCTCATCCAGAACAATGCCTTGACATTGCCTTTGCCCCAAGTAAGACACAATTCGAAGAGAAGAGTTAGAAAATCTGTGAATACGTATCTGCAATGGAAAATGCTCAGGAGTTCACAACCTTGGAGGTGGTAGAGGAGTTTCCATAAGTAAGGGAGAGGGTAAACAATCCACAAACATGGAGCTCTGCTGGCCGAAAGACCTCTTGGGAAACTGCCTCTGAGGTTGGACACTTGAAATATATGTTGTTGTCAGGAGCTTTATCTTCCTTTGTAGTGAGACCATCAAAGCTTGGTCTGCATCTATGTGGCCTGGAGGACATGGTTTCTGATTTTCCAATGAACATGAGGCAGCAGTGCTGAATTCTCTCTTTGTAGGTAAACTGTGGCCACTGGTGTCTAAGTGTTTCCCGTGTGGAATGTGAGGCCATTTGGTCATCCTCCTCTTTTCCTGGTGTTTCTGGCTGCTTCACTGGGAGTTTCCTATTTGCTTCATGAAATACAAGGAGTTCAACTGAGACACAGTGCTGGAGGGAGTTCTGTCACGTGTGCTGACTCAGGGTCCGAGGAGAATGCACCAACCAGGCTTCTATCCCACAGAGCTTGCCCCCTTGACCATAGCAACCTGATTCTGAACATTGCCCGGAAACCTCTCCATATAACAAGATGCTGGCTGCACCGTGTCAGTCACAAGCCATGTGGAAGCCAATGGCAGATCCACATGGCCCCACCACAGATGTTTTATCACACACCTGCACACCTCTGCTCTAGGCCCACTAATCAGCAGGCTCCAACTTACTGGCATCTCTGTGCTACACCATTTTCATGAAACCCAGTCAATCAAGGCACTGTCTGGTATACTCATGATCAGCAACAGGACATCCAAAGTTTCTTCAGTGCCACCTGGTCATGGGAATTTCAAAAATTTCATGGTATTTATCAAGCCATTTTTCAAGGATGAGTTTGGAGGCACTGTGGGTTTCGATTCATTCAGGAACCACTAAATGGTGAGGAAGCTCATTTCAATGAAAGTTCTGGAGAAACACTCAGAGGCAAGGCTTCCCAAGAGTGGCCAAAGGGTCACATCAAGCCAGGCCCATTGAGGTTTACAATGCGAGGTCCATGTGTGTTTTGACTCTCAATTATGGCTGCCAGGTCTTTAAGAATAAAATCATGTGATATCCTGGCTGAGATTCCCAGTGCTCTGTGGAAAGCCACCCTGGGCCTAGATCTCAGTTTCCAAGGGCAACTCTCATTCGTGGCCTCCTAAAATCCCAACACAATTCATGGCAATACTTCTCTGAGTTCAGTTCCAGAACTCAGTCTCTAAGGGGAATCACGCCAGAGTTCAAGACCAGGTGGTCCAAGTCATCCCTTCCAACCGCCACAGAAATGACCACAATTCACACCAAAACACTGCCACATGGCCCTCATCTTCTTCCATATAGACACTCATCATAACCTCTGGCTGGAGGTTTCCATGAGGGGGGCAGCCCAAGACAGTGTCAAGAATAAGCTCCCTTGCCCCTCATTTGCCTAATTCCAGGGTGGCCTGGACACCCTTCCTGTGACCTAGGAGTGATCAAATATGCCTGCCATTAATACTGCTCTGCTTCTCCAATTTGAGTCCTACTGACTTTTGGGTATAGATTCTTTGTGTGAATTGGAGACATGAGAAAAAACAAGAACCTATGGGCTAGCCGTCGCAGGGCTTTGAAGAACTCATTTGACCCAAAGGATCCCTATTCTCACTTGATGGAGGTCAGGAACTTTCCAGAGGAAAGTGAGAGACTTCATCCACAATGACTGCTCGTTTTGCCATTTTGGCTTTGGATGCACACATGGGATCTTTCTTTAATCCATCAGGTGCTGAGAATTTAAGCCACAGCCTCACACAGGGCCAAGAGGCTGATTCACACACATCCCGTTGCACAGGAATTCAGCTAAAAGCCACAGGTGATGCCCATTCATTTCCGTTTGAAAACTGTTTACTTCAGGCTTCACAAAGGGGTAGCCTGAGGCAAAGACCTTCCTGACATTCTGGGCAACAGAACAATGGGTATGCAAAAGGCCCAAAGCAGGGTTTCTCCACTGACACTTTACTGGTCACACTGATATCTGAGTTTTCTGAGATGCTTGCCATTCCCTTCAGTTATCCAGTACATGGCCATGTCACAGAGCTGGGAGGTGGTACATATCTTGGACACAAAACCTTGAGCCTATTCTGGAGATTGGCCAGAATTCAGGAAGAAAACAGGAACTTAGCAAGATAGTAGGTGTTGCCCATAGATAAGGCAAGCCCCAGTCAATTCATAAATCGGAAAGGATGAATTCTGGAAAGTTTTCTACTAGACAGGACACATCAATTGATTCATTCTCTTTTCCAATGTCTACAACCAGGGATAAAGTGGGATACACACACATAGAAACACTCGCCTTGTCAAACGACTTACTAGAAACAGTCCACTCTAAAGCAAACAAACTGCCTTTCCTACCTATTCTCAGAACATGAGACAAAACCATAAACTCACAACCACACCCACTAAGGCACCTCCTTCCCCCAAGTAGGTCTGTGACTATCCGGAGTGTCTTCTGACTGGTGGGCCATACAATGTTCCCCCAAAATGGCCCGTCATCTCTCAGATCTGGCCTCCTTGGCCTACTCAATGAAGTTGTCAGGAGCCACCCGTGAGCCACTCACTACCTGCTTTCTCAGAAAAGTCCCCTCTTCAGAGCTTTCCTGGCATTTGGTCATCCTCACATCAGTAGGTCCCAAGAAAGACTGACTCTGTCCTTGGTAAATGCAAACAAGTCAGCCCACTGGGACTGGGACTGAAACTGGCTCTGGGTGCCTGGCTTCCTGGTTGCCAAGTTCAGAGAGTTCCATCACAAAAGAAGTGAGGTGAGGTCACTTCCTTCAGGAACTGAATGAGGTCACTGCCTTGGCAACCAAATTGTCCTAACAGTTGCTTCCAAAGGTCCTTTGAAATGGAGGCTGCCCCTGCTTCCTGTGACACTTTCACAACTTAGAATGGTATATCCTCCTTAGGCACCCAGGAACAGCTTTCCACACAGGCCTGGTTTGGTCCATCTTGTCCACATTAAGAAGACTGTGGCTCATTCAGACACAACCCTTCATCCTGACCAGGTTGTTTGCCATGGAAGATGCCTTTTGCTCTCTCATGTCCTTCAGAGCTGCCTACATCTTCTCCAGGGATCATTTCTCCATGGACCTTTGAGTTCTCAGCAGGTGGAAGATCCCCTACATTCCTCTATTGTAAGACCAACTCTGTCCCTGCTCTTCTGTAAAGTTGGATTGAAGGAACAGTGTATGATTACGGGTAAGAACATGTTTGATTTGGGTTAGGAATCATTCTACTGGATGAAGAATGGTATGGGGAACCTGTGATATTTATAATAATATATAGGTGAAGTATATGTATGAAAACAGAAATCTAAGTAAGCTTTGAAGCCCAGAAGGGCATTGGGCCCTTGACTGGGATACTTCGCTTTGAATTACATTCTGCACAGATGTCTCAGATAAATTGATATACAATGGCATAAGACCTTGTACCTTGGATGATTGAATGTGGAAGAGAACATCCAGTCAAAAAGGGATAGTAGGTAGGATTAGGAAGATAGTCAGTAGGTTTAGGAAGAAAAGTGAGTATAATATTTGGACCAAAAGTTCTTTAGCAGTAGGGTGTCAGTTAGAGAGTAGATGTGAATGTCAGCACATGTGAAGAGTCAGTCACAATAATGAATATGGGAAATTATGTAGGAAAGCAGATATCAATAGAGACATTGGGAAATCAGTCAAATTATAAAGTGAGTGATAGGATTAGATATTTTCAACAGGGTTGAGGTTGAATATGTAATCATAGGACGAAGCAACTGTGTAGTCACCAATAGGATTGACATTTGAGAGCATTAGGCCCCTGGACAAGGATGTTTTTAGTAATCCATGCACACTTGCCATTTAGACTTTGGTACAATCATAAGTGTGAACTTTGCATTATGTGTCCAGAATATCACTGTGATCAAATGTATATGTAGATCAGGTGACATGAGTATTTCTTCCACCATTTCTGGGAGCAATATCTTGAAGACGTATTGATTAGTATTTGGGGGCACCAATAGTTGTACCCTGTGTCTATGAATATAGAGATAATGCATGAATAGACCATACTGTGAATTAATAATATAACTGGTTCCAATTTACATAATCAATTGAACTGATAGTTGAAAATATATTGGAAATCTAATATTGATACAAAATCATTCATTCCAACCAGTTATATATCTAATGGTAATATTAGGGTTATGGTTTACCATGAAGGCTGTGTGAGATTTGCTTGAAAAGTGATAATGGAAATCGAAAATAATGTGTTTGGAAAGAAGTCTCATGAAAAGACCAGCCCAGAAATATACAGGAGGACATGTGTTCTGAAGCAGGAACTGATTGAAAGTGAACCAAATGCCTGGAAATTTGTGAACTTGTGGATGAAATATATATCCTATGATGTGCATCAACTGAAGAAATAGTGATGTACCAGTGTCGAAAAAAAAGAAACTTCAAAATACACATCATGTATCATAGGAATCTGCTTGCATTGATGCTAAACTCGGTCAGTTACTGTAGAAATATTAGGATTTCTAAGCCCCATTCACTAGGAAACAAATGTATATTTCAGGTGGATGAATATTTCTGAGAATAATCTTTTGAAAAGATGATTATAAATCCACATACATGAACATGAATGAATTTAGGGAGTGTATAATAAGACACATATATTTCATACTTTGAAAAATCTGGAGAGTGTGTGTGTTTCTGTGTGTGTGTGTGTATATATATATATATATATATATATATATATATATATACATACACACACATTTTCAAACAAAACAAACACAGAGAGACTTTAAAAAAAAGAAATATATATGCCAATCAAAATTCATCATGAAATATATATCATCCACAGATCCAAAAATATTTAATTTACTGAACATGGATTTATGTATCATGTTGTTCAAGTAGAAAGCTCACCCATAGGTTGAATTTTCAGTTCCAACAGCATTTAGGAGGAGTGATCTCTTCTCACAATTTGTATCTGCCATGTCAGCCACCTCACAAGAATGTATGTGGGATACCAGGTAAGATTCTATATGTGCATGTATAAATACATGTGCTGAATAGGCTATAGAGAAAGGGAGACAGGAAGTCACATATTTGTTAAGTTTACAAACACATGGAGAACTACTTCTCTTAAATTGAACTAGATTTATAACACCTAGCCTTTATAATGCCAAAGGAAAGTCCAATTGTACACCATGCCTCCTCTGAACTGCATGTATTGCTATTCTGTTTGGGTTATTTTCCTCCATCATATCAGGATTGGTAATCAGAGTCTAGGAGGGTATGGGTTAGTGTCAGGGATTCAGTATTTTGAATGGAAAATAGGAAAATGAATCCAATGTGTATGCAATTATGTGCTACACAAAAATCTTCCCACTCTCATCAACAACAATGCCTTGACATTACCTTTGCCCCAAGTAAGACACAATTCGAAGAGAAGAGATAGAAAATCTGTGAACACATATATACAATGGAAAATGCTCAGGAGTTCACAACCTTGGAGGTGGTAGAGGACTTTCCATAAGTAAGGGACAGGGTAAACACTCCACAAACATGGAGCTCTACTGGCCTAAAGACTTCTTGGGAAACTGCCTCTGAGGTTGGACACTTGAAATATATGTTGTTGTCAGGAGCTTTATCTTCCTTTGTAGTGAGTCCATCAAAGCTAGGTCTGTGTCTATGTGGCCTGGAGGACATGGTTTATGATTTTCCAATGAACATGAGGCAGCAGTGCTGAATTCTCTCTTTGTAGGTAAACTGTGGCCACTGGGGTCTAAGTGTATCCCCGTGTGGACTGTGAGGCCATTTGGTCATCCTCCACTTTTCCTGGTGTTTCTTGCTGCTTCACTGGGAGTTTCCTATTTGCTTCATGAAATACAAGGAATTCAACTGGGACAGAGTGCTAGAGGGAGTTCTGTCCCGTGTGCTGACTCAGGGACCTAGGAGAATGCACCAACCAGGCTTCTATCCAACAGAGCTTGCCCCCTTGACCATAGCAACCTCATTCTGAACATTGCCCGGAAACCTCTCCATATAACAAGATGCCTTTACATATAAGGGTCTGCTGGCTGCACCGTGTCAGTCACAAGCCATGTGCAAGCCAATGGCAGATCCACATGGCCCCACCACAGATGTTTTATCACACACCTGCACACCACTGCTCTAGGCCCACTAATCAGCAGGCTCCAACTTACTGGCATCTCTGTTCTACACCATTTTCATGAAACCCAGTCAATCAAGGCACAGTCTGGTACACTCATGATCAGCAACAGGACATCCAATGGTTCTCCAGTGCCACCTGGTCATGGGAATTTCGAAAATTTCATGGTATTTATCACGCCATTTTTCAATGATGACCTTGGAGGCACTGTGGGTTTCTATTCGTTCAGGAACCACTAAATGGTGAGGAAGCTCATTTCAATGAAAGCTCTGGAGAAACACTCAGAGGCAAGGCTTCCCAAGAGTGGCCAGAAGGTCACATCAAGCCAGGCTCATTGAGGTCTACAATGTGAGGTCCCTGTGTGTTTTGACTCTCAATTATGGCTGCCAGGTCTTTAAGAATAAAATCATATCCTGGCTGAGATTCCCAGTGCTCTGTGGAAAGCCACCCTGGGCCTAGATCTCAGTTTCCAAGGGCAACTCTCATGCGTGGTCTCCTAAAATCCCAACACAATTCATGGCAATACTTCTCTGAGTGCAGTTCCAGAACTCCGTCTCTAAGGGGAATCACGCCAGAGTTCAAGACCAGGTGGACCAAGTCATCCCTTCCAACCGTCACAGAAATGACCACAATTCACACCAAAACACTGCCACATGGCCCTCATCTTCTTCCATATAGACACTCATCATAACCTCTGGCTGGAGGTTTCCATGAGGGGGGCAGCCCAAGACAGTGTCTAGAATAAGCTCACTTCCTGTGAACCAGGAGTGATCAAATAGGCCTTCCATTAATACTGCTCTGCTTCTCCAATTTGAGGACTACTGACTTTCGGGTATAGATTCTTTCTGTGAATTGGAGACATGAGAAAACCCAAGAACCTATGGGCTAGCCTCTGCAGGGCTTTGAAAAACTCATTTGACCCAAAGGATCCCTATTCTCACTTGATGGAGGTCAGGAACTTTCCAGAGGAAAGCGAGAGACTTCATCCACAATGACTGCTCTTTTTGCCATTTTGGCTTTGGATGCACACATGTTATCTTTCTTTAATCCATCAGGTGCTGAGAATCTAAGCCACAGCCTCACACAGGGCCAAGAGGCTGATTCACACATCTCCCTTTGCACAGGAATTCAGCAAAAAGCCACAGGTGATGCCCATTCATTTCCATTTGAAAACTCTTTACTTCAGGTTTGACAAAGGTGTAGCCTGAGGCAAAGACCTTCCTGACATTCAGGGTAACAGAACAATAGGTAAGCAAAAGGCCCAAAGCAGGGTTTCTCCACTGACACTTTACTGGTCACACTGATATCTGAGTTTTCTGAGATGCTTGCCATTCTCTTCAGTTATCCAGTACATGGCCATGTCACAGAGCTGGGAGGTGGTACATATCTTCGACACAAAACCATGAGCCTATTCTGGAGAGTGGCCAGAATTCAGGAAGAAAACAGGAACTTAGCAAGATAGTAGGTGTTGCCCATAGATAAGGCAAGCCCCAGTCCATTCATAAATCGGAAAGGATGAATGCTGGAAAGTTTTCTACTAGACAGGACACATCCATTGATTCATTCTCTTTTCCAATGTCTACAACCAGGGATACAGTGGGATACACAGACATGGAAACACTCGCCTTGTCAAACGACTTACTAGAAACAGTCCACTCCAAACCAAACAAACTGTCTTTCCTACCTATTCTCAGAACATGAGACAAAACCATAATCTCACAACCACACCCACTAAGGTACCTCCTTCCCCAAAGTAGGCCTGTGACAATCCGGAGTGTCTTCTGACTGGTGGGCCATACAATGTTCCCCCAAAATGTCCCGTTTTCTCTCAGATCTGGCCTCCTTGTCCTACTCAATGAAGTTGTCAGGAGGCACCCGTGAGCCACTCACTACCTGCTTTCCAGAAAAGTCCCCTCTTCAGAGCTTTCCTGGCATTTGGTCATCCTCACATCAGTAGGTACCAAGAAAGACTGACTCTGTCCTTTTTAAATGCAAACAAGTCAGCCCACTGGGACTGGGACTGAAACTGGCTCTGGGTGCCTGGCTTCCTGGTTGCCAAGTTCAGAGAGTTCCATCACAAAAGAAGTGAGGTGAGGTCACTTCCTTCAGGAACTGAATGAGGTCACTGCCTTGGCAACCAAGTTGTCCTAACAGTTGCTTCCAAGGGTCCTATGAGATGGAGGCTGCCCCTGCTTCCTGTGACACTTTCACAAGTTAGAATGGTATATCCTCCATAGGCACCCAAGAACAGCTTTCCACACAGGCCTGGTTTGGTCCATCTTGTCTACATTAAGAAGAGTGCGGCTCATTCAGACACAACCCTTCATCCTGACCAGATTGTTTGCCATGGAAGATGACTTTTGCTCTCTCATGTCCTTCAGAGCTGCCTACATCTTCTCCAGGGATCATTTCTGCATGGACCTTTGAGTTCTCAGCAGGTGGAAGATCCCCTACATTCCTCTATTGTAAGACCAACTCTGTCCCTGCTCTTCTGTAAAGTTGGATTGAGGGAACAGTGTATGGTTAGGGGTAAGAACATGTTTGATTTGGGTTAGGAATCATTCTACTGGATGAAGAATGGTATTGGGAACCTGCGATATTTATAATAATATATAGGTGAAAACAGAAATCTAAGTAAGCTTTGAAGCCCAAAAGAGCATTGGGCCGTTGACTGGGATACTTAGCTTTGAATTACATTCTGCACAGATGTCTCAGATAAATTGATATACAATGGCATAAGACCTTGTACCTTGGATGATTGAAGGTGGAAGAGAACATCCAGTCAAAAAGGGATAGTAGGTAGGAATAGGAAGATAGTCAGTAGGTTTAGGAAGAAGAGTGAGTATAACATTTGGACCAAATGACCTTTAGCAGTAGGGTGTCAGTTAGAGAGTAGATGTAAATGTCAGCACATGTGAAGAGTCAGTCACAAGAATGAATATGGGAAATTATGTAGGAAAGCAGATATCAATAGAGACTTTGGGAAACCAGTCAAAGTATAAAGGGAGTGATAGGATTAGATATTTTCAACAGGGTTGAGGTTGAATATGTAATCTTAGGACGAAGCAACTGTGTAGTCACCAATAGGATAGACATTTGAGAGCATTAGGCCCCTGGACAAGGATGTTTTTAGTAATCCATGCTCACTTTCCATTTAGACTTTGGTACAATCATAAGTGTGAACTTTGCATTATGTGTCCAGAATATCACGGTGATAAAATGAATATGTAGATCAGGTGACATGAGTATTTCTTCCACCATTTCTGGGAGCAATATCTTGAAGACGTATTGATTAGTATTTGGGTGCACCAATAGGTGTACCCTGTGTCTATGAATATAGAGACAATGCATGGATAGACCACACTGTGAATAAATAATATATCTGGTTCCAATTTACATAATGGATTGAACTGATACCTGAAAATATATAGGAAATCTAATATTGATACACAATCATTCATTAAAACCAGTTATATATCTAATGGTAATATTAGGTTTATGGTTTAACATGAAGGCTGTGTGAGATTTGCTTGAAAAGTGATTATGGAAATCGAAAATAATGTGTTTGGAAAGAAGTCTCATGAAAAGACCAGTCCAGAAACGTACAGGAGTACATTTGTTCTGAAGCAGGAAGTGATTGAAAGTGAACCAAATGCCTGGAAATTTGTGAACTTGTGGATGAAATATATATCCTATGATGTGCATCAACTGAAGAAATAGTGATGTACCAGTGTCGAAAAAAAAGAAACGTCAAAATACACATCATGTATCATAGGAATCTACTTGCATTGATGCTAAACTCGGTCAGTTACTGTAGAAATATTAGGATTTCCAAGCACCATTCACTACGAAACAAATGTGTATTTCAGGTGGATGAATATTTCTGAGAATAATCTTTTGAAAAGATGATTATAAATCCACATACATGAACATGAATGAATTTAGGGAGTGTATAATAAGACACATATATTACATACTTTGAAAATTCTGGAGAGTGTGTGTGTGTGTGTGTGTGTGTGTGTGTGTGTATACACACACACACACACACATTCAAACAAAACAAACACAGAGAGACTTTAAAAAGAAGAAATATATATGCCAATCAAAATTCATCATGAAATATATATCATCCACAGATCCAAAAATATTTAATTTACTGAACATTGATTAATGTATCATGTTGTTCAAGTAGAAAGCTCACCCATAGGTTGAATTTTCTGTTCCGACAGCATTTAGGAGGAGTGATCTCTTCTCACAATTTGTATCTTCCATGTCAGCCACCTCACAAGAATGTATGTGGGATACCAGGTAGGATTCTATATGTGCATGTAAAAATACATGTGCTGAATAGGCTACAGAGAAAGGGAGACAGGAATTCACATATTTGTTAACTTTACAAACACATGGAGAACTACTTCTCTTAAATTGGACTAGATTTATAACACCTAGCCTTTATAATGCCAAAGGAAACTCCAATTATACACCATGCCTCCTCTGAACTGCATGCATTGCTATTCTGTTTGGGTTATTTTCCTCCATCATATCAGGATTGGTAATCAGAGTCTTGGAGGGTATGGGTTAATGTCAGGGATTCAGTATTTTGAATGGAAAATAGGAAAATGAAACCAATGTGTATGCAATTATGTGCTACACAAAAATCTTCCCACTCTCATCAAGAACAATGCCTTGACATTACCTTTGGCCCAAGTAAGACACAATTCCAAGAGACCAGTTAGAAAATCTGTGAATATATATATATACAGTGGAAAATGCTCAGGAGTTCACAACCTTGGAGGTGGTAGAGGGGTTTTCATAATTAAGGGACAGGGTAAACACTCCACAAACATGGAGCTCTGTTGGCATAAAGACTTCTTGGGAAACTGCCTCTGAGGTTGGACCCTTGAAATATATGTTGTTGTCAGGAGCTGTATCTTCCTTTGTAGTGAGAGCATCAAAGCTTGGTCTGTGTCTATGTGGCCTGGAGGACATGGTTTATGATTTTCCAATGAACATGAGGCAGCAGTGCTGAATTCTCTCTTTGTAGGTAAACTGTGGCCACTGGGGTCTAAGTGTATCCCCGTGTGGACTGTGAGGCCATTTGGTCATCCTCCACTTTTCCTGGTGTTTCTTGCTGCTTCACTGGGAGTTTCCTATTTGCTTCATGAAATACAAGGAGTTCAACTGGGACACAGTGCTGGAGGGAGTTCTGTAATTGTGCTGACTCAGGGTCCTAGGAGAATGCACCAACCAGGCTTCTATCCCACAGAGCTTGCCCCCTTGACCATAGCAACCTGATTCTGAACATTGCCCGGAAACCTCTCCATATAACAAGATGCCTTTACATATAAGGGTCTGCTGGTTGCACCGTGTCAGTCACAAGCCATATGGAAGCCAATGGCAGATCCACATGGCCCCACCACAGATGTTTTATCACACACCTGCACACCACTGCTCTAGGCCCACTAATCAGCAGGCTCCAACTTACTGGCATCTCTGTTCTACACCATTTTCATGAAACCCAGTCAATCAAGGCACTGTCTGGTACACTCATTATCAGCAACAGGACATCCAAAGGTTCTCCAGTGCCACCTGGTCATGGGAATTTCAAAAATTTCATGGTATTTATCAAGCCATTTTTCCAGGATGACCTTGGAGGCACTGTGGGTTTCGATTCATTCAGGAACCACTAAATGGTGAGGAAGCTCATTTCAATGAAATTTCTGGAGAAACACTCAGAGGCAAGGCTTCCCAAGAGTGGCCAAGAGGTCACATCAAGCCAGGCCCATTTAAGGTCTACAATGTGAGGTCCCTGTGTGTTTTGACTCTCAATTATGGCTGCCAAGTCTTTAGGAATAAAATCATGTGATATCCTGGCTGAGATTCCCAGTGCTCTGTGGAAAGCCACCCTGGGCCTAGATCTCAGTTTCCAAGGGCAACTCTCATGCGTGGCCTCCTAAAGTCCCAACACAATTCATGGCAATACTTCTCTGAGTTCAGTTCCAGAACTCCGTCTCTAAGGGGAATCATGCCAGAGTTCAAGACCAGGTGGACCAAGTCATCCCTTCCAACCGCCACAGAAATGAACACAATTCAAACCAAAACATTGCCACATGGCCCTCATCTTCTTCCATATAGACACTCATCATAACCTCTGGCTGGAGGTTTCCATGAGGCGGGCAGCCCAAGACAGTGTCTAGAATAAGCTCCCTTGCCAATCATTTGCCTAATGTCAGGGTGGCCCGGACACCCTTCCTGTGAACCAGGAGTGATCAAATAGGCCTGCCATTAATACTGCTCTGCTTCTCCAATTTGAGGCCTACTGACTTTCGGGTATAGATTCTTTCTGTGAATTGGAGACATGAGAAAACCCAAGAACCTATGGGCTAGCCTCTGCAGGGCATTGAAGAACTCATTTGACCCAAAGGATCCCTATTCTCACTTGATGGAGGTCAGGAACTTTCCAGAGGAAAGCGAGAGACTTCATCCACAATGACTGCTCTTTTTGCCATTTTGGCTTTGGATGCACACATGTTATCTTTCTTTAATCCATCAGGTGCTGAGAATCTAAGCGACAGCCTCACACAGGGCCAAGAGACTGATTCACACATCTCCCTTTGCACAGGAATTCAGCAAAAAGCCACAGGTGATGCCCATTCATTTCCATTTGAAAACTCTTTACTTCAGGTTTGACAAAGGTGTAGCCTGAGGCAAAGACCTTCCTGACATTCAGGGCAACAGAACAATAGGTAAGCAAAAGGCCCAAAGCAGGGTTTCTCCACTGACACTTTACTGGTCACACTGATATCTGAGTTTTCTGAGATGCTTGCCATTCCCTTCAGTTATCCAGTACATGGCCATGTCACAGAGCTGGGAGGTGGTACATATCTTGGACACAAAACCATGAGCCTATTCTGGAGAGTGGCCAGAATTCAGGAAGAAAACAAGAACTTAGCAAGATAGTAGGTGTTGCCCATAGATAAGGCAAGCCCCAGTCCATTCATAAATCGGAAACCATGAATGCTGGAAAGTTTTCTACTAGACAGGACGCATCCATTGATTCATTCTCTTTTCCAATGTCTACAACCAGGCATACAGTGGGATACACAGACATAGAAACACTCGCCTTGTCAAACGACTTACTGGAAACAGTCCACTCCAAACCAAACAAACTGCCTTTCCTACCTATTCTCAGAACATGAGACAAAACCATAAACTCACAACCACACCCACTAAGGCACCTCCTTCCCCCAAGTAGGTCTGTGACAATCCGGAGTGTGTTCTGACTGTTGGGCCATAAAATGTTCCCCCAAAATGGCCCTTCTTCTCTCAGATCTGGCCTCCTTGGCCTACTCAATGAACTTGTCAGGAGCCACCCGTGAGCCACTCACTACCTGCTTTCTCAGAAAAGTCCCCTCTTCAGAGCTTTCCTGGCATTTGGTCATCCTCACATCAGTAGGTACCAAGAAAGACTGACTCTGTCCTTTTTAAATGCAAACAAGTCAGCCTACTGGGACTGGGACTGAAACTGGCTCTGGGTGCCTGGCTTCCTGGTTGCCAAGTTCAGAGAGTTCCATCACAAAAGAAGTGAGGTGAGGTCACTTCCTTCAGGAACTGAATGAGGTCACTGCCTTGGCAAATAAATAGTCCTAACAGTTGCTTCCAAGGGTCCTATGAGATGGAGGCTGCCCCTGCTTCCTGTGACACTTTCACAAGTTAGAATGGTATATCCTCCATAGGCACCCAGGAACAGCTTTCCACACAGGCCTGGTTTGGTCCATCTTGTCTACATTAAGAAGAGTGCGGCTCACTCAGACACAACCCTTCATCCTGACCAGGTTGTTTGCCATGGAAGATGACTTTTGCTCTCTCATGTCCTTCAGAGCTGCCTACATCTTCTCCAGGGATCATTTCTGCATGGACCTTTGAGTTCTCAGCAGGTGGAAGATCCCCTACATTCCTCTATTGTTAGACCAACTCTGTCCCTGCTCTTCTGTAAAGTTGGATTGAGGGAACAGTGTATGGTTAGGGGTAAGAACATGTTTGATTTGGGTTAGGAATCATTCTACTGGATGAAGAATGGTATTGGGAACCTGTGATATTTATAATAATATATAGGTGAAGTATATGTATGAAAACAGAAATCTAAGTAAGCTTTGAAGCCCAGAAGTGTATTGGGCCCTTGACTGGGATACTTAGCTTTGAATTACATTCTGCACAGATGTCTCACATAAATTGATATACAAAGGCATAAGACCTTGTACCTTGGATGATTGAATGTGGAAGAGAACATCCAGTAAAAAGGGATAGTAGGTAGGATTAGGAAGATAGTCAGTAGGTTTAGGAAGAAGAGTGAGTATAACATTTGGACCAAAAGTTCTTTAGCAGTAGGGTGTCAGTTAGAGAGTAGATGTAAATGTCAGCACATGTGAAGAGTCAGTCACAAGAATGAATATGGGAAATTATGTAGGAAAGCAGATATCAATAGAGACATTGGGAAATCAGTCAAAGTATCAAGTGAGTGATAGGATTAGAAATTTTCAACAGGGTTGAGGTTGAATATGTAATCTTAGGACGAAGCAACTGTGTAGTCACCAATAGGATTGACATTTGAGAGCATTAGGCCCCCGGACAAGGATGTTTTTAGTAGTCCTTGCTCACTTTCCGTTTAGACTTTGGTACAATCATAAGTGTGAACTTTGCATTATGTGTCCAGAATATCACTGTGATAAAATGAATATGTAGATCAGGTGACATGAGTATTTCTTCCACCATTTCTGGGAGCAATATCTTGAAGATGTATTGATTAGTATTTGGGGGCAGCAATAGGTGTACCCTGTGTCTATAAATATAGAGACAATGCATGGATAGACCATACTGCGAATAAATAATATAACTGGTTCCAATTTACATAATGGATTGAACTGATACCTGAAAATATATAGGAAAGCTAATATTGATACACAATCATTCATTCCAACCAGTTATATATCTAATGGTAATATTAGGGTTACGGTTTACCATGAAGGCTGTGTGAGATTTGCTTGAAAAGTGATTATGGAAATCGAAAATAATGTGTTTGGAAAGAAGTCTCATGAAAAGACCAGTCCAGAAACATACAGGAGTATATGTGTTCTGAAGCAGGAAGTGCTTGAAAGTGAACCAAATGCCTGGAAATTTGTGAACTTGTGGATGAAATATATATCCTATGATGTGCATCAACTGAAGAAATAGTGATGTACTAGTGTTGAAAAAAAAGAAACGTCAAAATACACATCATGTATCATAGGAATCTACTTGCATTGATGCTAAACTCGGTCAGTAACTGTAGAAATATTAGGATTTCTAAGCACCATTCACTAGGAAACAAATGTGTATTTCAGGTGGATGAATATTTCTGAGAATAATCTTTTGAAAAGATGATTATAAATCCACATACATGAACATGAATGAATTTAGGGAGTGTATAATAAGACACATATATTTCATACTTTGAAAAATCTGGAGAGAGAGTGTGTGTGTGTGTGTGTGTGTATATATATATATATATATACACACACACACACACACATTCAAACCAAACTAACACAGAGAGACTTTAAAAAGAGGAAATATATATGCCAATCAAAATTCATCATGAAATATATATCATCCACCGATCCAAAAATATTTAATTTACTGAACATGGATTTACGTATCATGATGTTCAAGTAGAAAGCTCACCCATAGGTTGAATTTTCTGTTCCAACAGCATTTAGGAGGAGTGATCTCTTCTCACAATTTGTATCTGCCATGTCAGCCACCTCACAAGAATGTATGTGGGATACCAGGTAGGATTCTATATGTGCATGTAAAAATACATGTGCTGAATAGGCTACAGAGAAAGGGAGACAGGAATTCACATATTTGTTAACTTTACAAACACATGGAGAACTACTTCTCTTAAATTGGACTAGATTTATAACACCTAGCCTTTATAATGCCAAAGGAAACTCCAATTATACACCATGCCTCCTCTGAACTGCATGGATTGCTATTCTGTTTGGGTTATTTTCCTCCATCATATCAGGATTGGTAATCAGAGTCTAGGAGGGTATGGGTTAGTGTCAGGGATTCAGTATTTTGAATGGAAAATAGGAAAATGAATCCAATGTGTATGCAATTATGTGCTACAAAAAATCTTCCCACTCTCATCAAGAACAATGCCTTGACATTCCCTTTGCCCCAAGTAAGACACAATTCGAAGAGAAGAGTTAGAAGATCTGTGAATACATATATACAATGAAAATGCTCAGGAGTTCACAACCTTGGATGTGGTTGAGGAGTTTCCATAAGTAAGGGACAGGGTAAACACTCCACAAACATGGAGCTCTGCTGGCCTAAAGACTTCTTGGGAAACTGCCTCTGAGTTGGACCCTTGAAATATATGTTGTTGTCAGGAGCTTTAACTTCCTTTATAGTGAGACCATCAAAGCTTGGTCTGCATCTATGTGGCCTGGAGGACATGGTTTCTGATTTTCCAAGGAACATGAGGCAGCACTCTTTGTAGGTAAACTGTGGCCACTGGGGTCTAAGTGTTTCCCCGTGTGGACTGTGAGGCCATTTGGTCAACCTCCACTTTTCTTGGTTTCTTGCTGTTTCACTGGGAGTTTCCTATTTGCTTCATGAAATACAAGGAGTTCAACTGGGACACAGTGCTGGAGGGAGTTCTGTCACGTGTGCTGACTCAGGGTCCTAGGAGAATGCACCAACCAGGCTTCTATCCCACAGAGCTTGCCCCCTTGACCATAGCAACCTGATTCTGTGGAAAGCCACCCTGGGCCTAGATCTCAGTTTCCAAAGGCAACTCTCATGCGTGGCCTCCTAAAATCCCAACACAATTCATGGTAAAACTTCTCCGAGTTCAGTTCCAGAACTCAGTCTCTAAGGGGAATCAGGCCAGAGTTCAAGACCAGGTGGACCAAGTCATCCATTCCAACCGCCAGGAAATGACAACAATTCAAACCAAAACACTGCCACATGGCCCTCATCTTCTTCCATATAGACACTCATGATAACCTCTGGCTGGAGGTTTCCATGAGGGGGCAGCCCAAGACAGTGTCTAGAATAAGCCCCCTTGCCCCTCATTTGCCTAACGTCTGGGTGGCCTGGACACACTTACTGTGAACCAGGAGTGATCAAATAGGCCTGCCATTAATACTGCTCTGCTTCTCCAATTTGAGACCTACTGACTTTCGGATATAGATTCTTTTTGTGAATTGGAGACATGAGAAAACCCAAGAACCTATGGGCTAGCCTCTGCAGGGCTTTGAAGAACTCATTTGACCCAAAGGATCCCTATTCTCACTTGATGGAGGTCAGCAACTTTCCAGAGGAAAGCGAGAGACTTCATCCACAATGACTGCTCTTTTTGCCATTTTGGCTTTGGATGCACACATGGGATCTTTCTTTAATCCATCAGGTGCTGAGAATCTAAGCCACAGCCTCACACAGGGCCAAGAGGCTGATTCACACACATCCCTTTGGACAGGAATTCAGCAAAAAGCCACAGGTTATGCCCATTCATTTCCATTTGAAAACTGTTTACTTCAGGCTTCACAAAGGGGTAGCCTGAGGCAAAGACCTTCCTGACACTCAGGGCAACAGAACAGTAGGTAAGCAAAAGGCCCAAAGCAGGGTTTCTCCACTGACACTTTACTGGTCACACTGATATCTGAGTTTTCTGAGATGCTTGCCATTCCCTTCACTTATCCAGTACATGGCCATGTCACAGAGCTGGGAGGTGGTACATATCTTGGACACAAAACCATGAGCCTATTCTGGAGAGTGGCCAGAATTCAGGAAGAAAACAGTAACTTAGGAAGATAGTAGGTGTTGCACATAAATAAGGCAAGCCCCAGTCCATTCATAAATCGGAAAAGATGAATGCTGGAAAGTTTTCTACTAAACAGGACACATCCAGTGATTCATTCTCTTTTCCAATGTCTACAACCAGGGATACAGTGGGATACACACACATAGAAACCCTCGCCTTGTCAAACGTCTTACTAGAAACAGTCCACTAAAAAAGAAACAAACTGCCTTTCCTACCTATTCTCAGAACATGAGACAAACCATAAACTCACAACCACACCCACTAAGGCACCTCCTTCCCCCAAGTAGGTCTCTGACTATCCAGAGTGTCTTCTGACTGGTGGGCCATTCAATGTTCCCCCAAAATGGCCCGTCCTCTCTCAGATCTGGCCTCCTTGGCCTACTCAATGAACTTGTCAGGAGCCACCAGTGAGCCACTCACTACCTGCTTTCTCAGAAAAGTCCCCTCTTCAGAGCTTTCCTGGCATTTGGTCATCCTCACATCAGTAGGTACCAAGAAAGACTGACTCTGTCCTTGGTAAATGCAAACAAGTGAGCCCACTGGGACTGGGACTGAAACTGGCTCTGGGTGCCTGGCTTCCTGGTTGCCAAGTTCAGAGAGTTCCATCACCAAGGAAGTGCGGTGAGGTCACTTCCTTCAGGAACTGAATGAGGTCACTTCCTTGGCAACCAAATAGTCCTAACAGTTGCTTCCAAGGGTCCTATGAGATGGAGGCTGCCCCTGCTTCCTGTGACACTTTCACAAGTTAGAATGGTATATCCTCCATAGGCACCCAGGAACAGCTTTCCACACAGTCCAGATTATCACTGTGATAAAATGTATATGAAGATCAGGTGACATGAGTATTTCTTTCACCATTTCTGGGAGCAATATCTTGAAGACGTATTGATTAGTATTTGGGGGCACCAATTGGTGTACCCTGTGTCTATGAATATAGAGATAATGCATGAATAGACCATACTGTGAATAAATAATATAACTGGTTCCAATTGACATAATGGATTGAACTGATACCTGAAAATATATTGGAAATCTAATATTGATACACAATCATTCTTTCCAACCCGTAATATATCTAATATTAATATTAGGGTTCTGGTTTACCATGAGGGTGTGTGAGATTTGCTTGAAAAGTGATTATGTTAATCGAAAATAATGTGTTTGGAAAGAAGTCTCATGAAAAGACCAGTCCAGAAATATACAGGAGTACATGTGTTCTGAAGCAGGAAGTGATTGAAAGTGAACCAAATGCCTGGAAATTTGTGAACTTGTGGATGAAATATATATCCTATGATGTGCATCAACTGAAGAAATAGTGATGTACTAGTGTTGAAAAAAAAGAAACGTCAAAATACACATCATGTATCATAGGAATCTACTTGCATTGATGCTAAACTCGGTCAGTTACTGTAGAAATATTAGTATTTCTAAGCACCATTCACTAGGAAACAAATGTGTATTTCAGGTGGATGAATATTTCTGAGAATATTCTTTTGAAAAGATGATTATAAATCCACATACATGAACATGAATGAATTTAGGGAGTGTATAATAAGACATATATTTCATACTTTTAGAACTCAGGATAGTGTGTGTGTGTGTGTGTGTGTCTGTGTGTGTGTGTATATATATATATATATATATATATATATATATATATACACATATATATACATTCAAACAATACAAACACACAGAGACTTTAAAATGTCGAAATATATATGCCAATCAAAATTCCTCATAATATATATATATATATATATATATATCATCCACAGATCCAAAAATATTTAATTTACTGAACATGGATTTATGTATCATGTTCTTCAAGTAGAAAGCTCACCCATAGTTTGAATTTTCTGTTCCAACAGCATTTAGGAGGAGTGATCTCTTCTCACAATTTGTATCTGCCATGTCAGCCACCTCACAAGAATGTACGTGAGATACCAGGTAGGATTCTATATGTGCATGTAAAAACACATGTGCTGAATAGGCTACAGAGAAAGGGAGAAAGGAATTCATATATTTGTTAACTTTAACAACACATGGAGAACTACTTCTCTTAAATTGTACTAGATTTATAACACCTAGCCTTTATAATGCCAAAAGCAAGTCCAATTATACACCTAGCCTCCTCTGAACTGCATGTATTGCTATTCTGTTTGGGTTATTTTCCTCCATCATATCAGGATTGGTAATCAGAGTCTATGAGGGTATGTGCTAGGAGCCACAGCAAAAATATTGATACAGGCACCTTTGGGTTTAGTGACTGCCAGCCAGTCATTGAGATTATGATTATGTTAAGTTACATTCATATGCTAATTGCACTCCTGCTGATTCCCTGGGCCCTTTACGGGTCTCAGGTTACTCATGTCACTCTTGTAATGGGAGAGTTCCCATTGGTTGGGAAAGGATGGTAGGAGTGTGTTCCGGGGGAATTGGGGCCCCGTCTCAGGTAGCACACACGTGGGTGGACCCACTTGTTAGGGGACGCACACGGCCTCTCACAAAATAAAACTTTGTTTCAGTTTGACTGGCTTGTGTTTTTGTGCCCAGCCGGGTTGCAAGATTGCAAGCTGGCGTACACTGACAGCCCAGCAGGGAGGCGCCCAGCAGGAAGGCATCAGGCGGTGCTCGGCGACAGCAGCGGCAGGAGCGAGCTCCGAAAAGCCTGCATGGCCCGGGCCGAGCAGCCTGCAGCATTTTGGTGGCCCTGTATGGGGAACGCCCAAAATTTAAAGGTGAGTAATATCGCTGGCCCCTAAGGAAAGGCGACAGAATGGGTATTCCTGTTTTGATTTATTCTGCTTTTATTTCAGGCTCTCTAGCCTTACAATTTTTTCAGGCGAATTGGGAAAAATGGTTGGCTCAAGGTTTGAAGTTATTCGGCCCTGAGAGAGAGAAAATTGATATAATCATTTTCCTCCTCTCCGTTTCTGTTTCATTCTGTTTTGGCTTTCTTCTAACCTATCTTATTGGGTTATGTTACCTTTATAGTAGATTAGAATCTAGTAAAAAACAAACCGAAAATCTGTTAAGTAAATTGTTAGAGGTCCAGGCCATGGCAGAAAACATATTAGGTCAAGCAAAACAAAAGGTCTCTCAAGCTAGTCAGACAGAAGAAAATTTGAAGAAGGCAAGCTCAGGGAAAAAACGGTCGTCAGATAGGGAGGCTGCTACTAACTCCGTTCCACCACCAGAGGGCGTAATTCCACCAACAGCTTTACCTGCCTCCATAGATGATGAACGGAATCCTGAGGCAGGACCCCAAAAGTTAGCATGCCCTGTAGTTGAGCGGGGAGAAGAAAGACAACGAGCTTACCGTGCCTTAGATTTCAAAATAGTAAAGCAATTAAAGGAAGCTGTAGCAACCTATGGCCCGGCCGCTCCCTTCACAGTCAGTATGGTCGAATCTATTACCAGCTGGGACTTAACACCAGCAGATTGGGCTAACGTGTGTCAGTCTGTGCTAAATGGAGGACAATATTTATTATGGAAATTTGCCAATGAGGAATTTTGCAAGGAGACAGCTAGGCGAAATGCAGCAGCAGGTTACCCTGAAAGAGATTTACAAATGTTATTAGGGAGAGGAGCCTATGAAGGTCAGAGGCAACAGATCAGATATGATCCTGGCGTATACGCTCAGATTGGTATAGATGCAATTAGGGCATGGAAAACTTTGAAGGGACAAGGGGATTTACAAGGTCAACTATCTAAGATAATACAAGGAGTTAATGAGCCCTACGCTGACTTTGTAGCTAGACTTATTGAAACATCCTCTGAGACATTTGAAAATACAGAACAGGCAATGCCATTTATAAAACAACTGGCTTACGATCAAGCAAATCGTTGCTGCAAAGAGGTCATTAGACCATGGAAACATGAAGATTTAAACACATATATTAAATTATGTAGAGACATTAATGAACAAGGACAAGTCATGGCAGCTGAAGTAAAACAGGCTTTAGATACCAAGCCAAAAACATGCTATAATTGCAATCAAAAAGGACATTTTAAAAGAAATTGCCCCATAGGAGGAGGGTTTAACAAAGCTAGGTACCAAAGGAGTAGAATCCCGGGTATTTGCCCACGATGCCATAGAGGGAGACATTGGGCTAATGAATGCCGTTCTCAAACCACCATAGAGGGTATTCCGTTATCAAAAAATGGACAAAGACCAAGTGTCTACCCATGATATGGTGGAGAAAGGTATCAGGCCCCGTTGCCAAAAAATGAATTGGAGGGCCCAATGCCCGGGGCCCAAAACCACAAATATACGGGGCAATGGAGGAACCCAACAGCACCATCAAGGTGGTGCCCAGGATGCATTATCCATTGGATCCCTCATCAGACAGACTAGAGGGAGCGCAGGGTTGGACATCTGTGCCTCCGCCAGAGCAGTATTAACTCCAGAGATGGGAGTTCAAATCATTCCCACAGGAATAAAAGGACCTCTTCCCCAGGGAACAGTAGGCTTATTATTAGGACGCAGTTCTTCTACACTTAAAGGACTTATGATAAGTCCTGGGGTAATTGATCCCGATTATGAGGGAGAAATAAAAATCATAGCTAGTTCTCCAAGAGGTATATCAGTAATTTCATCAGGAGATAGAATAGCACAGTTATTAATAATACCAAGCCTACATGATACATTTTCCAGTTGTAATGTAGAAAGAGGTTCCAAGGGATTAGGCTCCACAGGTGTAGATTGGGCTATGCTTTCTTTAAATTTAGATTATCGCCCTATGCTAAAATTAAATATTCAAGGACATGACTTTAATGGACTGCTGGACACAGGCGCTGACCTCAGCATCATATCTCGCCAGGAATGGCCTAAGCACTGGCCATTGCAACAAGCCACCCAAACGCTTAGAGGCCTAGGGGTGGCGACTAATCCCCATAGAAGTGCAATGGTATTAGATTGGAAGGATCCTGAAGGATGTGAAGGAACTATACAGCCCTATGTATTGGACCATCTCCCCATAAATTTATGGGGACGAGACGTCCTAGATCAATTAGGATTGACATTAACAAATAACGTCAATCCTAACGCGCCCACTACTAGGGCAAAACAAGGCTTTAGAAAAGAAAAGAGATTAAGAGATCAAGAACAAGATATAACAGCACCAATTCAAATAGATCAAGAAATAAATAAACATGGATTGGGTTTTCAAAAAGGGCCACTGAGACAATCAAAATTACTTGGAAATCAGAAAGACCAGTGTGGGTTCCTCAGTGGCCCCTAACTAAAGAAAAGATACAAGTAGCCCATGATCTGGTCAAACAGCAATTAGCGGAAGGACATATACAACCTTCCGTATCTCCCCATAATACTCGCATTTTTGTCATTAAAAAGAAATCTGGTAAATGGAGATTATTACAAGATTTAAGAGCCATTAATAATGAGATGGTTATTATGGGACCTGCTCAATCAGGGATTCCCCAATTGTCTGCTCTACCAAAAACCTGGCATGTTCTAGCTATAGATATTAAAGATTGTTTCTTCTCAATTCCAATTCATCCCGAGGATAGTCCACATTTTGCATTTACTATCCCTGCACTGAATCATGAAGGTCCTGATCAGAGATATGAACGGAAAGTACTCCCTCAAGGGATGGCTAACAGCCCAACTTTGTGCCAAATTTATGTTGATAAAGCAATCCAGCCACTTAGAAATCAAAATCCTGAACTACAGATATTTCACTACATGGATGATGAGTTAATGGCACATAAAGATAAAAACATATTGCTAGAATGTTATGCCACACTTACAAACTTATTAAAAAATTATAATCTAGAGATAGCAATAGATAAAGTACAATTAAATCTTCCAATTAATTATTTAGGAGTTCTATTATCCTCAACCATGGTCCGTCCACCAAAAATTCAAATACGAGTAGATCAACTCAAATCGCTTAATGACTTTCAAAAGTTATTGGGAGATATAAATTGGATAAGGCCTTATCTAGGCATACCAACAGGAGAATTAGGACCTTTATTTGATATTCTAAAAGGTCCATCAGATACAAATTCACCCTGCATGTTAACGCCTGAAGCTAGAAAGACATTAAAAATCATTGAGGCATATATGGAAAATATGCATTTGGATAGAATTGATATAAGTTTGCCTTTATTATTTATTGTACTACCGACAAAAAATATTCCTACAGGAGTATTTTGGCAAGAAGGTCCATTATTATGGATACATTTATCTTATTCTCCTAATACTATTCTTACTAGATATCCTGAGGCTGTAGGGCAATTAATACTCAAAGGAATAAAAGCAGCAAAAGGAGTGTTTGGGATTTCTCCCAATAAAATTATTACTCCATATACTATGCATCAAATTGATGAGTTAGCTAATGAGTTAAATACTTGGGCAATAATCATGTGTAAATCTAGTGTTGCATTTGATAATCACTTGCCATCTAATCCTTTGTTGTCTTTTTGGTCTAAGCATCCTGTAGTTTTTCCAAAAATGACAAGAAAAACCCCTATCATAAATGCTCCAAATATATTCACTGATGGGTCAAACAATGGTACAGCAGCAGTAGTTACTCCTGATCAAACTTTCACATTTTTAGTACCCAAACAATCAGCTCAAAAGGTAGAGCTCAATGCAGTATTGCAAGCTTTTATGATGTTCAAAGATTCTACATTTAATTTATTTTCTGATAGTCAGTATGTAGTTAATGCTATTGTATCTCTTGAAGATGCTGGTAGGATTTCTCCTTCCTCTACTGTTTTCTCTTTGTTTTCTGCTATACAAAGTCTAATCTGGAATAGAAAGGATCCATTCTTTATAGGACATATCAGAGCACATACAGGATTGCCTGGAGCCCTTAGTTTGGGTAATGAACTAGCAGATAAATCTACACATGACATACATATCTTCACCACAATAGAAGAAGCTATAAATTTTCATAAAAGGTTCCATGTCAATGCTAATACTTTACAAAAACGTTTTAAAATAACCAAAGAACAAGCCAGACACATAATAAAACAATGTCAAAATTGTGTGACATTTTTGCCACAAGTTAATCTTGGAGTCAATCCTAGAGGACTGATACCTAACCATATTTGGCAGATGGACGTCACACACTTGCCAGAATTTGGAAAATTAAAATATTTACATGTTACAGTTGATACTTCTTCTGGATTTTTGATGGGCTCCCTTCATCCTGGAGAAAAACCTAAAGATGTTATAGCTCATTGCTTACAAAATTTTGCCACTGTGGGTGTTCCTAAACAGTTAAAAACTGATAACGGTCCTGGTTACACCTCCAAGTCTTTTAAACAATTTTGCTCATCATTTGGCATTACTCATATAACAGGAATCCCATACAACCCACAGGGACAAGGCATAGTTGAAAGAGCTCATCAAACTATTAAAATGTACTTATTAAAACAAAAGGAGGGAATTAGTAAGGGGTATATATCCCCCAAAGATAAACTTAAAATAACCCTTTTTACTCTAAACTTTCTAAATTTGGATTCATCAGGACTTAGTGCTGCGGAAAGACATATGTATCCGAAAAATGTACATAAGCCTAAGGTACTTTGGAAAGATATTCTAACAGGACAATGGAAAGGTCCGGACCCAGTAATAGTCTGGAGTCGGGGCTCCGTCTGTGTTTTTCCACAGGAGGAACAGCAAATAATTTGGATTCCAGAGAGATTAACTAAAACAATTTCTACAGAAAAAGAAGATGATTTGACTCAAATCCATAACAGCTGATATCCAGAGTTCCAGCCTGGCTATTCTTACATCTGCGACAGTGATTTACCACGGTGCCTTTTTCAATATCTATTTCATTATTTGCATTTTTCCCACATCATAAAGTTCTATTTTATTTTATTTTATTTTATTCTACCTTATTTTTTTGAGCTCATACAAACCTAGGTTAATGTTTTTCTGATCAGTTTTATTTTTTGACTGTGTTTTATTTTTTTTTAACTGTAAAGATTTTAAACATTGCAATGGAGATTTCACCTAGCTATAGCTACAAGGCCTTTATTTACTATTGTCTTATATGTTCTATGTTATGTATGCACTGTTTTGTGTTGTATGTCTGTATGTGTGTATGTCCATATTTCATTTATAAGGAGCGCTCATGTATAAATAGATACAAGAATCCAAAAACAAATTTCAAGTCACGTGACTTATATGGTTTAATTTACATTAGGTAAACAGCTGTTATAAATTTTGCTTTTTTTTTTAAAGAGAGAGTGATAGAGGAGAGAGAGAGAGAGAGAGAGAATTTTTAATATTTTTTTTTATTTTTTAGTTCTCGGTGGACACAACATCTTTGTTGGTATGTGGTGGTGAGGATCGAACCTGGGCCGCACGCATGCCAGGCGAGCGTGCTACCGCTTGAGCCACATCCCCAGCCCCATAAATTTTGCTTTTAAAGGTGGTTAACAGATCTGTTTGTTTACTTTCACCTTTCCTTTTCATTATATTTAATAATTCTGTGCAGGATAATGTCTCTTTAGCAACATGGCCATAATTCCCATCTCCATCCCAGTGCCGGTGAAGACTAAGATAAAACCAAACTACAACTTTTATGTTAGCTATCACAGTAAACTGTATAAACTGATACATCAATCAATATAACTCAATAAGACTGCTCAATCAAGGACTTAATTTACTTTGGGAGGAAATGGACATATTGATAGACTCCTCCACTTTGAACTGCTCAATCAAGGACTTAATTTACTTTGTGAGGAAATGGACATATTGATAGACTCCTCCACTTTGAAGTGCTTACACAACTTGCCTGGACTATGTATCACCTGTATGCATTGTGCTCTATTTGTTGATACAGCGAACTGGTAGTGCTAAATATCTTAGCCGATGTGTCACCAGTGGTGAGGCAAGAACCTCACCCCCCCACTGGTGCTTAGGCCTATCCACAAGCATGGCTATGCTGGACCGGTAGTCAGTGACGGTTTGATCTGGTTACAGTGGATTCAACCTAAGACAGGAAACTGACGTGTAAAGGTCAGTTCTCCCATGATGGGTAAGAACCACATGTTAAATTGGACAACCTAACAGGCACGGTCCCTAGCCACATTGCCTGTTGTTTAATTAAACAGAAGGGTGCAGGATAGAGTGCCAGGGATCCCAACAGCCTGCAGCAGGACCCGGGAGATCCAGGCCAACTGATTCGCGCAGCCTGCCCTGCTGCTACAGAAGGCGTGGCGCCTCAGTGAAGCCATTAATTAGCAAGCAGGGAGGTTAGGGACTGCCATTAGGTGGAATCCCGCCAGCCAAGCCCACACGGACCCTTGGGCCGAGCTTGGGATCTCAGAAGGGGAAGGAAGCGGTACAGTCCCATCCCCCACAGCGGACACTCCACCGAGGCAGTCAGCAGCCACCATCCGGTAAAGCTGAAGGATACACTGCCACTCTCCTTCAGAGTGCTACATATAAACAGGTTGGTGTCATTCAGCTCACCCCCCAGACAGCGGGAATTCGCATAAAATCTCTCCTAGGCTTGCTGGGAGAGGGAGTATCAAGCTGAGCCTCCATAAAGACTAGGGGGAAACTAGAGACACCTGACCTCCAACCCCTCCTCCCAGTAGCAGCCAAAAGGAAACCTGGCTAGCCAGCGCTGGGGGAGGGGCAAGCAGAAAAAATCAAAGTGATAGAGTGCCAGGGATCCCAACAGCCTGCAGCAGGACCCGGGAGATCCAGGCCAACTGATTCGCGCGGCCTGCCCTGCGGCTACAGAAGGCGTGGCGCCTCAGAGAAGCCATTAATTAGCAAGCAGGGAGGTTAGGGACTGCCATTAGGTGGAATCCCGCCAGCCAAGCCCACCGCCCACGCCCGGAACAGACCCAGCGACCTGCCAGCATGGTAGTCACGACACCCCAATTGGAATAGGGACAGAGCAGAGCAGCCTTCCACTCCCGGAACAGGCCCAGAGAGACGCCAGCGTGGTAGACACGTCACCCCAATTGGAGTAGGGGCACAGCCGCCACCCGCACCTGCAAGGGAGACTTTTCAACTATACAAGAGCAACATAAATAAATAGGGGGTAAATTTCAAAAACACAACAGTTGCACCAAGCAGAAAGAAACGCGAGCAGTATGAAAAGACAAGGAAAGAAAGGACCACAAGCAATGCAGGTCAACTCAACTTTAGAAGAGGTAATAGCTGCAACAGATGGAATATCAGATAAAGAGTTCAGGATATATATGCTTCAGATGATCTGGAGTCTCAAGGAAGACATGAGACAGCAAAATCAGACAATGAAAGATCACATTGACAAACAAATCCAGGAAGTAAAAGATCAATTTCACAGGGAGATAGAGGTAATAAAAAACAAACAAATAGAAATTCTAGAAATGCAGGAAACAATCAACCAACTTAAAAACACAATTGAGAATACTACCAGCAGAGTAGATCACTTAGAAGAGAGAACATCAGACAATGAAGACAAAGTATTTCAACTGGAAAAGAACATAGACAGCTCAGCAAGTCTGCTAAGAAACCATGAGCAGAACATCCAAGAATTATGGGACAATATCAAAAGACCAAATTTAAGAGTCATTGGGATACAGGAAGGCACAGAGCTCCATTCCAAAGGAATAAACAGTCTATTCAGTGAAATAATACGAGAAAACTTCCCAGAATTGAAGAATGAGACAGAATCCCAAATCCTAGAAGCCTACAGGACGCCGAATGTGCAAAATCATAAGAGATCCACACCTAGACACATTATAATGAAGATGTCCAACATACAGAATAAGGAGAGAATTTTAAAAGCTGCAAGAGAAAGAAAGCAGATTACATTTAGGGGTCAACCAATCAGGATAACAGCTGATCTCTCAACACAGACTCTGAAAGCTAGAAGATCCTGGAATAACATATTTCAAACACTGAAAGACAATGGGCTCCAACCAAGAATCTTGTATCCGGCGAAATTAAGCTTCAGGTTAGAAGATGAAATTAAAACCTTCCACGATAAACAAAAGTTAAAAGAATTCGCAGCTAGAAAACCATCTCTTCAAAAAATCCTTGGCAAAATATTACAGGAAGAGGAAATGGAAAATAACATTGAAAACCAACAATGGGAGGTAGGACAGTAAAGGGGGGAAAGTAGTCAAAGAGGATAACAAATCAGGATTAGTAACATCAATAAACAAATATGGATAGAAGAACAAACCATATCTCAATAATAACCCTAAATGTTAATGGCTTAAACTCACCAATTAAGAGACACAGGCTAGTAGAATGGATCAAAAAATAAGACCCAACAATATGCTGTCTACAGGAGACACATTTGATAGGAAAAGATATACATAGACTGAAGGTGAAAGGTTGGGAAAAATCATATCACTCATATGGACCGCGGAAACAAGCAGGAGTGTCCATACTCATATCTAATAAAATAGATTTCAAGCCAAAGCTAATCAAAAGGGATATAGAAGGACACTTCATACTGCTCAAGGGAACCATACACCAACAAGACATAACAATCATAAATATATATGCCCCAAATAATGGTGCAGCTGTGTTCATCAAGCAAACTCTTCTCAAGTTCAAGAGTCTAATAGACCACCATACAATAATCATGGGAGACTTCAACACACCTCTCTCACCACTGGACAGATCTTCCAAACAAAAGTTAAATAAGGAAACTATAGAACTCAATAACACAATTAACAACCTAGACTTAATTGACATATATAGACTATACCACCCAACATCAAGTAGCTACACTTTTTTCTCAGCAGCACATGGAACCTTCTCAAAAATAGACCATATACTATGTCACAGGGCAACTCTTAGACAATACAAAGGGGTAGAGGTAATACCATGCATCTTATCTGATCATAATGGAATGAAACTGAAAATCAATGATAAAAGAAGAAAGGAAAAATCAAGCATCACCTGGAGAATGAACAATAGGTTGCTGAGTGATCAATGGGTTTTAGAAGACATCAAGGAGGAAATTAAAAAATTCCTAGAGTTAAATGAAAACACAGACACAACATATCGGAATCTATGGGACACATTGAAAGCAGTTCTAAGAGGAAAATTCATTGCTTGGAGTTCATTCCTCAAAAAAAGAAAAAAACCAACAAATAAATGATCTCATACTTCATCTCAAAATCCTAGAAAAAGAAGAGCAAAACAACAGCAAAAGAAGTAGAAGGCAAGAAATAATTAAAATCAGAGCTGAAATTAATGAAATTGAAACAAAAGAAACAATTGAAAAAATTGACAAAACTAAAAGCTGGTTCTTTGAAAAAATAAATAAAATTGACAGACCCTTAGCCATGCTAACGAAGAGAAGAAGAGAGAGAACCCAAATTACTAGCATACGGGATGAAAAAGGCAATATCACAACAGACACTTCAGAAATACAGAAGATAATCAGAAATTACTTTGAATCCTTATACTCCAATAAAATAGAAGATAGTGAAGGCATAGATAAATTCCTTGAGTCCTATGATCTGCCCAGATTGAGCCAGGAGGATATAGACAACCGAAACAGACCAATAACAATAGAGGAAATAGAAGAAACCATCAAAAGACTACCAACTAAGAAAAGCCCAGGACCGGATGGGTATACAGCAGAGTTTTACAAAACCTTTAAAGAGGAACTAACACCAATACTTTTCAAGCTATTTCAGGAAATTGAAAAAGAGGGAGAACTTCCAAATTCATTCTACAAGGCCAACATCACCCTGATTCCAAAACCAGACAGAGACACTTCAAAGAAGGAAAACTACAGACCAATATCTCTAATGAACCTTGACGCAAAAATCCTCAATAAAATTCTGGCGAATCGGATTCAAATACATATCAAAAAAATTATACATCATGATCAAGTAGGATTCATCCCTGGGATGCAAGGCTGGTTTAATATACGGAAATCAATAAATGTTATTCACCACATCAATAGACTTAAAAATAAGAACCATATGATCATCTCAATAGATGCAGAAAAAGCATTTGACAAAGTACAGCATCCCTTTAAGTTCAAAACGCTAGAAAAATTAGGGATAACAGGATCATACCTCAACATTGTAAAAGAAATCTATGATAAGCCACAGGCCAGCATCATTCTGAATGGAGAAAAATTGAAGGCATTCCCTCTAAGATCTGGTACAAGACAGGGATGCCCTCTCTCACCACTTCTGTTCAACATAGTCCTCGAAACACTGGCCAGAGCAATTAGACAGACAAAAGAAATTAAAGGCATAAAAATAGGAAAAGAAGAACTTAAATTATCACTATTTGCAGATGATATGATTCTATACCTAGTAGACCCAAAAGGGTCTACAAAGAAGCTATTAGAACTAATAAATGAATTCAGCAAAGTGGCAGGATATAAGATCAACACGCATAAATCAAAGGCATTCCTGTATATCAGCGACAAATCCTCTGAAACAGAAATGAGGACAACTACTCCATTCACAATATCCCCCCAAAAATAAAATACTTGGGAATCAACCTAACAAAAGAGGTTAAAGATTTATACAAGGAAAATTACAGAACCCTAAAGAAAGATATAGAAGAAGACCTTAGAAGATGGAAAAATATACCCTGCTCATGGATAGGCAGAACCAACATCATCAAGATGGCGATATTACCAAAAGTTCTCTATAAGTTTAATGCAATGCCAATCAAAATCCCAGCAGCATTTCTTGTAGAAATAGATAAAAGAATCATGAAATTCATATGGAATAATAAAAGACCCAGAATAGCAAAAACAATGCTAAGCAGGAAGTGTGAATCAGGCGGTATAGCGATACCAGACTTCAAACTATACTACAGAGCAATAGTAACTAAAACAGCATGGTACTGGTACCAAAACAGGCGGGTGGACCAATGGTACAGAATAGAGGACACAGTAACCAACCCACAAAACTACAACTATCTTATATTTGATAAAGGGTCTAAAAGCATGCAATGTAGGAAGGATAGCATCTTCAACAAATGGTGCTGGGAAAACTGGAAATCCATTTGCATCAAAATGAAGCTGAATCCCTATCTCTCGCCATGCACAAAAGTTAACTCAAAATGGATCAAGGAGCTTGATATTAAACCAGAGACACGGCATCTGATAGAAGAAAAAGTAGGGTATGATCTACATACTGTGGGATCGGTTTCCAAATTCCTCAATAGGACACCCATAGCGCAAAAGTTAACAACTAGAATCAACAAATGGGACTTACTCAAACTAAAAAGTTTTTTCTCAGCAAAAGAAACAATAAGAGAGATAAACAGGGAGCCTACATCCTGGGAACAAATCTTTATTCCACACACTTCAGATAGAGCCCTAATAACCGGAATATACAAAGAACTCAAAAAATTAGATAATAAGATAACAAATAACCCAATCAATAAATGGGCCAAGGACCTGAACAGACACTTCTCAGAGGAGGACATACAATCAATCAATAAGTACATGAAAAAATGCTCACCATCGCTAGCAGTCAGAGAAATGCAAATCAAAACTACCCTAAGATTTCATCTCACCCCAGTAAGATTGGCAGCCATTAGAAAGTCAAACAACAATAAGTGCTGGAGAGGATGCGGGGAAAAGGGCACTCTTGTTCATTGCTGGTGGGACTGCAAATTGGTGCAGCCAATTTGGAAAGCAGTATGGAGATTTCTTGGAAAGCTGGGAATGGAACCACCATTTGACCCAGCTATTCCCCTTCTCGGTCTATTCCCCAAAGACCTAATAAGAGCATGCTACAGGGACACTGCTACATCGATGTTCATAGCAGCACAATTCACGATAGCAAGATTGTGGAATTAGCCTAGATGCCCTTCAATGGATGAATGGATAAAAATAATGTGGCATTTATACACAATGGAGTATTACTCTGCATTAAGAAATGACAAAATCATAGAATTTGGAGGGAAATGGATGGCATTAGAGCAGATTATGCTAAGTGAAGCTAGTCAATCTTTAAAAAATAAATACCAAATGACCCCTTTGATATAAGGGGAGTAAACAAGGACAGGGTAGGGACGAAAGTTTGAGAAGAAGATTTATATTAAACAGGGATGAGAGGTGGGAGGGAAAGGGAGTGAGAAGGGAAACCGCATGGAAATGGAAGGTGATCCTCAGGGTTATACAAAATGACATATAAGAGGAAAGGAGGGGTAAGACAAGATAATACAAATCGAAGAAATGATTTACAGTAGAAGGGGTAGAGAGACAAAAGGGGAGGGGAGGGGAGGGGAGGGGGATAGTAGAGAATAGGACAGACAGCAGAATGCATCAGACACTAGAAAGGCAATTTGTGAATCAATGGAAGGGTAACTGATGTGATACAGCAATCTGTATACGGGGTAAAATTGGGAGTTCATAACCCACTTGAATCAAACTGTGAAATATGATGTATTAAGAACTATGTAATGTTTTGAACGACCAACAATAAAAAAAAATTAAATAAAATAAAATAAAATAATGAGAAAAAAAAAAAAAAACAGAAGGGTGCAGATGCTAGGAGCCACAGCAAAAATATTGATACAGGCACCTTTGGGTTTAGTGACTGCCAGCCAGCCACTGAGATTATGATTATGTTAAGTTACATTCATATGGTAATTGCACTCCTGCTGTTTACATGGGCCCGTTAAGGGACTCAGGTTACTCATGTCACTCTTGTAATGGGAGAGTTCCCATTGGTTGGTAAAGGATGGTAGGAGGGTGTTCCAGGGGAAGTGGGGCCCCGGGCTCAGGTAGAACACACGTGGGTGGACCCACTTGTTAGGGGACGCACACAGCCTCTCACAAAATAAAACTTTGTTTCAGTTTGACTGGCTTGTGTTTTTGTGCCCAGCCGGGTTGCAAGATTGCAAGCTGGTGTGCACTGACAGCCCAGCAGGGAGGCGCCCAGCAGGAAGGCAGCAGGCGGTGCTAGGCGACAGCAGCGGCAGGAGGGGAGCTCCGAAAAGCCCGCACGGCGCTGGGCCGAGCAGCCTGCAGAGGGTATGGGTTAGTGTCAGGGATTCAGTATTTTGAATGGAAAATAGGAAAATGAATCCAATGTGTATGCAATTATATGCTACACAAAAATCTTCCCACTCTCATCAAGAACAATGCCTTGACATTTCCTTTGCCCCAAGTAAGACACAATTCGAAGAGAAGAGTTAGAAAATCTGTGAATACGTATCTGCCATGGAAAATGCTCAGGAGTTCACAACCTTGGAGGTGGTAGAGGAGTTTCCATAAGTAAGGGAAAGGGTAAACAATCCACAAACATGGAGCTCTGCTGGCCGAAAGACCTCTTGGGAAACTGCCTCTGAGGTTGGACACTTGAAATATATGTTGTTGTCAGGAGCTTTATCTTCCTTTGTAGTGAGACCATCAAAGCTTGGTCTGCATCTATGTGGCCTGGAGGACATGGTTTCTGATTTTCCAATGAACATGAGGCAGCGGTGCTGAATTCTCTCTTTGTAGGTAAACTGTGGCCACTGGGGTCTAAGTGTTTCCCCGTGTGGACTGTGAGGCCATTTGGTCATACTCCTCTTTTCCTGGTGTTTCTGGCTGCTTCACTGGGAGTTTCCTATTTGCTTCATGAAATACAAGGAGTTCAACTGTACACAGTGCTGGAGGGAGTTCTGTCACGTGTGCTGACTCAGGGTCCGAGGAGAATGCACCAACCAGGCTTCCATCCCACAGAGCTTGCCCCCTTGACCATAGCAACCTGATTCTGAACATTGCCCGGAAACCTCTCCATATAACAAGATGTTGGCTGCACCGTGTCAGTCACAAGCCATGTGGAAGCCAATGGCAGATCCACATGGCCCCACCACAGATGTTTTATCACACACCTGCACACCTCTGATCTAGGCCCACTAATCAGCAGGCTCCAACTTACTGGCATCTCTGTTCTACACCATTTTCATGAAACCCAGTCAATCAAGGCACTGTCTGGTATACTCATGATCAGCAACAGGACATCCAAAGTTTCTCCAGTTGCCACCTGGTCATGGGAATTTCAAAAATTTCATGGTATTTACCAAGCCATTTTTCAAGGATGAGTTTGGAGGCACTGTGGGTTTCGATTCATTCAGGAACCACTAAATGGTGAGGAAGCTCATTTCAATGAAAGTTCTGGAGAAACACTCAGAGGCAAGGCTTCCCAAGAGTGGCCAAAAGGTCACATCAAGCCAGGCCCATTGAGGTTTACAATTGTGTGAATTGGAGAAATGAGAAATCCCAAGAACCTATGGGCTAGCCGCTGCAGGGCTTTGAAGAACTCATTTGACCCAAAGGATCCCTATTCTCACTTGATGGAGGTCAGGAACTTTCTAGAGGAAAGCGAGAGACTTCATCCACAATGACTGCTCTTTTTGCCATTTTGGCTTTGGATGCACACATGGGATCTTTCTTTAATCCATCAGGAGCTGAGAATCTAAGCCACAGCCTCACACAGGGACAAGAGGCTGATTCACACATATCCCTTTGCACAGGAATTCAGCAAAAAGCCACAGATGATGCCCATTAATTTCCATTTGAAAACTGTTTTTTCAGGCTTCACAAAGGGGTAGCCTGAGGCAAAGACCTTCCTGACATTCAGGACAACAGAACAATAGGTAAGCAAAAGGACCAAAGCAGGGTTTCTCCACTGACACTTTACTGGTCACACTGATATCTGAGTTTTCTGAGATGCTTGCCATTCCCTTCAGTTATCCAGTACATGGCCATGCCACAGAGCTGGGAGGTGGTACATATCTTGGACACAAAACCATGAGCCTATTCTGGAGAGTGGCCAGAATTCAGGAAGAAAACAGGAACTTAGCAAGATAGTAGGTGTTGCCCATAGATAAGGCAAGCCCCAGTCCATTCATAAATCGGAAACCATGAATGCTGGAAAGTTTTCTACTAGACAGGACGCATCCATTGATTCATTCTCTTTTCCAATGTCTACAACCAGGCATACAGTGGGATACACAGACATAGAAACACTCGCCTTGTCAAACGACTTACTGGAAACAGTCCACTCCAAACCAAACAAACTGCCTTTCCTACCTATTCTCAGAACATGAGACAAAACCATAAACTCACAGCCACACCCACTAAGGCACCTCCTTCCCCAAAGTAGATCTCTGACTATCCGGAGTGTCTTCTGACTGGTGGGCCATACAAGGTTCCCCCATAATGGCCCTTCTTCTCTCAGATCTGGCTTCATTGGCCTACTCAATGAAGTTGTCAGGAGGCACCCGTGAGCCACTCACTACCTGCTTTCTCAGAAAAGACCCTCTTCAGAGCTTTCCTGGCATTTGGTCATCCTCACATCAGTAGGTACCAAGAAAGACTGAATCTGTCTTGGTAAATGCAAAGAAGTGAGCCCATTGGGACTGGGACTGAAACTGGCTCTGGGTGCCTGGCTTCCTGGTTGCCAAGTTCAGAGAGTTCCATCACCAAGAAGTGAGGTGAGGTCACTTCCTTCAGGAACTGAATGAGGTCACTTCCTTGGCAACCAAATTGTCCTAACAGTTGCTTCCAAGGGTCCTATGAGATGGAGGCTGCCCCTGCTTCCTGTGACACTTTCACAAGTTAGAATGGTATATCCTCCTTAGGCACCCAGGAACAGCATTCCACACAGGCCTGGTTTGGTCCATCTTGTCTACATTAAAATAGAGAGGCTCATACAGACACACCCCTTCATTCTGACCAGGTTGTTTGCCATGGAAGATGCCTTTTGCTCTCTCATGTCCTTCAGAGCTGCCTACATCTTCTCCAGGGATCATTTCTGCATGGACCTTTGAGTTCTCAGCAGGTGGAAGTTCCCCTACATTCCTCTATTGTAAGACCCACTCTGTCCCTGCTCTACTGTAAAGTTGGATTGAGGGAACAGTGTATGGTAAGGGGAAAGAACATGTTTGATTTGGGTTAGGAATCATTCTACTGGATGAAGAATGGTATTTGGAACCTGCGATATTTATAATAATATATAGGTGAAGTATATGTATGAAAACAGATATCTAAGTAAGCTTTGAAACCCAGAAGAGCATTGGGCCCTTGACTGGGATACTTAGCTTTGAATTACATTCTACCCAGATGTCCCAGATAAATTGATATACAATGGCATAAGACCTTGTACCTTGGATGATTGAAGGTGGAAGAGAACATCCAGTCAAAAAGGGATAGTAGGTAGGAATAGGAAGATAGTCAGTAGGTTTAGCAAGAAGAGTGAGTATAACATTTGTACCAAAATTTCTTTAGCAGTAGGGTGTCAGTTAGAGAGTAGATGTAAATGTCAGCTCATGTGAAGAGTCAGTCACAATAATGAATATGGGAAATTATGTAGGAAAGCAGATATCAATAGAGACATTGGGAAATCAGTCAAAGTATAAAGTGAGTGATAGGATTAGATATTTTCAACAGGGTTGAGGTTGAATATGTAATCTTAGGACGAAGCAACTGTGTAGTCACCAATAGGATTGATATTTGAGAGCATTAGGCCCCTGGACAAGGATGTTTTTAGTAATCCATGCTCACTTTCCATTTAGACTTTGGTACAATCATAAGTGTGAACTTTGCATTATGTGTCCAGAATATCACTGTGATAAAATGTATATGTAGATCAGGTGACATGAGTATTTCTTCCACCATTTCTGGGAGCAATATCTTGAAGACGTATTGATTAGTATTTGGGGGCACCAATACGTGCACCCTGTGATTATGAATATAGAGATAATGCATGAATAGACCATACTGTGAATAAATAACATAATTGTTTCCAATTTACATAATGGATTGAACTGATACCTGAAAATATATAGGAAATCTAATATTGATACACAATCAATCATTCCAACCCGATATATATATCTAATGGTAATATTAGGGTTATGGTTTACCATGAAGGCTGTGTGAGATTTGCTTGAAAAGTGATTATGGAAATTGAAAATAATGTCTTTGGAAAGAAGTCTCATGAAAAGACCAGTCCAGAAACGTACCGGAGTACATTTGTTCTGAAGCAGGAAGTGATTGAAAGTGAAACAAATGCCTGGAAATTTGTGAACTTGTGGATGAAATATATATCCTATGATGTGCATCTACTGAAGAAATAGTGAAGTACCAGTGTCGAAAAAAAAGAAACGTCAAAATACACATCATGAATCATAGGAATCTACTTGCATTGATGCTAAACTCGGTCAGTTACTGTAGAAATATTAGGATATCTAAGCACCATTCACTAGGAAACAAATGTGTATTTCAGGTGGATGAATATTTCTGAGAATAATCTTTTGAAAAGATGATAATAAATCCACATACATGAACATGAATGAATTTAGGGAGTTTATAATAAGACACATATATTTCATACTTTGAAAATTCTCTAGAGTGTGTGTGTGTGTGTGTGTTTGTGTGTGTGTGTATATATATACATACACACACACATTCAAACAAAACAAACACAGAGAGACTTTAAAAAAAAAGAAATATATATGCCAATCAAAATTCATCATGAAATATATATCATCCACAGATCCAAAAATATTTAATTTACTGAACATGGATTTATGTATCATGTTGTTCAAGTAGAAAGCTCACCCATAGGTTGAATTTTCAGTTCCAATAGCGTTTACCAGGAGTGATCTCTTCTCACAATTTGTATCTGCCATTCAGCCGCCTCACAAAAATGTACGTGGGATACCAGGTAGGATTCTATATGTTCATGTAAAAATACATGTGCTGAATAGGCTATAGAGAAAGGGAGACAGGAAGTCAGATATTTGTTAAGTTTACAAACACATGGAGAGCTACTCTCTTAAATTGAACTAGATTTATAACACCTAGCCTTTATAATGCCAAAGGAAAGTCCAATTATACACCATGCCTCCTCTGAACTGCATGGATTGCTATTCTGTTTGGGTTATTTTCCTCCATCATATCAGGATTGGTAATCAGAGTCTAGGAGGGTATGGGTTAGTGTCAGGGATTCAGTATTTTGAATGGAAAATAGGAAAATGAATCCAATGTGTATGCAATTATATGCTACACAAAAATCTTCCCACTCTCATCAAGAACAATGCCTTGACATTCCCTTTGCCCCAAGTAAGACACAATTCGAAGAGAAGAGTTAGAAAATCTGTGAATACGTATCTGCCATGGAAAATGCTCAGGAGTTCACAACCTTGGAGGTGGTAGAGGAGTTTCCATAAGTAAGGGACAGGGTAAACAATCCACAAACGTGGAGCTCTGCTGGCCGAAAGACCTCTTGGGAAACTGCCTCTGAGGTTGGACACTTGAAATATATGTTGTTGTCAGGAGCTTTATCTTCCTTTGTAGTGAGACCATCAAAGCTTTGTCTGCATCTATGTGGCCTGGAGGACATGGTTTCTGATTTTCCAATGAACATGAGGCAGCAGTGCTGAATTCTCTCTTTGTAGGTAAACTGTGGCCACTGGGGTCTAAGTGTTTCCCCGTGTGGACTGTGAGGCCATTTGGTCATCCTCCTCTTTTCCTGGTGTTTCTGGCTGCTTCACTGGGAGTTTCCTATTTGCTTAATGAAATACAAGGAGTTCAACTGGGACAGAGTGCTAGAGGGAGTTATGTCACGTGTGCTGACTCAGGGTCCGAGGAGAAAGCACCAACCAGGCTTCTGTCCCACAGAGCTTGCCCCCTTGACCATAGCAACCTGATTCTGAACATTGCCCGGAAACCTCTCCATATAACAAGATGCTGGCTGCACCGTGTCAGTCACAAGCCATGTGGAAGCCAATGGCAGATCCACATGGCCCCACCACAGATGTTTTATCACACACCTGCACACCACTGCTCTAGGCCCACTAATCAGCAGGCTCCAACTTACTGGCATCTCTGTTGTACACCATTTTCATGAAACCCAGTCAATCAAGGCACTGTCTGGTACACTCATGATCAGCAACAGGACATCCAAAGGTTCTCCATTGCCACCTGGTCATGGGAATTTCAAAAATTTCATGGTATTTATCAAGCCATTTTTCAAGGATGAACTTGGAGGCACTGTGGGTTTCTATTCATTCAGGAACCACTAAATGGTGAGGAAGCTCATTTCAAAGAAAGCTCTGGAGAAACACTCAGAGGTAAGTCTTCCCAAGAGTGGCCAAAAGGTCACATCAAGCCAGTCCCATTGAGGTCTATAATGTGAGGTCCCTGTGTGTTTTGACTCTCAATTATGGCTGCCAGGTCTTTAAGAATAAAATCATGTGATATCCTGGCTGAGATTCCCAGTGCTCTGTGGAAGCCACCCTGGGCCTAGATCTCAGTTTCCAAGGGCAACTCTCATGCGTGGCCTCCTAAAATCCCAACACAATTCATGGTAATACTTCTCTGAGTTCAGTTCCATAATTCCGTCTCTAAGGGGAATCATGCCAGAGTTCAAGACCTGGTGAACCAAGTCATCCCTTCCAACTGCCACAGAAATGACCACAATTCAAACCAAAGCACTGCCACATGGCCCTCATCTTCTTCCATATAGACACTCATCATAACCTCTGGCTGGAGGTTTCCATGAAGGGGGCAGCCCAAGACAGTGTCTACAATAAGCTCCCTTGCCCGTCATTTGCCTAATGTCAGGGTGGCCTGGACACCCTTCTTGTGAACCAGGAGTGATCAAATAGGCCTGCCATTAACACTGCTCTGCATCTATAATTTGAGGCCTACTGACTTTCGGGTATAGATTCTTTGTGTGAATTGGAGACATGAGAAAACCCAAGAACCTATGGCCTAGCCGCTGCAGGGCTTTGAAGAAATCATTTGAGCCAAAGGATCCCTATTCTCACTTGATGGAGGTCAGGAAATATCCAGAGGAAAGCTAGAGACTTCATCCACAATGACTGCACTTTTTGCCATTTTGGCTTTGGATGCACACATGGGTTCTTTCTTTAATCCATCAGGTGCTGAGAATCAAAGCCACAGCCTCAAACAGGGCCAAGAGGCTGACTCACACACATCCCTTTGCACAGGAATTCAGCAAAAAGCCACAGGTGATGCACATTCATTTCCATTTGAAAACTGTTTACTTCAGGCTTCACGAAGGGGTAGCCTGAGGCAAAGACCTTCCTGATATTCAGGGCAACAGAACAATAGGTAAGCAAAAGGCCCAAAGCAGGGTTTCTCCACTGACACTTTACTGGTCACACTGATATCTGAGTTTTCTGAGATGCTTGCCATTCCCTTCAGTTATCCAGTACATGGCCATGTCACAGAGCTGGGAGGTGGTACATATCTTGGACACAAAACCATGAGCCTATTCTGGAGAGTGGCCAGAATTCAGGAAGAAAACAGGAACTTCGCAAGATAGTAGTTGTTGCCCATAGATAAGGCAATCCCCAGTACATTCATAAATCGGAAAGGATGAATGCTGGAAAGTTTTCTACTAGACAGGACACATCCATTTATTTATTCTCTTTTTCCAATGTCTACAACCAGGGATACAGTGGGATAAACAGACATAGAAACACTCGCCTTGTCAAACGACTTACTGGAAACATTCCACTCCAAACCAAACAAACTGCCTTTTCTACCTATTCTCAGAACATGAGACAAAACCATAAACACACAACCATACCCACTAAGGCACCTCCTTCCCCCAAGTAGGTCTCTGACTATCCGGAGTGTCTTCTGATTGGTGGGCCATACAATGTTCCCCCAAAATGGCCCAACCTCTCTCAGATCTGGCCTCCTTGGCCTACTCAATGAAGTTGTCAGGAGCCACCCGTGAGCCACTCACTACCTGCTTTCTCAGAAAAGTCCCCTCTTCAGAGCTTTCCTGGCATTTGGTCATCCTCACATCTGTAGGTACCAAGAAAGACTGACTCTGTCCTTGGTAAATGCAAACAAGTCAGCCCACTGGGACTGGGACAGAAACTGGCTCTGGGTGCCTGGCTTCCTGGTTGCCAAGTTCAGAGAGTTCCATCACCAAGGAAATGAGGTGAGGTCACTTCCTTCAGGAACTGAATGAGGTCACTGCCTTGGCAACCAAATTGTCCTAACAGTTGCTTCCAAAGGGTCCCATGAGATGGAGGCTGCCCCTGCTTCCTGTGACACTTTCACAAGTTAGAATGGTATATCCTCCATAGGCACCCAGGAACAGCTTTCCACACAGGCCTGGTTTGATCCATCTTGTCTACATTAAAAAGAGAGAGGCTCATACAGACACGCCCCTTCATCCTGACCAGGTTGTTTGCCATGGAAGTTGACTTTTGTTCTCTCATGTCCTTCAGAGCTGCCTACATCTTCTCCAGGGTTCATTTCTCCATGGACCTTTGAGTTCTCAGCAGGTGGAAGATCCCCTACATTCCTCTATTGTAAGACCAACTCTGTCCCTGCTCTTCTGTAAAGTTGGATTGAGGGAAAAGTGTATGGTTAGGGGTAAGAACATGTTTGATTTGGGTTAGGAATCATTCTACTGGATGAAGAATGGTATTGGGAACCTGTGATATTTATAATAATATATACGTGAAGTATATGTATGAAAACAGAAATCTAAGTAAGCTTTGAAGCCCAGAAGAGCATTGGGCCCTTGACGGGGATACTTAGCTTTGAAAATCATTCTGCACAGATGTCTCAGATTAATTGATATACAATGGCATAAGACCTTGTAACTTGGATGATTGAATGTGGAAGAGAACATCCAGTCAAAAAGGGATAGTAGGTAGGATTAGGAAGATAGTCAGTAGGTTTAGGAAGAAGAGTGAGTATAACATTTGGACCAAAAGTTCTTTAGCAGTGTGGTGTCAGTTAGAGAGTAGATGTAAATGTCAGCACATGTGAAGAGTCAGTCACAAGAATGAATATGGGAAATTATGTAGGAAAGCAGATATCAATAGAGACATTGGGAAATCAGTCAAAGTATAAAGTGAGTGATAGGATTAGATATTTTCAACAGGGTTGAGGTTGAATATGTAATCTTAGGATGAAGCAACTATGAAGTCAACAATAGCATTGATATTTTAGAGCATTAAGCACCTGGACAAGGATGTTTTTAGTAATCCATACTCAATTTCCATTTAGACTTTTGTACAATCATAAGTGTGAACTTTGCATTATGTGTCCCGAATATCACTGGTATCAAATGTATATGTAGATCAGGTGACAGGAGTATTTCTTCCAACATTTCTGGGAGCAATATCTTGAAGACGTATTGATTAGTATTTGGGGGCACCAATAGGTGTACCCTGTGTCTATGAATATAGATAATGCATGAATAGACCATACTGTGAATAAAGAATATAACTGGTTCCAATTGACATAATGGATTGAACTGATACCTGAAAATATATAGGAAATTAAATTTGATACACAATCATTCATTCCAACCAGTTATATATCTAATGGTAATATTAGGGTTATGGTTTACCATGAAGGCTGTGTGAGATTTGCTTGAAAAGTGATTATGGAAATCGAAAATAATGTGTTTGGAAAGAAGTCTCATGAAAAGACCAGTCCAGAAATATACAGGAGTACATGTGTTCTGAAGCAGGTAGTGATTGAAAGTGAACCAAATACCTGGAAATTTGTGAACTTGTGGATGAAATATATATCCTATGATGCGCATCAACTGAAGAAATAGTGATGTACCAGTGTCGAAAAAAAAGAAACATCAAAATACACATCATGAATCAGGAATCTACTTGCATTGATGCTAAACTCGGTCAGTTACTGTAGAAATATTAGGATTTCTAAGCACCAATCACTAGGAAACAAATGTGTATTTCAGGGGGATGAATATTTCTGAGAATAATCTTTTGAAAAAATGATTATAAATCCACATACATTAACATGAATGAATTTAGGGAGTGTATAATAACACACATATATTTAATACTTTGAAAAAACTGGAGAGAGTGTGTGTGTGTGTGAGTGTGTGTGTGTATATATATTCAAACAATACAAACACACCGAGACTTTCAAAAGTAGAAATATATATGCCAATCAAAATTCATCATGAAATATATATCATCCACAGATCCAAAAATATTTAATTTACTGAGCATGGATTTATGTATCATGTTGTTCAAGTAGAAACCTCACCCATAGGTTGAATTTTCTGTTCCAACAGCATTTAGGAGGAGTGATCTCTTCTCACAATTTGTATCTGCCATGTCAGCCACCTCACAAGAATGTACGTGGGATACCAGGTAGGATTCTATATGTGCATGTAAAAATACATGTGCTAAATAGGCTACAGAGAAAGGGAGACAGGAATTCACATATTTGTGAACTTTCCAAACACATGGAGAACTCCTTCTCTTAAATTGGACTAGATTTATAACACCTAGCCTTTATAATGCCAAAGGAAAGTCCAATTATACACCATGCCTCTTCTGAACTGCATGTATTACTATTCTGTTTGGGTTATTTTCCTCCATCATATCAGGATTGGTAATCACAGTCTAGGAGGGTATGGGTTATTGTCAGGGATTCAGTATTTTAAATGGAAAATAGGAAAATGAATCCAATGTGTATGCAATTATGTGCTACACAAACATCTTCCCACTCTCATCAACAACAATGCCTTGACATTACCTTTGGCCCAAGTAAGACACAATTCGAAGAGAAGAGTTAGAAAATCTGTGAATACGTATATACAATGGAAAATGCTCAGGAGTTCACAACCTTGGAGGTGGTAGAGGACTTTCCATAAGTTAAGGACAGGGTAAACACTCCACAAACATGGAGCTCTGCTGGCATAAAGACTTCTTGGGAAACTGCCTCTGAGGTTGGACCCTTGAAATATATGTTGTTGTCAGGAGCTTTATTTTCCTTTGTAGTGAGACCATCAAAGCTTGGTCTGCATCTATGTGGCCTGGAGGACATGGTTTCTGATTTTCCAATGAACATGAGGCAGCAGTGCTGAATTCTCTCTTTGTAGGTCAACTGTGGCCACTGGGGTCTAAGTGTTTGCCTGTGTGGACTGTGAGGCCATTTGGTCATCCTCCACTTTTCCTGGTGTTTCTTGCTGCTTCACTGGGAGTTTCCTATTTGCTTCAGGAAATACAAGGAGTTCAACTGGGACACAGTGCTGGAGGGAGTTCTGTCATGTGTGCTGACTCAGGGTCCTAGGAGAATGCACCAACCAGGCTTCTATCCCACAGAGCTTGCCCCCTTGACCATAGCAACCTGATTCTGAACATTGCCCGGAAACCTCTCCATATAACAAGATGCCTTTACATATAAGGGTCTGCAGGCTGCACCGTGTCAGTCACAAGCCATGTGGAAGCGAATGGCAGATCCACATGGCCCCACCACAGATGTTTTTCACACACCTGCACTCCACTGCTCTAGGCCCACTAATCAGGAGGCTCCAACTTACTGGCATCTCTGTTCTACACCGTTTTCATGAAACCCAGTCAATCAAGGCACTGTCTGGTACACTCATGATCAGCAACAGGACATCCAAAGGTTCTCCAGTGCCACCTGGTCATGGGAATTTCAAAAATTTCATGGTATTTATCAAGCCATTTTTCAAGGATGAACTTGGAGGCACTGTGGATTTCTATTCATTCAGGAACAACTAAATGGTGAGGAAGCTCATTTCAATGAAAGCTCTGGAGAAACACACAGAGGCAAGGCTTCCAAGAGTGTCCAAAAGGTCCCATCAATCCAGGCTCATTGAGGTCTACAATGTGAGGTCCATGTGTGTTTTGACTCTCAATTATGGCTGCCAGGTCTTTAAGATTGAAATCATGCCATATCCTGGCTGAGATTCCCAGTGCTCTGTGGAAAGCCACCCTGGGCCTAGATCTCAGTTTCCAAGGGCAACTCTCATGCGTGGCCTCCTAAAATCCCAACACAATTCATGGCAATACTTCTCTGAGTTCAGTTCCAGAACTCAGTCTCTAAGGGGAATCACGCCAGAGTTCAAGACCAGGTGGACCAAGTCATCCCTTCCAACAGCCACAGAAATGACCAAATTCAAAAGAAAACACTGCCATATGGCCCTCATCTTCTTCCATATAGACACTCATCATAACCTCTGGCTGGAGGTTTCCATTAAGGGGGCAGCCCAAGACAGTGTCAAGAATAAGCTCCCTTGCCCGTCATTTGTAATGTCAGGGTGGCCTGGACACCCTTCCTGTGACCCAGGAGTGATCAAATACGCCTGCCATTAATACTGCTCTGCTTCTCCAATTTGAGGCCTACTGACTTTTGGGTATAGATTCTTTGTGTGAAATGGAGACATGAGAAAATCCAAGAACCTATGGGCTTGCCTCTGCAGGGCTTTGAAGAACTCATTTGACCCAAAGGATCCCTATTCTAACTTGATGGAGGTCAGGAACTTTCCAGAGGAAAGTGAGAGACTTCATCCACAATGACTGCACTTTTTGCCATTTTGGCTTTGGATGCACACATGGGATCTTTCTTTAATCCATCAGGTGCTGAGAATCTAAGCCACAGCCTCACACAGGGCCAAGAGGCAGATTCACACACATCCCTTTGCACAGGAATTCAGCAAAAAGCCACAGGTGATGCCCATTCATTTCCATTTGAAACCTGTTTACTTCAGGCTTCACAGAGGGTAGCCTGAGGCAAAGACCTTCCTGACATTCAGGGCAACAGAACAAGAAGTAAGCCAAAGGACCAAAGCAGGGTTTCTCCACTGACACTTTACTGGTCACACTGATATCTGAGTTTTCTGAGATGCTTGCCATTCCCTTCAGTTATCCAGTACATGGCCATGTCACAGAGCTGGGAGGTGGTACATATCTTGGACACAAAACCATGAGCCTATTCTGGAGAGTGGCCAGAATTCAGGAAGAAAACAGGAACTCAGCAAGATAGTAGGTGTTGCCCATAGATAAGGCAAGCCCCAGTCCATTCATAAATTGGAAAGGATGAATGCTGGAAAGTTTTCTACTAGACAGGACACATCCATTGAATCATTCTCTTTTCCAATGTCTACAACCAGGGATAAAGTGGGATACACAGACATATAAACACTCGCCTTGTCAAACGACTTACTGGAAACAGTCCACTTCAAACCAAACAAACTGCCTTTCCTACCTATTCTCAGAACATGAGACAAAACCATAAACTCACAACCACACCCACTGAGGCACCTCCTTGCCCAAAGTAGGTCTGTGACTATCCGGAGTGTCTTCTCACTGGTGGGCCATACAGATCCCCCAAAATGGCCTGTCCTCTCTCAGATCTGGCCTCCTTGGCCTACTCAATGAAGTTGTCAGGATTCACCAGTGAGCCACTCACTAACTGCTTTCTCAGAAAAGTCCCCTCTTCAGAGCTTCCCTGGCTTTTGGTCATCCTCACATCAGTAGGTACCAAGAAAGACTGACTCTGTCCTTGGTAAATGCAAACAAGTCAGCCCACTGGGACTGGGACTGAAACTGGCTCTGGGTGCCTGGCTTCCTGGTTGCGAAGTTCAGAGAGTTCCATCACCAAGGAAGTGAGGTGAGGTCACTTCCTTCAGGAACTGAATGAGGTCACTGCCTTGGCAACCAAATTGTCCTAACAGTTGTTCCAAGGATCCTATGAGATGGAGGCTGCCCCTGCTTCCTGTGACACTTTCAAAAGTTAGAATGGTATATCCTCCATAGGCACCCAGGAGCAGCTTTCCACACAGGCCTGGTTTGGTCCATCTTGTCTACATTAAGAAGAGTGCGGCTCATTCAGACACAACCCTTCATCCTGACCAGGTTGCTTGCCATGGAAGATGACGTTTGCTCTCTCATGTCCTTCAGATCTGCCTACATCTTCTCCAGGGATCATTTCTGCATGGACCTTTGAGTTCTCAGCAGGTGGAAGATCCCCTACATTCCTCTATTGTAAGACCAACTCTGTCCCTGCTCTTCTGTAAAGTTGGATTGAGGGAACAGTGTATGGTTAGGGGTAAGAACATGTTTGATTTGGGTTAGGAATCATTCTACTGGATGAAGAATGGTATTGGGAACCTGTGATATTTATAATAATATATAGGTGAAGTATATGTATGAAAACAGAAATCTAAGTAAGCTTTGAAGCCCAGAAGGGCATTGGGCCCTTGACTGGGATACTTAGCTTTGAATTACATTCTGCACAGATGTCTCAGATAAATTGATATACAATGACATAAGACCTTGTACCTGGGATGATTGAATGTGGAAGAGAATATCCAGTCAAAAAGGGATAGTAGGTAGGATTAGGAAGATAGTCAGTAGGTTTAGAAAGAAGAGTGAGTATAACATTTGGACCAAAATTTCTTTAGCAGTAGGGTGTCAGTTAGAGAGTAGATGTAAATGTCAGCACATGTGAAGAGTCAGTCACAAGAATGAATATGGGAAATTATGTAGGAAAGCAGATATCAATAGAGACATTGGGAAATCAGTCAAAGTATCAAGTGAGTGATAGGATTAGATATTTTCAACAGGGTTGAGGTTGAATATGTAATCTTAGGACGAAGCAACTGTGTAGTCACCAATAGGATTGACATTTGAGAGCATTAGGCACCTGGACAAGGATGTTTTTAGTAATCCATGCTCACTTTCCATTTAGACTTTGGTACAATCATAAGTGTGAACTTTGCATTATGTGTCCAGAATATCACTGTGATCAAATGTATATGTAGATCAGGTGACATCAGTATTTCTTCCACCATTTCTGGGAGCAATATCTTGCAGACGTATTGATTAGTATTTGGGGGCACCAATAGGTGTACCCTGTGTCTATGAATATAGAGACAATGAATGGATAGACCATACTGTGAATAAATAATATATCTGGTTCCAATTTACATAATGGATTGAACTGATACCTGAAAATATATAGGAAATCTAATATTGATACACAATCATTCATTCCAACCAGTTATATATCTAATGGTAATATTAGGTTTATGGTTTACCATGAAGGCTGTGTGAGATTTCCTTGAAAAGTGATTATGGAAATCGAAAATAATGTGTTTGGAAAGAAGTCTCATGAAAAGACCAGTCCAGAAACATACAGGAGTACATGTGTTCTGAAGCAGGAAGTGATTGAAAGTGAACCAAATGCCTGGGAATTTGTGAACTTGTGGATGAAATATATATCCTATGATGCGCATCAACTGAAGAAATAGTGATGTACCAGTGTCGAAAAAAAAGAAACGTCAAAATACGCATCATGTATCATAGGAATCTACTTGCATTGATGCTAAACTCGGTCATTGACTGTAGAAATATTAGGATTTCTAAGCCCCATTCACTAGGAAACAAATGTGTATTTCAGGTGGATGAATATTTCTGAGAATAATCTTTTGAAAAGATGATTATAAATCCACATACATGAACTTGAATGAATTTAGGGAGTGTATAATAAGACACATATATTTCATACTTTGAAAAATCTGGAGAGTGTGTGTGTGTGTATATATATATACACACACACACATTCAAACAAAACAAACACAGAGAGACTTTAAAAAGAAGAAATATATATGTCAATCAAAATTCATCACGAAATATATATAATCCACAGATCCAAAAATATTTAATGTACTGAACATGGATATATGTATCATGTTGTTCAAGTAGAAAGCTCACCCATAGGTTGAATTTTCTGTTCCGACAGCATTTAGGAGGAGTGATCTCTTCTCACAATTTGTATCTGCCATGTCAGGCACCTCACAAGAATGTACGTGGGATACCAGGTAGGATTCTATATGTGTATGTAAAAATACATGTGCTGAATAGGCTACAGAGAAAGGGAGACAGGAATTCACATATTTTTTAACTTTACAAACACATGGAGAACTACTTCTCTTAAATTGTACTAGATTTATAACACCTAGCCTTTATAATGCCAAAGGAAAGTCCAATTATACACCATTCCTCCTCTGAACTGCATGCATTGCTATTCTGTTTGGGTTATTTTCCTCCATCATATCAGGATTGGTAATCAGAGTCTAGGAGGGTATGGGTTAGTGTCAGGGATTCAGTATTTTGAATGGAAAATAGGAAAATGAATCCAATGTGTATGCAATTATGTGCTACACAAAAATCTTCCCACTCTCATCAACAACAATGCCTTGACATTACCTTTGCCCCAAGTAAGACACAATTCGAAGAGAAGAGTTAGAAAATCTGTGAATAAGTATCTGCAATGGAAAATGCTCAGGAGTTCACAACCTTGGAGGTGGTAGAGGAGTTTCCATAAGTAAGGGACAGGGTAAACACTCCACAAACATGGAGCTCTGCTGGCATAAAGACTTCTTGGGAAACTGCCTCTGAGGTTGGACCCTTGAAATATATGTTGTTGTCAGGAGCTGTATCTTCCTTTGTAGTGAAAGCATCAAAGCTTGGTCTGCATCTATGTGGCCTGGAGGACATGGTTTCTGATTTTCCAATGAACATGAGGCAACAGTGCTGAATTCTCTCTTTGTAGGTAAACAGTGGCCACTGGGGTCTAAGTGTTTCCCCTTGTGGACTTTGAGGCCATTTGGTCATCCTCCACTTTTCCTGGTGTTTCTGGCTGCTTCCCTGGGAGTTTCCTATTTGCTTCATGAAATACAAGGAGTTCAACTGGGACACAATGCTGGAGGGAGTTCTGTCACGTGTGCTGACTCAGGGTCCTAGGAGAATGCACCAACCAGGCTTCTATACCACAGAGCTTGCCCCCTTGACCATAGCAACCTGATTCTGAACATTGCCCGGAAACCTCTGCATATAACAAGATGCCTTTACATATAAGGGTCTGCTGCCTGCAACGTGTCAGTCACAAGCCGTGTGGAAGCCAATGGCAGATCCACATGGCCCCACCACAGATGTTTTATCACACAACTGCACACCACTGCTCTATGCCCACTAATCAGCAGGCTCCAACTTACTGGCATCTCTGTTCTACACCATTTTCATGAAACCCAGTCAATCAAGGCACTGTCTGGTACACCCATGATCAGCAACAGGTCATCCAAAGGTTCTCCATTGCCACCTGGTCATGGGAATTTCAAAAATTTCATGGCATTTATCAAGCCATTTTTCAAGGATGAACTTGGAGGCACTGTGGGTTTCTACTCATTCAGGAACCACTAAATGGTGAGGAAGGCTCATTTCAATGAAAGTTCTGGAGAAACACTCAGAGGCAAGGCTTCCCAAGAGTGGCCAAAGGGTCACATCAAGCCAGGCCCATTGAGGTCTACAATGTGAGGTCCCTGTGTGTTTTGACTCTCAATTATGGCTGCCAGGTCTTTAAGAATAAAATCATGTGATATCCTGGCTGAGATTCCCAGTGTCTGTGGAAAGCCACCCAGGGCTTAGATCTCATTTCCAAGGGTAACTCTCATGGGTGGCCTCCTAAAATCCCAACACAATTCATGGCAATACTTCTCTGAGTTCAGTTCCAGAACTCAGTCTCTAAGGGGAATCACGCCAGAGTTCAATACCAGGTGGACCAAGTCATCCCTTCCAACCGCCACAGAAATGACCACAATTCAAACCAAAACACTGCCACATGGCCCTCATCTTCTTCCATATAGACACTCTTCATAACCTCTGGCTGGAGGGTTCCATGAGGGGGGCAGCCCAAGACAGTGTCTAGAATAATCTCCCTTGCCCCTCATTTGCCTAATGTCAGGTGGCATGGACACCCTTCCTGTGAACCAGGAGTGATCATATAGGCCTGCCATTAATACTGCTCTGCTTCTCCAATTTGAGGCCTACTGACTTTCGGGTATAGATTCTTCGTGTGAATTTGAGACATGAGAAAGCCCAAGAACCTATGGGCTAGCCTCTGCAGGGCTTTGAAAAACTCATTTGACCGAAAGGATCCCTATTCTCACTTGATCAGGACTTTCCAGAGGAAAGCGAGAGACTTCATCCACAATGACTGCTCTTTTTGCCATTTTGGCTTTGGATGCACACATGGGATCTTTCTTTAATCCATCATGGGCTGAGAATCTAAGCCACAGCCTCACACAGGGCCAAGATTCTGATTCACACATATCCCTTTGCACAGGAATTAAGCAAAAAGGCACAGGTGATGCCCATTCATTTCCATATGAAAACTGTTTACTTCAGGCTTCACAAACGGGTGGCCTGAGGCAAAGACCTTCCTGACAGTCACGGCAACAGAACAATGGTAAGCAAAAGGCCCAAAGCAGGGTTTCTCCACTGACACTTTACTGGTCACACTGATATCTGAGTTTTCTGAGATGCTTGCCATTCCCTTCAGTTATCCAGTACATGGCCATGTCACAGAGCTGGGAGGTGGTACATATCTTGGACACAAAACCATGAGCCTATTCTGGAGAGTGGCCAGAATTCAGGAAGAAAACAGGAACTTAGCAAGATAGTAGTTGTTGCCCATAGATAAGGCAAACCCAGTCCATTCATAAATTGGAAAGGATGAATCCTGGAAAGTTTTCTACTAGACAGGACACATCCATTGATTCATTCTCTTTTCCAATGTCTACAACCAGGGATAAAGTGGGATACACAGACATAGAAACACTCGCCTTGTGAAACGACTTACTAGAAACAGTCCACTCCAAACCAAACAAACTGACTTTCCTACCTATATTCAGAACATGAGACAAAACCATAAACTCACAACCACA